>NC_135959.1:72047189-72402189 GCF_053455715.1 Rhinoraja longicauda | reverse complement strand
TTCACCTCTGTGGAAAAAGCCTTTAGACTTTAGAGATACAGTGCCGAAACAGTCCCTTAGGCCCACCGAGCCCGAGTGACACAACAGCAGATAACATCACTGGGTTGATCATCGGGAAGCATATATTTTTATTACTCATGGTTTATTTTTAGACATTTGAAAATAACTACCAATGGGCACTATTGAATGTAGAGATACCATAGTGCTGGATTAAGAGTATTACACGGTTTTTGTTTCTATACATTCACAAAATGCTGGAGTAACTCAGCAGGTCAGGCAGCATCTCGGGAGAGAAGGAATGGGTGACGTTTCGGGTCGAGACCCTTCTTTCTATCCGGTTGTGTGGCACGGTGGCGCAGCGGTAGAGTTGCTGCCTCACAGTGCCAGAGTCCCGAGTTCGATTCTGACTATGGGTGCTGACTGTTCCGTGACCGTGTGGGTTTTCTCTGGGTGCTCGGGTTTTCTCTTACGCTCCAAAGACGTACAGGGTTTGTAGGTTAACTGGCTTGTTAAAATTGTAAATTGTTCCTGGTGTGTGTAAGATAGAGTCAATGTGCAGGGATCACTGGTCGGCATGGGCCTGTTTTCATGCTGTATCTCTAAACGAAACTGAACTAAATCACAAAAAAAGATACCACCCCATCCCTGGGCACTTTCCCCTGCAACCGCACGAGATGCAACACCTGTCCCTTTACCTCCCCCCTCAACTCCATCCAAGGACCCAAAAAGTCTTTCCAGGTGAGACAGAGGTTCACCTGCACCTCCTCCAATCTCATCTATTGCATCCGCTGCTCCAGATGTCAACTTATTTATATCGGCGAAACCAAACGCAGGCTCAGCGATCGATTCGCTCAACACTTGCGCTCAGTCCGCGTTAACCAATCTTATCACCCGGTGGCTGAGCACTTCAACTCCCCCTCCCATTCCCAGTCTGACCTTTCTGTCATGGGCCTCCTCCAGTGCCATAGTGAGGCCTACCGGAAATTGGAGGAACAGCATCTCATATTTCGCCTGGTCAGTTTGCAGCCCAGTGGTATGAACATCGACTTCTCCAACTTTAGATAGTTCCTCTGTCCCTCTCTTCCCCTCCACCTTCCCAGATCTCCCTCTATCTTCCTGTCTCCACCTATATCCTTCCTTTGTCCCGCCCCCCTGACATCAGTCTGAAGAAGGGTCTCGACCCGAAACGTCACCCATTCCTTCACTCCCGAGATGCTGCCTGACCTGCTGAGTTACTCCAGCATTTTGTGAATAAATACCTTCGATTTGCACCAGCATCTGCAGTTATTTTCTTACACAAAAAAGGATAATATGCTTGATTACATAAAAAGACACAAAGTGCTAAAGGAAATAAACTGATTGTGGATGATCACAATGAATGGCAGTGCTGGCTCGAAGGGCCGAATGGCCTCCTCCTGCACCTATTTTCTATGCTCTATGTTTTCTATGATTGTAGAAGGGTCCCAACTCGAAACGTCATCTATCCGTGTTCTCCAGAGATCCTGCCTGACCCGCCGAGTTACTCCAGCACTCTGTGAAACGTCGTCTATCCGTGTTCTCCAGAGATCCTGCCTGACCCGCTGAGTTACTCCAGCACTCTGTGAAACGTCGTCTATCCGTGTTCTCCAGAGATCCTGCCTGACCCGCTGAGTTACTCCAGTGCTTTTGTGTCTTCTTTTTAACAAAAATTAAATATTGTTTTGGAAGAGTGCAGTTCGGGTTGCCCCATTACAGGAAGGATTGGGGATGTGTTGGAGAGGGTGCAGAGGAGGTTTACCACAGTAATGCATGGAATACAGGGATTCAGCCACAGGAAAGGGTGGGTAGACATTGGATTTTTAGACTTTGGACACACACACACACACACACACACACACACACACACACACACACACACACACACACACACACACACACACACACACACACACACACACACACACACACACACACACACTCACACACACATAAACCCCTCTCGTCCTTCTAAATTCCAGCGTTTACAAGCCTAGTCGCTCCAGTCTTTCAACATACGACAGTCCCGCCATTCCGGGAATTAACCTAGTGAACCTACGCTGCACGCCCTCAATAGCAAGAATATCCTCCCTCAAATTTGGAGGCCAAAACTGCACACAGTACTCCAGGTGTGGTCTCACTAGGGCTGCACGTCTTTCCTCCGTGTGTGTTTGTGGGTTAATTGACCCTCTGTAAATTGTTCCAAGTGTGTATGGAGTGGATGAGCGAGAGGGATAACATAGGACTAGAGTGAACGGGTGATTGATGATCGACGTGGACGCAGTGAGCCGAAGAGCCTGCATCCCTGCTCCATCTCCAAACTAAAGTAAACACACTTGACTCTTGAAGCCATGGGAACATCAATGAACATCAATGAACATGTGGAAATGTTTCACTGATGAAGCAAAGGATACCATTTGAAGAATGCCTAATTTATGTTTATGTTCTATGGGAAAGGATCACTGGCTTTGCAATCTAGCAGCATGAACTAATGGTTTAGTGCTCTGAGTTCCAATCCCACCAGAACAGCTGTAGAATTTAAACTCATTTCATTAAATGAATGGAATTTAATAAAAAACTGCTTTCATGGAAAAATAGGACTGCATGTGCTTCACTCATGCCTGATGTGGAGAGGATGTTTCCACTAGTGCGAGAGTCTAGGACCAGAGGGCGCAGCCTCAGAATAAAAGGACGTACCTATAGAATGGAGATGAGGAGGAATTTCCTTAGACAGAGGGTTGTGAATCTATGGAATTCATTGCCTCAGGTGACTGTGGAGAACAAGTCAATGGGTATTTTTAAGGCGGAGATTGACAGATTCTTGATTAGTAAGGGTGTGTTAGGGGTTAGGGGAAGAATGCAGGAGAATGAGGTTGAGAGGGAAAGATAGATCAGCCATGATGGGATGGTGGAGCAGGCTCGAAGGGCCGAATGGCCTAATTCTGCTCCTATGATTTATGGACTTGTGCATCTTTGGGGAAGAGGATGTGCTGCCCTTATGCAGTTGTATTGTTGTGAGTCTCAGGAGTCAAGAGGATATTCTTGCTATTGAGGGCAGGTTTACTAGGTTAATTCCCGGAATGGCGGGACTGTCATATGTTGAAGGACTATAGCGACCAGGCTTGTATACACTGGAATTTAGAAGGATGAGAGGAGATCTTATCGAAACATATAAGATTATTAAGGGGTTGGACACGTTAGAGGCAGGAAACATGTTCCCAATGTTGGAGGAGTCCAGAACAAGGGGCCACAGTTTAAGAATAAGGGGTAGGCCATTTAGAACTGAGATGAGGAAAAACGTTTTCAGTCAGAGAGTTGTGAATCTGTGGAATTCTCTGCCTCAGAAGGCAGTGGAGGCCAATTCTCTGAATGCATTCAAGAGAGAGCTAGATATAGCTCTTAAGGATAGCGGAGTCAGGGGGTATGGGGAGAAGGCCGGAACAGGGTACTGATTGAGAATGATCAGCCATGATCACATTGAATGGCGGTGCTGGCTCGCAGGGCCGAATGGCCTCCTCCTGCACTTATTGTCTATTGTCTATTGTCTATAAGAGTGGTTATAATTGTCATATGTACCGGCAATGGAACAATGAAATTCCAACTTGCTGCACCTTAGCAGGGCTGTAAACACCATAACACATCAATAAATATCCAATAATCATAATACAATGTTAATAATCAGTAGTACTAGGTAACCCTTATAGTGCCAAACCGAAGTCTGGAGTACAACGAAAGACACAGTTTGTAGAAGACCTTAGTTTGGAATTACGCACAGTGGCGCAGCGATAGAGTTGCTGTCTTACAGCGCCAGACACCCGGGTTTGATCCTGACTATGGGTGCTGTCTGGACAGAATTTGTACGTTCTCCCAGTGACCACGCGGGTTTTCTCCGGGTGCTCAAGTTTCCACCCACACTCCAAAGACGTACAGGTTTGTAGGTTAATTGGCTTCTGCAAATTCCTTCTAGTGTGTAGGATAGGACTAGTGGATGGGCGATTGGGCGATCGCTAGTCATACAGACTCGGTGTGCTGAAAGGCCCGTTTCCATGCTGTATCTCTAAACTAAACTAAACTAAACTAAACTAATCATTTGCCAGACTTTGTCCCTTTTCCAACTTTCTCCCCCCCCTCCCATTCCATCTGTCTGAAGAAGGGTCCTGACCCGAAAGCTCTGTCCATTCCCTCCACAGATGTTGCCTGACCCGCTGAGTTCTTCCAGCACTTTTTACTTTGAAGATCATTACACCCAGCTAGCTACAAATAATGAATAGAACATTTGTGTGACCATTTTGGATGTCGATGGTTGGCTAATAGATTAATTGAACACTCAGTCCGCCAAGGCCTGCTGGATCTCCAAGTTGCCAACTATTTCAACTCCCCTCCCCATTCCCACACGGACCTTTCTGTCCTGGGCCACATACAAACTGGAGGAACAGCACCTCATATTCCGCTTGGCTAGCTTACACTCCAGTGGTATGAACATTGAATTCTCCAATTTTAGGTAACATAGAAACATAGACATAGAAAATAGGTGCAGGAGTAGGCCATTCGGCCCTTCGAGCCTGCACCGCCATTCAATATGATCATATCTGATCATCCAGCTCAGTAACCTGTACCTGCCTTCTCTCCATACCCCCTGACCCCTTTAGCCACAAGGGCCACATCTAACTCCCTCTTAAATATAGCCAATGAACTGGCCTCAACTACCTTCTGTGGCAGAGAATTCCACAGACTCACCACTCTCTGTGTGAAGAAATGTTTTCTCATCTCGGTCCTAAAAGACTTCCCCCTTATCCTTAAGCTGTGACCCCTGGTTCTGGACTTCCCCAACATCGGGAACAATCTTCCCGCATCTAGCCTCTCCAACCCCTTAAGAATTTTATATGTTTCAATAAGATCCCCCCTCAGTCTTCTAAATTCCAGCGAGTATAAGCCTAGTCTATCCAGTCTTTCTTCATATGAAATTCCTGCCATCCCATGTAACTTCTACATACACCTCTCTCCGTCTTTCCCCTCTTCACTCAACGTTCCCCACCCCTCCCCCCCACTTTCCTTTCCCTCCCCCTACTCCCCCCCCATTTAAAGTCCGTTAACCTGCTCCACAGTTCACAACAATGCATCCCTCTTGGGCTCAAGTCATTGTTAATCACAAATCTGCCTATCAGGGAACCCCCTTGCCTGGGATCATCTGTTGCTGCCCCCCAATTTGTCCTTTTTTTTTTTCTCACATCCAGTTTCTTCCGCACCCCCCACTCCACCCCACTTCAATCAGTCGGGTGAAGGATCCCGACCCAAAGCGTCACCTATCCATGTTCTCCACAGAGGCTGCCTGACCCGTTGAGTTATTCCAGCACTTTGTGTCTATCTTTAATGTAAACCAGCATCTGCAATTGCTTTTTATTTGATTTATTCTCTTGTAGCCTTACAATTCCGCTATGCATACACCTAGCTTAGTTTATTCACAAAATGCTGGAGTAACTCAGCAGGTCAGGCAGCATCTCAGGAGAGAAGGAATGGGCGACGTTTCGGGTCGAGACCCTTCTTCAGACTGATGTCAGGGGGGGCGGGACAAAGGAAGGATATGGGTGGTGACAGGAAGATAGAGGGAGAACTGGGAAGGGGGAGGGGAAGGGAGGGACAGAGGAACTATCTAAAGTTGGATAAGTCGATGTTCATACCGCTGGGCTGCAAGCTGCCCAGGCGAAATATGAGGTGCTGTTCCTCCAATTTGCGGTGGGCCTCACTATGGCACTGGAGGAGGCTCATGACAGAAAGGTCAGACTGGGAGTGGGAGGGGGAGTTGAAGTGCTCAGCCACCGGGAGATCAGGTTGGTTAAGGCGGACTGAGCGAAGGTGTTGAGCGAAGCGATCGCCGAGCCTGTGTTTGGTTTCACCTAGTTTAGTTTAGTTTAATTTAGTTCACTTTAGTTTAGTTTATTGTCAAGGGTAACCACGTACAGTGAAAACCTCTTTGTCGCGTGCTAACCACTCAGCGGAAAGGCTGTAAACAATTGCAATCAGGCCGTCCACAGTTTACAGATACAGGATAAAGGAAATACCGTTTAAGAGCAAGGTAGAGTCCAGTAAAATGCAATTGAAGACAGTCTGGGAGATCATCTCCGATGATTAGATGGTAGGTCAGGACCACTGTCTAATTGTTGGTTGGATGGTTCATTTGCCTGGTCACAGTGGTGAACAAAACCCTGCAGACAGAGATGTGCAAAGTGGCTGACTTCACATGGTTGAACATGTCGAGGGAATACTCGGCGTAGAGCCACACTTCTGCTGGCGTGCGGCGTAGATGAGATTGTAATGTGTTGCGCACGCTGGTTTCAGAGGCTCAGCGCCAGGTTCACCTGTTACAACTGAGCTGGCACAGAACCATGCATGTCAGGATCGGCTTGGGCGGGCTTCCTCCAACTAAAACGGAACTAAAACGGAGTGGGCTGCTGGAATGTGGCATTTGCAAAGCACAAAAATCTTAAGGAATTCAATTTCAATTGTGTTTGAGAGTCAAGAGTGTTTACTGGCCGCATGTACTGGCAACGGGACAATTAAATTCTTACTTGCAGCAGCACAACAGCCCCAGAAGCACCATAAACGTATAATAACCAAAAATATTCAGTACATTAATAACCACAATACTAGTGCAAAATAACACAGAAGATCATAGTTGCTGAGGTTAGTGTTGTGCAGTGTTCAAGAGCCTGATGGTTGCTGGGAAGAAGCTGTTCTTCAACCTGGAGGTCACGGTTTTCAGGTTCTTGAAAACATGATTTTCTTGGTTATTTCTTTTGGAGAATCTCGCAGTAATATCTATATACTAAAACTCTCATTTGTCTGTTTGTTTGTTTGTTCCTGAACTACAGCCAAAACGGTACACGATAGCGCGACAACTTTAGGCCCACCTTACTCACCGTCGTCCCTTTGGTGCTAATGGAAGAAGTTTCATTGAAATTGGCGATATATTTTTAAGGTTATTCACATTTAAAAGTTTAAATCGATCTCCTAGCGAGGGAGGGTGGGAGGGTGCGACGGGGAGAGGAGGGAGGGGGAGGTGGGTTGAGGGGGATGGAGTGGGGGGAGGGAATGGGGGAGGGGAGGGTGGGCGTGGTGGAGAGAGGGGGGGGAGGGGAGGAGGAGGGAGGGGGAGGGAGGGGGCAGGGGAGGAGGGAAGGGGAGGGGAGGAGGGGGGGACGGGGAAGGAGGGAGGCTAAGGGGGGGTTGAAAAGGATGGAGTGGGGGGAAGGGGATGGGGAGGGGGGAGTGGAGGAGGGGAGGGGGAGGGAGGAGGGAGGGAGGGGGAGAGGGAGGGGGGACGGAATGGGGGGGGTGAGGGAAGGGGAGGGGGGGGTACCGAGGGGGAGGCGGGTGGGGGGAGGGGAGAGAGGGGGGGAGGGGGAGGAGAGGGGGAGGAGAGGGTGCTGCACCAATGCAGGAGAGGTTTGGGCCCAACGGGTCCACGGTCTAGTTTTGCAATAAAAAGGCAATATATTTGAGTCCTCCAGGCAAGCATTTTCTCTGGTGAATTTATGGAATTCATAGCAGGGAAACAGGCCCTTCGGTCCAACCTGCCCACGCTGACTAAGATGACCTATTTACTGGTGCTCTACCCTAATTCCCCATTTACTGGTTTCACTGCACACTTCCAGCCTGGCCGTTTGCCAAAATGTATGTGAGATTTGCCTCAGGCTGGGCTCTGTTGGCTCTTTGTCGTGTGTCTCTGCAGCTGGGTTTGATCCTGGTTACGTGCGGGCTGAACAAAGTGAGTTCTGGCGAGACAAGAAACTGCCAAAGCTGGAAACTTGAGCAAAACACAGTGCCGGAGAGGGTGCAGAGAAGATTTACCAGGACGTTGCCAGGACTCGAGGGCCTGAGCTCTTGGGAGAGGTTGGGCAGGCTAGGACGTTATTCCTTGGAGCGCAGGAGGATGGGGGTTGATTTCATAGAGGTGTATAAAATCATGAGGAGAATACATCAGGTCTTTTACCCAGAGAAGGGGAATCAAGAACCAGAGGACATAGGTTTCGGGTGAGAAAGAAAATACTTAATAGGAGCTTGAGAGGCAACTTTTCCACACAGAGGGTGGTGGGTATGTGGAACGATTTGCCAGAGGAGGTAGTTGTGGCAGGTACTATAATAGCAAATTTTACTTGCGCACAAATCTATGGTAGAAAACTGATAGGATAATGACCTTAACATTGATTGAGCTTCAGGGAAATGGTTCTTTTAACCAGAAACGTCAAGCTAATTTAGAAGCAGTGTGATCTGGGTGTTTGATTGGGATAGCTATCTGCAGTTAAAACTGTAACCGCAGCAGCTGTGTCTAAATCGGTGGGCCTGTCATCACTGTAACACACTAACATTTGTTTCCTGTTTTAATTTCACGTACCCTGTGCCTCTGTTATTTTTGTAAACGCTGTTTTAGACTGTAGGCTGATTTACATCACTTTTTTTTGCCATCAGTTCCATGTAGGGTCATTCCAAGCAGACACTAATAATAGCAGCTACTTTGTATAGAAAGTCAGCTATAATAATTTAAAATATAGCAAATGCACTCCATCAACATCAGCCTTTTCGAGTAAATACCTTGCCAAGAAGTTGGGAAAATATGGTCTTGCCAAAGTACTTTCCTTGATATTTATAGCTACCCTATCATGGGATAATGTTTAAATTCTCACTGGTAAAGATTATATCTGACTGAATTATTTGCTTTCTCAATAAGGACAAAAACTGTGCTTGCTCATTTGTTCGAGAGCTAGATTTTATTTCCACCAGAGTATTCACACTCAATCCCCTCAATCACAGGGTGGGAGAGATACTGCAAATAGGATTAGCTTGGATGGGCACGGGCTAGAAGGGCCGAAGGACCTGTTTCCGTGCTGTGTGACGCCGTGACTTAGTTTAGTCTGATTTAGTTTCGAGACACAGCATGGAAACGGGCCCTTCTGCCCATCGAATCCATGCCGACCATTGATCGCCCGTTCACACTAGTTCTATGTTATCCCACATACTCATCCTCCCCCTGCACACTAGGGCCAATTTGCAGAGGGCCAATTAACCTATAAACCTCTACGTCTTTGGGATGTGGGAGGAAACCGGAGCACCCGGAGGAAACCCATGTGGTCACAGAGCGAATGTGAAAACTCCATACAGACAGCACTCGAGGTGAGGATTGAACCCGGGTCTCTGGCGTGGTGAGGTAGAGGCTATACCCGCTGTGCCACACCTGTACCACAGATTTATTTACCTGATGAGTACATTTGTTTGTGTGCTGAGAGTACCGTGGATCAAGAAAGACATTTCTGAATTATGGTGTAAGAAAATAACTGCAGATGCTGGTACAAATCGAAGGTATTTATTCACAAAATGCTGGAGTAACTCAGCGGGTCAGGCAGCATCTCAGGAGAGAAGGAATGGGTGACGTTTCGGGTCGAGACACTTCTTCAGTCTGAAGATGGGTCTCGACCCGAAACGTCACCCATTCCTTCTCTCCTGCCTGACCCGCTGAGTTACTCCAGCATTTTGTGTCCACCTTCGATTTAAACCAGCATCTGCCGTTCTTTCCTACACATTTTGTACCCTCTGGCTGACCAGAGCTGGGCTCTTTGAATGTTTAGCTTAGGTTTATTATTGTCACGTGTGCCGAGGTACAGTAAAAAGCTTTGTTCTGCATGCCAGTTTAGTTTAATTTAGTTTATTATCGTAACGTGCACCGAGGTACAGTGAAAAGCTTTCGTTTACGTGCTATCCAATGAAAGAAGACCGCCCTCTCACCAACTAGAGAGCGGTCCCGACCTCCCATCTACCTCGTTGGACACGTTTGAACTATCTTTAATCGGACTTTATTGGAATTTATTTTGCACAAATTGGTTTACCCTTTAACCTGTATCTGTACACTGTGGATAGTTTGATTGCAACATGTGTAGTCTTCGCGCGGACAGGATAGCAACGCAACAAAAAAGCTTTTCACTGCACTGCATGACAATAATAAACTAAACCAAACTAGAGAAAACTATCCGTTACAATCAAGCCGTCCACTCTGCACAGATAAAGGATAAAGGGTATAACATTTAGTGCAAGATATAACATTGAAGTCTGATAAAGTCTGATTAAAGAGAGTTCAAATGTCAAAAAGTTTCAATTCCCACACCGGGAGTCGAACCCGGGCCACCTGGGTGAAAACCAGGAATCCTAACCGCTAGACCATATGGGATATTGATACAAGATCACATTCCCACAGGCAACACTATACTGACCCTCGCAGTTCCTGAGATAGCACTATCTATTAAGTTATTTTAGCTTAACGGTTAAATGGTTCAATGGTACTTTAATGTCACCAATATTCTTTTTAACTTCTCCAGCTGTACGGTGGAGAGCACACTGCCTGGTTGCATCATGGCCTGGTTCAGCAACTCAAACACCCAGGAATGAAGGAGACTACAGAGAGTGGTGGACACTGCTCGGTCCATCACAGGTACTGACCTCCCCACCATCGAAGGCCCATCACAGGTACTGACCTCCCCACCATCGATGGGATCTACAGGAGGCGCTGCCTCAAAAAGGCAGCCAGCATCATCAAAGACCCACACCACCCTGGCCACGCTCTCATCTCGCTGCTACCATCGGGAAGAAGGTACAGGAGCCTGAAAACCGTGACCTCCAGGTTCAAGAACAGCTTCTTCCCAGCAACCATCAGGCTCTTGAGCACTGCACAAACTAACTAAACTCTGAAGAACAAAGTGCCTATGTTGCATGGAAGATACAGGTTTTTTGCAATAATATTGGGGTTTGTTGCTTTATTGAATTTGTGGTTTAGTATATGTTAACTATGAATATTGTTTTTAAAGGCCTTTTAAGCTGCTGCAAGTAGGGCAGCACGGTGGCGCAGCGGTAGAGTTGATGCGACAGAGATCCATCCTGACTATGGGTGCTGACTGAACGGAGTTTGTACATTCTCCCTGTGACCACATGGGTTTTCTCCGGGTGCTCCGGTTTCCTCCAAAGATGTACAGGTTTGTAAGTTAACTGGCTTCTGTAAATTATAAATTGTCCCTAGTGTGTAGGATAGCGCTAGTGTACGGGGTGATCGCTGGTCAGTGCAGACTCGATGGGCCGAAGGGCTTCTTTCCACGTTGTATCTTTAAAGTCCAAAGTAAGAATTTCATTGTTCCGTTTTTGGTACATATGACAATAAGACACTCTTCAGTCCTAGCATGTACCTAGATACAGTGAAATGCCTTGTTTTGCCAACAAATCAGTAAAATCATTCTATACATTTGCACAATCATAAATTGAATAAAAGGGCAATGATTGTTTTGAGTCATGTTTCGACCCGAAACCTTCCTGATCCATGTTCTCCAGAGATGCTGAGATATCTCCAGAGATATTGAGGGCGTGCAGCGTAGGTTCACTAGGTTAATTCCCGGAATGGCGGGACTGTCGTATGTTGAAAGGCTGGAGCAATTAGGCTTGTATACACTGGAATTTAGAAGGATGAGGGGGGATCTTATTGAAACATATAAGATAATTAGGGGATTGGACACATTAGAGGCAGGAAACATGTTCCCAATGTTGGGGGAGTCCAGAACAAGGGGCCACAGTTTAAGAATAAGGGGTAGGCCATTTAGAACGGAGATGAGGAAGAACTTTTTCAGTCAGAGAGTGGTGAAGGTGTGGAATTCTCTGCCTCAGAAGGCAGTGGAGGCCAGTTCGTTGGATGCTTTCAAGAGAGAGCTGGATAGAGCTCTTAAGGATAGCGAAGTGAGGGGGTATGGGGAGAAGGCAGGAACGGGGTACTGATTGAGAGTGATCAGCCATGATTGCATTGAATGGCGGTGCTGGCTCGAAGGGCTGAATGGCCTACTCCTGCACCTATTGTCTATTGTCTATGCTGCCTAACCCGCTGAGTTACTCCAGCACTTCGTGCCTTTGCCTGATAGAGTGGTTTGCTTAGACATTATTCATTCCTGTAATGTTAGGACTTTGCCCGTGGTGCTTTGGAGGCTGTTTATGCGGAGGCTGCAAGTTTAAAATAAAATAATGACACAGATATGCTTTACAGAATGATCTTTTATTCCGATACAGTGGCACAGTGAGACTTTCATAGTTTAATAGTTCAATAGTTTAATACTTTAGTAGTTTATTTCCAAAGTAAACACACTTGGAGTACTGCGTGCAGTTCTGGTCATCGAGTCAAAGATTCATGAACAGGCCCTTCAGCCCAAATCGCCCATGCTGACCAAGACCACTATGCAAGCCCATAAACCTGCATTTATCCCATATCACCTCTAAACCTCTCGTGTCCATGTATCTGTTTAAATGTCTGTTAAATGTTGCTATTGTACCACCCAAGCAGGCATTCCAAACTAGAGAGCATGGATTTAAGCTGAGCGGGAGGTGATTTAAGAGGGAAGAGTCTGTGGGAATGAGATGCTGGAGGAAGATATAGAAGAGGGTACAAGTTCGACATTTAAGAGACGTCTGGACAGATTTCTGGATAGGAAGGGTTGAGAGGGATATGGGCCAAATGCAGGCAAATGGGACTAGCCCAGTATGCTAACTTGGTTGTTGTGGACACGGTGGGCTGAAGGGCCTGTTTCTGTGCTAAACAGAGGGGGTAGTTGAGACAGTTAAAATCAAAGCCAAAATATACCAAGAACAAACCAAGAACCCAGCTCTGATCCCAACGTCACAGCAAGAAGGAGACGCACATGTACAAACAAGGAACTGCAGATGCTGGTTTACACAAAAGGACACAAAGTGCTGGAGTAACGCAGCAGGTCAGGCAGCATCATTGAAGAAGGCGACGGTATTTTTATTTTTAGTTTAAAGTGGAGATTGACAGATTCTCGATTCGTCAGGGCGTCAGAGGTCACGGGGAGAAGGCCGGAGAATGGGGCTGAGAGGGGAAGACAGATCGGCCATGATCGAATGGCGGAGCAGATTCGATGAGCCGAATGGACTAATTCTGCTCCAATGACTTATCAACTTGAACGTGGGTAGGTGATGTTTTGGGTGGGAACCCTCCCTAAAGAGAAGTACATTGTCTGTCAAAAATGGGAAGAAGTGGAAGCCAGCCAGAAACGTTAATAAAGTCAGCGCCTGTATCTCTTTGAGTGAGGTTGGTGGGCTGCCAACACCACTTGTATCGCCCGTTCACCACTGACTGTTGCTGGGAATTTAGCGAGCTGTAATGTCATTTGAAGGACACTGTGAAATTCTTCTCAAGGAGGTAGGCTTTGGTTAACTCTTTCAAGGCTGTAGAGTGAAACATAGAAACATAAAAAATCGAAAATAGTTGCAGGAGGAGGCCATTCGGCCCTTCGAGCCAGCACTGCCATTCAATATGATCATGGCTGATCATCCTCTCTCTCTCCCCCTCTCTGTCTCCTCCCTCTCTCTCTCTCCCCCCTCTCTCTCTCCCCTCTCTCTCTCTCCCCCTCTCTCTCTCTCCCTCTCTCTCTCTCCCTCTCTCTCTCTCCCCCTCTTTCTCTTCCCCCTCTCCCCCTCTCTCTCCCCCCTCTCTCTCTCTCCCCTCTCTCTCTCTCCCCCCTCTCTCTCTCTCCCCCCTCTCTCTCTCTCCCCTCTCTCTCTCCCTCCTCTCTCTCTCTCCCCTCTCTCTCTCTCCCCCCTCTCTCTCTCTCCCCTCTCTCTCTCCCCCTCTCTCTCTCCCCCTCTCTCTCTCTCCCCCTCTCTCTCTCCCCCTCTCTCTCATGGCTGATCATGGCTGATCAAGCCGTTCCTGCTTTTCCCCCTATACCCTTTAATTCCATTAGCCCTAAGAGCTAAATCTAACCTTCTCTTGAGACCATCCAGTGAATTGGCCTCCACTGCCTTCTGTGGCAGAGAACTCCACAGATTCACAACTCTGGGTGCAGGGCTTTGCTTTAGTAAGACAAAAATGCTACTATGCTCAGCAACTCAGCTTCAGTGGAAAGATTAATGTTAGAGTTAATGTTCAGAGTTAAGGTTTTAGATCCAATATCTTTAATCAGGAGAGATCTGACAGTCATAGTGTCATTTATGATGAAAAGGGCTCTTCAGCCCAACTTGTCCACACAAACCAAGATCCCCCATCTGTGCTAGTCCTACCTGCCATGTTTACCCCATATCCCTCTAAACTTTTCCTATCCATATTACCTGCCTCAACTACCTCCTGTGGCAGCTCGTTCTGTACACCCACCACCCTCTGGGTGAAACCCTTGCCACTCGGGTTCCTATTGAATCTTTCCCCCTCTCACCTTGAACATATGTCACCTAGTTCTTGATTCCTGACATGGGTAAAAGACTCTGTGCATTCACCCTATCAATTCCCCTCACCTCGACAAAGTCACCCCTCAACATCCTACTTTACCCCGAAGAATAAAGTCCTGGTCTTCTCAATCTCTCCCCATAGCTCAGGCCCTCGAGTCCCAGCAACATCCTCGCAAATGTTCTCTGCACCCTTGCTCGAGTAATGACATCCTTCCCACAGCAGGGTGAGCTAAACTGAACATAATACTCCAAATGTGTTTTCACCAACGTCTTGTACAACTGGAACAATGTCAAGACTTTTGCACTCAGTGCCCTGACTGATGAAGACCAATGTGCTTCAAGCCTTCTTGACCACCCTATCTACCTGTGACACCACTTTCAATGAACAATGTACCCACACTCCTAGAACCAGCTGCTCTACAACACTCACTGTGAATGTCAGGATTCAGGATTCAGGATTTCTTTATTTGTCATCCAAAAAAACGTTTTTTTGACGAGATTTCATCACCCACAGTCCAACAATAAGAGCAATAAAATAAGCAAATTACACAACCCCAACCAACACAGAACACAAAAAAAAAGAAACATCCATCACAGTGAGTCTCCTCCAGTCCCCTCCTCAATGTGATGGAAGGCCAGAATGTCCTGCCAAGGTTTGATGTGTGGAAGCAACCTGAAACATAGTTTATTGGGCGGCACATTGGTGCAGCAGGTAGAGCTGCTGCCTCACAGCACCAGAGACCCGGTTCGATCCTGAGCTCAGGGTGGTGTCTGTGTGGAGTTTGCACATTCTCTCTGTGACCACGTGGGTTTCCTCCGGGTGCTCCGGTTTCCTTCCACATCCCAAAGTTATAGAGGTTTGCAGGTTAATTGGCCCTCTGAAAATTGCATCCTAGTGGATGCAAAAGTGGGAGAACATAAAACTGGGGTGAACGTGTGATGGAAGGTCGGCCTGGACTTGGTGGGCTGAAGGGCCTGTTTCCATGTTGTATCCGCAAACTAAAACTAAACTGAAACAGAGGATAACATCTGCATTATAATCAATAGCGAAGAATGTTTAATTGTCACATGTAATGACAATGGAACAATGAAATACTTCCTTGCTACAGGCCCATTAATGCAATCACACACACACACCGATAAATACATGATAAGCAATAATGATGAAATTAATTCATTATCAATTTAATTGGGTGTCCTAGTGCATCAGTCACTGAAAGGAAGCATGCAGGTACAGCAGGCAGTGAAGAAAGCCAATGGAATGTTGGCCTTCATAACAAGAGGAGTTGAGTATAGGAGCAAAGAGGTCCTTCTGCAGTAGTATAGGGCCCTAGTGAGACCGCACCTGGAATACTGTGTGCAGTTTTGGTCTCCAAATTTGAGGAAGGATATTCTTGCTATTGAGGGCGTGCAGCGTAGGTTTACTAGGTTAATTCCCGGAATGGCGGGACTGTCGTATGTTGAAAGACTGGAACGACTAGGATTGTATACACTGGAATTTAGAAGGATGAGAGGGGATCTTATCGAAACGTATAAGATTATTATGGGGTTTGACACGTTAGAGGCAGGAAACATGTTCCCAATCATATCATATCATATATATACAGCCGGAAACAGGCCTTTTCGGCCCACCAAGTCCGTGCCGCCCAGCGATCCCCGTACATTAACACCATCCTACACCCACTAGGGACAATTTTTACATTTACCCAGCCAATTAACCTACATACCTGTACGTCTTTGGAGTGTGGGAGGAAACCGAAGATCTCGGAGAAAACCCACGCAGGTCACGGGGAGAACGTACAAACTCCTTACAGTGCAGCACCCGTAAGTCCAGAACCAGGGGCCACAGTTTAAGAATAAGGGGTAGGCCATTTAGAACAGAGATGAGGAAAAACTTTTTCAGTCAGGGAGTTGTGAAGCTGTGGAATTCTCTGCCTCAGAAGGCAGTGGAGGCCAATTCTCTGGATGCATTCAAGAGAGAGCTAGATAGAGCTCTTAAGGATAGCGGAGTCAGGGGGTATGGGGAGAAGGCAGGAACGGGGTACTGATTGAGAATGATCAGCCATGATCACATTGAATGGCGGTGCTGGCTCGAAGGGCCGAATGGCCTCCTCCTGCACCTATTGTCTATTGTCTATTGTCTATAATACCAGGAAACCATACTAGTGCAAATCCATGGTGGTTGGAGAGGCTGGTCACGCTGGAACATTTTCCCAGCTTACGGGAATCAAAATATTACAGGACGCAGGTTTAAGGTGAGAGGGGAAAGATTTAATAGGAACCTGAGGGGCAACTTTCACCACACAGACAGTGGTGGGTACATGCAACGAGCTGCCAGAGGAGGTAGTTGAGGCAGGTACTATATCAACAATTAAAAGACACTTGGACGGGTACATGGATAGGATAGGTTTAGAGGGGCATGGACCAAAGGCAGGCAGGTGGGGCTAGTGTAGATGGGTCATCTTGGGTCAGCATGGTCAAGTTGGGCTGATGGGCCTGTTTCCGTGCTGCATAACTCTACGATTACGACTTTGAAGCATCTCAGGATGTTTTACATCATGTAAAGTCTCCGTGCGTTCAAACAAAGTATTCTGTTTCTCTCAGAAAGGATGTGTAGGGAGGAGCTGGAGATGCTGGTTTATACCGAAGATGGACACAAAGTGCTTGAGTAACGCAGCGGGTCAGGCAGCATCTCCGGAGAAAAAGAATGGGAGAGGCTTCAGGTCAGGGCTCTCCTTCAGACTGAAAGTTCCTGTATCCCCTTGTTATCCCCTCTTCCAACAAGGGGCCATTATGGACTCCACATTTCCTTGGTCATCTGTTGCTGGCCCTGATTTGTTCTGGCCCTTTCCTACCTCTAGTCTCCCCCCTCCCCCTCCCCCGATCCCCCTCCCCCGTTCCCCCCGTACTTCCAGGACTCTGATCCTATTATCACAGTCAGACGTAGAACATAGAACAGTACAGCACAGGAACAGGCCCTTCGGCCCACAATGTCCGTGCCGAACATAAAGCCAAGATAAACTAGCCTCATCTGCCCGCAAGTGACCCCATATCCCTCCTTTCCCTGCATATCGATGTCCCAACTAAAAGCCTCTTAAACACCAGGGGTTGTCCTGCCCACATCTCCCCTTTCCACCTTCCTCTCCCCCCCAATTGCATCAGTCTGAAGAAGGGTCCCGACCCGAAGCGTCACCCATCCTTTTTTCTCCAGAGATGCTGCCTGACCCGCTGATTCACTCCAGCACTATCTCTTAGAAAGGGCCTGTTTCCGTGCTGTGTGACTCTCTGACTCTGAAGTGCCAGCAAGCGAGCAACCAGCATTCCACGTTTCCCACACATTCTTCTGGGAATTGCTGATTGTAGGAAGGAACTGCAGATTCTGGTTTAAACCGAAGATCGACACAAAAAGCTGGAGTAACTCAGCGGGACAGGCAGCATCTCTGGAGAGAAGGAATGGGTGACGTTTCGGGTCGAGACCTCAGTCTGAAGAAGGGTCTCGACCCGAAGCGTCACCCATTCCTTCTCCCGGGCCTGTCCAGCTGAGTTACTCCATCTTTATGTGTCAACCTGCCGTTGCAGCTCAGATCATAAAGTAGTGATACTTGGTAGTGGTTTGTTATTGTCATCTGTACTGGGATACACCGAGAAGCTTTTGTTTGAGTGCTGTGCAATCAAATCACACTAAAAATGAGTACCATAAAGTCAATCACAAGTACAACAGGTACCTTATTGCACACAGATACAGAATGCTGGAGTAACTCAACAGGTCAGGCAGCATCTCTGGAGGGAGGAATGGGTGACGTTTCGGGTTGAGACCTTTCTTCAGACTGAAAGTCAGGGGAGGGGGAAACTGGAGGTATGAAAAGGTACAAAGAATAAATGTTTGAAAGGTATAAAAAGAACAAAGCCAGCAACGATGACCAAGGAACGTGGTGGCTGTGAAACAATTAAATAGTTAGAGGTTGTCTTTAGTCAGAGGGTGGTGAATCTGTGGAATTCTTTGCCACAGAAGGTTGTGGAGGCCAAGACAGTGGATATTGTTAAGGTAGGGATAGATAGATTCCTGATGAGTACAGGTGTCAGAGGTCATGGGGGAGAAGGCAGGAGAATGGGGTAAGGAGAGAGAGATCGATCAGCCATGATTGAATGGCGGAGTAAACTTGATGGGCCGAATGGCCTAATTCTACTCCTATCGCTTATTACCTTATGACCTTATGAAAGGTGGAGCCCACAATGGTCGATTGTTGGCTGTGGAAAAGATGATAACGAGTAGATACAAACAGTGAAACTAAGCAGGACAACAGTGCAACTTAGAAGAATGACTAGGGTGGGGGAAGGACGGAGAGAGAGGGAATGGAAAGGTTACTTGATGTTAGAGAAATCAAAAGTCATACCGCAGGGTTGTAAGCTGCCCAAGCGGAATATGAGGTGCTGTTCCTCCATTTCCTCGCTATTATATAGGAGTCCACACCAGGAAGAGTTGTAGATGAGGTTGGAGGAGATCTGCACTTAGACAATAGACAATAGACAATAGACAATAGACAATAGGTGCAGCAGTAGGCCATTCAGCCCTTCGAGCCAGCACCGCCATTCAATGCGATCATGGCTGATCACTCTCAATCAGTACCCCGTTCCTGCCTTCTCCCCATACCCCCTCACTCCGCTATCCTTAAGAGCTCTATCCAGCTCTCTCTTGAAAGCATCCAACGAACTGGCCTCCACTGCCTTCTGAGGCAGAGAATTCCACACCTTCACCACTCTCTGACTGAAAAAGTTCTTCCTCATCTCCGTTCTAAATGGCCTACCCCTTATTCTTAAACTGTGGCCCCTTGTTCTGGACTCCCCCAACACTGGGAACATGTTTCCTGCCTCTAATGTGTCCAATCCCCTAATTATCTTATATGTTTCAATAAGATCCCCCCTCATCCTTCTAAATTCCAGTGTATACAAGCCCAATGGCTCCAGCCTTTCAACATACGACAGTCCCGCCATTCCGGGAATTAACCTAGTGAACCTACGCTGCACGCCCTCCATAGGCTCGATTGAAGGTTCCCGACCCAAATCATCACCATCCTTTTTCTCCAGAGATGCTGCCTGACCTGCTGTGTTACTCTAGCACTTTGTGTTTACCCTTTGCGGACTTTGTCTGTGGAACTGATGCGCTACAGTGCTGAGAACTATATTCTGCACTCTGTATCTTCCCCTTTGCTCAACCTATTGTACTTGAGTTTGACTTGATTGTGTTTATGTATAGTATTATCTGATCTGTTTGGACAGCATGCAAAACAAAGCTTTTCACTGTGCCTCAGTATTATGACAATAATAATCCTAAGCTTAAACCTAGCGAGAGAAAAATACCAGAGTGCAAAATATAGTGTTATGGTGTTGTTATAGACAATAGACAATAGGTACAGGAATAGTCCATTCGGCCCTCCGAGCCAGCACCTCCATTCAATGCAATCATGGCTGATCATTCTCAATCAGTACCCCGTTCCTGCCTTCTCCCCATACCCCCTGACTCCGCTATCCTTAAGAGCTCTATCTAGCTCTCTCTTGAATGCTTTCAGAGAATTGGCCTCCACTGCCTTCTGAGGCAGAGAATTCCAGAGATTCACAACTCTCTGACTGAAAAAGTTTTGTTACACAGAAAAAGTCCAATGTACACAATGAGGTAGGTTGGAAGATCGGGACTACACCCTAGCTTATGGAAGGACCATTCAGAAGCCTGATAACAGAGGGGAAGAAGCTGTTCCTGAGTCTGGTGGTGCGCGCTTTCAAGTTTCTGTACCTTCTGCCAGACGGCAGCGGAGAGAAGAACAAACGACCAGGATGGGACGTTTTTCATGATGTTGGCTGCTTTTCCAAGGAGGCGTGAAGTGCAGATGGAGTCAGGGGTGGGGACTCCGGTCAGTGCGATGGACTGGGCTGCATCAACAACTCTCTGCAATGCCCTGCGGTTGTGGGCATCGGAAAGGTTTGGAGGAATATGGGCCAAATGTGGGCAGGTGAGACTGGTGTAGATGGTGCATCTTGGTCGGCATGGGCAAGTTGGGCCGAAGGGCCCGTTTGCATGCTGCATGACCATGACATTCATCCTTTTAAAAGAACCGAAGAATATTAACAAAAAAAGGAAGATAGAAAGGCCAATTAGGTCCTCAAAGCTGTTCTACCATTCAATAATATCAAATTTTAGATTTTTAGATTTTTTTTAGATTTAGATATACAGCGTGGAAACAGGCCCTTCGGCCCACCGAGTCCGCGCCGCCCAGCGATCCCCGCATGGTAACACTATCCTACACACACTAGGGACAATTTTTACATATTACCCAGTCAATTAACCTACATACCTGTACGTCTTTGGAGTGTGGGAGGAAACCAAAGATCTCGGAGAAAACCCACGCAGGTCACGGGGAGAACGTACAAACTCCGTACAGACGGCGCCCGTAGTCAGGATCGAACCCGAATCTCCGGCGCTGCATTCGCTGTAAGGCAGCAACTCTACTGCTGCGCCACCGTGCCGTCGTTGTTGTAAAGATGTGGGGATGAATACCACTATCAACTGGTTTGGTCAAATTAGGCAGCAGAGTGGCACAGCCTCACAGCGCCCAGGTTTGATCCTGACCGCGGGCGCTGTCTGTGTGGAGGATGCACGTTCTCCCTGTCATCAGGTGGGTTTCCTCTGGGTGATCTGGTTTCCCCAAAGACGTGCGGGTGTGTGGGTTAATTGGCAAGTGTAAATTGCCCCTGATGTGTCGGATAGAATGAGTGTGAACGGGTGATTGCTGGTCGGCATGGACTTGGTGAGCCGAAGGGCCTGTTTCCACGCTGCGGCTCCAAACAAAAGTCAACCAAATGGCTTCTTTTCATTTTGCAATTTCTATTTAATTCAATGTCATCCACATTAAAGGACGGGTTTGTAGGGATGGAGTGGGTATCAGTATTTAATGCTGCATTATTAATAAAGTTGCTGTTGGACAAAACAGATATAGCTTCTGCAGCTGTGGGCTTACTTGGTTGTGTTGCCAAGCAAGTGACCACTGTGACTTTTGCAGCTGTTCAGTGCCACATCACCAGGAGAAAGGGCATGCAGCTTCAAATGGGGAAAGGGAATTTAATTACTGATCAGCCTGTGGCAGGCAGGTCAGCCATTGTGTGATGCTCCACACTGATATTCCCTGCATGGACAGGCTCCTGGTATACAGACACGTGCAGGAGTGGAAGCAAGGAACTGCAGATGCCCTTGTACAAAAGAAAAAAAAGTCACAGAGTGCTGGAGTAACTCAACGGGTCAGGCAGCATCTCTGGAGAACATGGATAGGTGGCGTTTCGGGTCGGGACCCGTTTTCGGACAGATTGTAGAGGGGTGAAGAAAGCTGGAAGAGAGGAGGGTAAGAGAAAGAGTGGCAAGTGATAGGTGGATACAGGTGAGGGGGGGAGGGGTGGCGTTGATAGGCAGATGTTTGGAACAAAGGCTAGAGATGAAATGACAAAAGGAGTGAGACAAAAGGATTGAAGAGTTGCAAATTGTGAAGCTAGAGGAAGGAATGTAGGGGGAGGGGGGGAAATAGATCAGTCTGAATAGACAATAGACAATAGGTGCAGGAGTAGGCCATTCGGCCCTTCGAGCCACCATTCAATGTGATCTTGGCTGATCATTCTCAATCAGTAAACCTGTTCCTGCCTTCTCCCCATACCCACTGACTCCGCTATCCTTAAGAGCTCTATCTAGTTCTCTCTTGAATGCATTCAGAGACTCGGCCTCCACTGCCTTCTGAGGCAGTGAATTCCACAGACTTACAACTCTCTGACTGAAAAGGTTTTTCCTCATCTCCGTTCTAAATGGCCTACCCCTTATTCTTAAACTGTGGCCCCTGGTTCTGGACTCCCCCAACATTGGGAACATGTTTCCTGCCTCTAACGTGTCCAACCCCTTAATAATCTTATATGTTTCGATAAGATCCCCTCTCATCCTTCTAAATTCCAGTGTATACAAGCCTAGCCGCTCCAGTCTTTCAACATACGACAGTCCCTCCATTCCGGGAATTAACCTAGTAAATCTACGCTGCACGCCCTCAATAGCAAGATTATCCTTCCTCAAATTTGGAGACCAAAATTGCACACAGTACTCCAGGTGCGGTCTCACTAGGGCCCTATACAACTGCAGAAGGACCTCTTTGCTCCTATACTCAACTCCTCTTGTTATGAAGGCCAACATTCCATTGGCTTTCTTCACTGCCTGCTGTACCTGCATGCTTTCTTTTAGTGACTGATGCACTAGGACACCAAGATCTCATTGTACATCCCCTTTTCTAACTTGAGGAAGGGTTCCGATCCAAAATGTCACCTATCCATGTTCTCCAAAGTGTTTGTGCAAAGATAACAGGTTCAACGCTTAAGACCAATATGGAATGAGTCATATTTTCTTAGACTACATAAAGAAATTCATCTACATTCTTACTTTAAAGGAAAAGACCAAAATGCAGGTGTAACAACAAACCTAGGCATACCTTCCTCTGCAGATCACATTTCCATAAT
Source organism: Rhinoraja longicauda (assembly GCF_053455715.1). NCBI lineage: Eukaryota > Metazoa > Chordata > Chondrichthyes > Rajiformes > Arhynchobatidae > Rhinoraja > Rhinoraja longicauda. Next base: position 72,379,383 of record NC_135959.1, on the reverse strand, counting down.
AATCATAATAATGTGCAAGCCCCAGCCTGAGATCTACCAATGCTTCTGTACAGCATGCTCAGTTATTCCACCTAAAAAGCACGACAAATTTGCCAAGACTGCCTGTGAGCACATATCCGTACAACGTTTCACTTGCATTAACAAAATGAAGAATTCTTGTGGTTAGTTGGGGTGCCACGGTGGCGCAGCGGTAGAATTGGGTTCGATCCTGACCACGGGTGCTGGCTGTACGTTCTCCCTGTGACCACATGGGTTTTCTCCAGGTGCTCCGGTTTCCTCCCACACTCCAAAGACGTTCAGCTTTGCAGGTTAATTGGCTTTGGTAAAATTGTAAATTGCCCCAAGTGCGCGTGAGGGATAGTTTTAGTGTGTGGTGATCGCTGCTTGGTGCGGACTCGGTCGGTCGAAGGCCCTGTTTCCACACGGTATCTCTGAACTAGACTAAAAAAAAACTTTAAACCTCCACTTGGATTGTTTAATCAAAGTGCTCCAAGTGTGGTCTCACCAACAACTTGTACAGCTGCATCATGATGCCCCAACTTTTGTATTCCATACCCTTTCCAATGAAGGCAAGCGTGCCAAAGGCTTCTTCACCACCCTGTCCACCTGGTGAAATCTGCTGCAGATACAGCATGGAAACAGGCCCTTCGGCCCACCAAGTCTACACTGAACATCGATCACCTGTTCACACTAGTTCTATGTTATCCCACTCTCTCATCCACTCCCTACGCACAAGGGGCAACTTACGGAGGGCCAATTAACCTACAAAACTGTACATCCTTGGGGCGTGGTGGTCACAGGGAGAACGTGCAAACTCCACACAGACAGCGCCCGAGGTCAGGATCGATCCAGGGTCTCTGATGCTGAGGCGTCAGATTGAAGCATTATTTTATTGTCGTTTTCATTAAAGATTTCTCAGATTAAAAATTCTACAATTTACCAATGCAATTATTTCTAAGCAACCATTTCTTCTGCCTTACTGCATGGATCTGAACCAGTCATTCAATTTTCAGAAACAACTTATTCAAACAGTTGTGAATGGGGAAAGGCTTTCCATCCACTAAATCAGTGGGGTTATGGGCCCCTGACAGTCAATTATGGCACAGTCAGAGTGTGCATGTGTGTGGTCTACAAAAGCCAAACGATGAATGACATCTCGGGCAGAATTGTTGACTGAAAGTCTTTGTGGAAGAGAGCGACAAGATTCTTCCCCTTGTGGTTGACCAAGCAAACCATAATATCATCAATTGGCTTTCTTCAATTTTTGGATGCTGGCACGAGATATAAAGCCCTTGTTTATATAATTCAATTGGCGCGGAACTAACAAGAACAAAGTGTGTTACGCATCCGTAAAGCGGTATATTAAAGCCCCTTTTTATCATCAAGGCTTAAGGATCACGTTTTAGATGCCGAACAAGTGTTGGCGTAGAGAGGGAATATGTTATCGGGAATTGCAGCTGGATCTTCATCCGCTGGGCAAGTGGGCAATGGGAATGACAAATGGAGTTTAATGCAGGTAAGTGTGAGATGTTGCATTTGGGAAGCCAAGCCAGGGCAGGGCCTTCGCAGTGAATGGCGGGGCCCTGGGGAGTTATGGCAGGACCTCTCTAGAGCAGAGGGATCTAGCAATGCAAGTATCTAATTCCTTGAAAGTGGCGTCAGATAGGTGCGGCTGAGAAGAAGGCTTTGGTATGTACACCAGCCCTCTTCAGTCAGGGATCTGAGCTAAGATATTGGGCCATTATGCTACGGTAGTTCAAGACATTGGCGAGGCTATACTTGGAGTATTGGGTACAGATTTGGTCACCTTTTTTTAGTTTAGTTTAGAGATACAGGACAGAAACAGGCCCCTTCGGCCCACCGGGTCCGCGCTGACCAGCAATCCCCGCACATTTACACTATCCTATAACCCACGAGCGACAATTTTTTAAACGTTTACCAAGCCAATTAACCTACAGACCTGTACGTCTATGGAGTGTGGGAGGAAACGGAAGATCTCGGAGACAACCCACGCAGGTCACGGGGAGAACGTACAAACTCCGTACAGGCAGCACCCGTAGTCGGGATCGAATCCGGGTCTCCGGCGCTGCATTCACTGTAAGGCAGCAACTCTACCGCTGCGCCACCGTACCGCCTTGTTACAGAAAAGGTGTCATTAAACTGAAAGTGTGAAGAGAAGATTTCAATGGCTCAATGGTACTTTATCGACACATGTACCTCAGTGCAGTGAAATTCCTTTTTTCACCCAGTCACACTGTACGTTGGCACAATCATACTTAAACATGTACACAAGAGTCACCACGTTTCTGGTGCCATCTTGTACCTTGTACCATCTTGTACCAAGTTCAGAGTTGTTCAAAATGGCGAGACCTGTCCCGGCCGTAAAGGCCCGTTGTCCTGGCGACGGCACTGGGTCGGAGGTGCAGGGGTCGGCCTGGCCTGGTGATGTTGTCGGTGTCCTCCACCGCTGCTCCGTGCCGCTGCAGGCCGTGCCCCATCCACCAGGACACGAGGATCTGAGCTACAGAGGGCGGTTGGGCAGGCTGGGACTTTGTTCCTTAGAGTGCACGAGCATGAGGGGTAATCGTACAGAGGTGTATACGATCATAAGGGGAACAGATCGGGTGAATGCATGGAGCCCTTCACCCGGAATAGGGGAACCAAGAACCAGAGGACATAGGTTTAAGGTGAGAGGGGAAAGATTTAATAGGAACCTGAGGGGCAAATGGTGGTGGGTGTACGAAATGAGCTGCCAGAGGAGATAGTTGAGGCAGGGACTATATCAGCATTTGAAAGACATTTGGACAGGTACTGTATATGGATGGGAAAGGTTTAGAGTCACACGTAGGAAGGTCGGACGTGCAGATGCATCTTGGTCGGCATGGACTAGTTGGGCCGAAGGGCCTGGTTCCATGGTGTATGGTCTATATGACTCTAAATCGCACTGGAGAAACACATGCTCCTAGGAGTATTGTGGTATTATTCATGACATCTGAGAATTTAAGATAAACAGGAAATTCGCAAAATGGAAGTAGGTTTTTTCCTCCACTGTAGGTTCTCATCCTGTACCAGAGGCTTTGTAACCCGATCAGTAATTTGGCACACAGTTAGCATCATTAACTGAACTGCCGGGTTAATTGTTAAAGACTCTTTGAGGTTTCATTCCACGGGAGAAACTCATACTTTGTTTCTTCTGAGAGAAACAGAATACCTTGTACTAACACAGAGCCTTACATGATGAAAAACATCCTCAGATGCTTCAAAGTCATAGTCAGAGAGTCACTGAGTCACGCGGCATGAAAACAGGCCGTTCAGCCCAACTAGTCCATGATGTCCAAGACGCCACATTTACATTAGTCCCACCTGCCTACATTTGGCCCATATCCCTCTAAAGCTTCAAAGGTACCTTATTTGTCCCATTATTTGGGCGGCACGTTGGCACAGCGGTAGAGTTTCTGCCTTACAGCGCTTGCAGCGCCGGAGACCCGGGTTCAATCCCGACTACGGGTGATTTTAGATTTATATTTTAGATTTAGAGATACAGTGCGGAAACAGGCCCTTCGGCCCATCGAGTCTGCGCCGCCCAGCGATCCCCGCACATTAACACTGTCCTACACACACTAGGGACAATTTTTACATTTACCCAGTCAATTAACCTACATACATACCTGTACGTCTTTGGAGTGTGGGAGGAAACCGAAGATCTCGGAGAAAACCCACGCAGGTCACGGGGAGAACGTACAAACTCCGTACAGATGGCGCCCGTAGTCAGGATCGCACCTGAGTCTCCGGCGCTGCATTCGCTGTAAGGCAGCAACTCTACCGCTGCGCCACCGTGCCGCCCGTCTTTTCGGAGTTTGTACGTTCTCCCCGTGACCTGCGTGGGTTTTCTCCGAGATCTTCGGTTTCCACCCACACTCCAAAGATGTACAGGTATGTAGGTTAATTGGCTGGGGTTTGTATACTTGGTATAATTGTAAATTGTCCCGAGTGCATGTAGGATAGTGTTAGTGTGCGGGGATCGCTGGTCGGCGCGAACCCGGTGGGACGAAGGGCCTGTTTCCGTGCTGTATCTCTAAACTAAACTAAAAAGCAAAATGTACCGAGGTACAGTGAAATTCATTTTTGTATACAGTTCAGTATCGCCTTGGATAAGTACCTGGGACACGGTACAAGTGTACAGTATAAGTGCACTGAGACAGTATACAGAGTTGGTTACTATTGGACACCAACAGTGTACAGTTGGTATCCTCCACTGCACCGTGCTGCCCAGAGCAGCATCCGGCCCAGACGAGCCCCAGGCTGCTGCAGGGCCTCCAGCGGCCCACTCCCCCTCTGACACGCTGCACTGCCTCCTGCTGCCAGTCTCTGTCCCACTCCCACTGCCTCCTCTCTGGTCCGCGGGGCAAGCAGGAGCCGGGCTCGGGTGGATTCCCGGTTCTGTGGCAGGCGAGCAAGGACTGATATCAGATATGGCAGCGGCTCGCCGGGGCAATGTATGCGCTTCGCCCTTTAAACCTTTCTCATCCATATATCTGTTTTAAATGTTGTTAATCTCCAGTTGACAGGTACTGACCTCCCCACCATCGAAGGCCCATCACAGGTACTGACCTCCCCACCATCGAAGGCCCATCACAGGTACTGACCTCCCCACCATCGAAGGCCCATCACAGGTACTGACCTCCCCACCATCGAAGGCTCATCACAGGTACTGACCTCCCCACCATCGAAGGCCCATCACAGGTACTGACCTCCCCACCGTCGAAGGGATCTACAGGAGGCGCTGCCTCAAAAAGGCAGCCAGCATCATCAAAGACCCACACCACCCTGGCCACGCTCTCATCTCACTGCTACCATCGGGAAGAAGGTACAGGAGCCTGGAAACCGTGACCTCCAGGTTCAAGGACAGCTTCTTCCCAGCAACCATCAGGCTCTTGAACACTGCACAACACTAACCTCAACACTAACTATGATCTTCTTTGGTTGAACTACAGACTTCAACAATTAAATTATTTTCTTTTGTAACTATGATCAAATAAAAACCTCCACTGCGCAAAATACTTTGTATTAAAGGAAATTGCTTATTTTATGCTACTTCCCTGCTTCTAAATATCTTTCATCCCCACGTGAATCCCTCGGTAAGGCACAGAGAAGGAGGCTGTGAAACAGGAATAACATTTTCTGAATTGTGCTCTTTTACATTAAAGTAAAGTTCTAAAGCAGGAAGTTCAAGCAGTTTTGTACAATATTTTCATAAACGTATCTTGAACAGAAATTTGCCGAAAATCTCTGCACTTAGAGAGCCAAGGGAATTTCCTGCTGATTTGAAAGTTCAGACAACGTTTGCCTTTTCTAAAACCCATAAGAGTATTTGTGAGAAACGGAATAGATTTGGCAATGACCAAACTTGGCAGGGAATGTCTGAAGCACTTGTCCTCCACATCAAGTCTGCATTCCTTGAACTTCTCCAGGTGTACGGTGGAGAGCACACTGACTGGTTGCATCACGGCCTGGTTCAGCAACTCAAATGCCCTGGAACGAAGGAGACTACAGAGAGTGGTGGACACTGCCCGGTCCATCACAGGTACTGACCTCCCCACCATCGAAGGTCCATCACAGGTACTGACCTCCCCACCATCGAAGGCCCATCACAGGTACTGACCTCCCCACCATCGAAGGAATCTACAGGAGGCGCTGCCTCAAAAAGGCAGCCAGCATCATCAGAGACCCACACCACCCTGGCCACGCTCTCATCTCGCTGCTACCATCAGGAAGAAGGTGCAGGAGCCTGAAAACCGTGACCTCCAGGTCAAAGAACAGCTTCTTCCCAGCAACCATCAGGCTCTTGAACACTGCACAACACTAACCTCAGCAACTATGATCTTCTGTGGACTGTGTCTTTGGTTGCAAAACACACTTGCTACCTTTAGGAAGAATGTTATTAAGTTGTAAAGAATGCAAAAGGGATTGAGCAGGATGTTACCTGGCCTTGCGGGCATGAGTTGTAGGGCGAGGACCTTTGTCATTGGAGCGCGGAGGCTGAGGGGAGACCTTATTGAGGTGCACAAGATCATGAGGGGCACTCCTAAGGACCTTCTACAACACGGTGGTTGCATCGGCCATCTTCTATGGAGTGGTCTGCTGGAGCAGCAGCATCTCAGTGGCGGAAGGGAAGAGACTCAACAAGCTGGTCAGGAAGGCCAGCTCTGTCCTGGGTTGCCCCCTCGACTCAGTGCAGGTGGTGGGAGAGAGGAGGATGATGGCAAAACTAACATTGCTGCTGGACAACGACACCCACCCCATGCAGGACATTGTCACTGCACTGAGCAGCTCCCTCAGTGACAGACTCCTTCACCGCAAGTGCGTGAAGGAGAGATATAGGAGGTCCTTCCTTCCCGCTGCAGTGAGACTGCACAACCAGCACTGCTCCCAGTAGACGAGTCAACAATAACAGCTAAGAACACACAGAAAACTGATAACAATTTATGTATCTTTTATTTATAATGAATGATATCTTGCTCTCTTGCTATCCACTTTGCTGCTGTAACACTGTGAATTCCCCGGTGTGGGAGTATATTATTATTATTGTTATTATTATTATAAAGTGAACGCTCACAGTCTTTTTCCCAGGGTGGAGGATTCCAAAACTAGAGGGCACAGGGTTATGGTGAGAGGAGAGGGAGTTCAGAGAGACCTCAGGGGCAACCTTTTTTACTCAGAGGGTAGTCTGTATCTGCAACGGGCTGCCAGAGGAAGCTATAGATGCAGTTATATTAACAACCTTTAAAAGGCATTCGGGAAGATATGTGGAAAGCAAGGGTTTAGAGGGATATGGGCCAAATGAAAACAAATGGGACTAGCCCAGTATGCCAACTTGGTTGGCCGAAGGGCCCATTTCCATGCTACAGAGTCATAAAGTCGTAGAAACATACAGCATGGAAACAGGCACTTCGGCCCAACTTGCCCACACCGACCAACACGTCCCATCTACACTAGTCCCACCTCCCTACATTTGGCCCATTTCCTTCTAAGATAGACACAAAATGCTGGAGTAACTCAGCGGGACAGGCAGCATCTCCGGAGAGAAGGAATGGGTGACGTTTCATTTCCTTCTAAACCTATTCCATCGGATGTACATATCTAAAACGTATAAGATTATTAAGGGGTTGGACACGTTAGAGGCAGGAAACATGTTCCCAGTGTTGGGGGAGTCCAGAACAAGGGGCCACAGTTTAAGAATAAGGGGTAGGCCATTCAGAACTGAGATGAGGAAAAACTTTTTCAGTCAGAGAGTTGTGAATCTGTGGAATTCTCTGCCTCAGAAGGCAGTGGAGGCCAATTCTCTGAATGCATTCAAGAGAGAGCTGGATAGAGCTCTTAAGGATAGCAGAGTCAGGGGGTATGGGGAGAAGGCAGGAACGGGGTACTGATTGAGAATGATCAGCCATGATCACATTGAATGGTGGTGCTGGCTCGAAGGGCCGAATGGCCTCCTCCTGCACCTATTGTCTATTGTCTAAAAGTTTCATAAATGTTGCAATAGTACCCATATCTCCAACTATATGTAGAAATTATTTATTTCCAAAGATAAACACAGTATAATTTGGGGAACTTTTATATTTCATCTTGTTTATTTTAGAACGATGCTATAAAACCTACCCTTGTGAAACGATATATCGCTGGAGTGCATGGCATCTCAGAGCTGTAAAATACAATCACCAGCAACATCGATTAGAAATTTCAGGGCATGTCAGGAGCATGCCTTTGATATTTTGGGAGCTATTATACGCACATAGAGAGCTGTAAAACTTTATAGCTGGGATATTGATATGTGCTGCCCTGCTGAGACTGTACCTCGTATATTTCTGCGTCAGGCACGGATGAAACTATTGTGGGAGGCTGGCGGGAGGTGTGGGAGATGGGCTTTGACCCCTTGCCTCCCTGCTGCAGATTCATTCCTACAAACGTGCATTTTCGTCAGTGACAGGCACTTTGACAGCCTTCCCCTTGGCCATTTTTCTTGAGCATCAATGAAATTGAATTCCCTCACTCAGTACGTAGGAATCCCAGTGGTCATGGACATTGTTGGCCGTTGTATGAATGGTACCTCATATTTTGCCAGGGTAGCTTACAATCCTGACCAGCAGGCCCCAATCAGTGAGGACAGGGGACAAATCATCCTCTACGATAATCCGCAACATGGGAACTCCGCAAGGATGCGTTCTCAGACCCCTTCTTTACTCCTTGTACACACACGACTGTACAGCCACGTACAAATCCAATTCAATTTTCAAATTCGCAGACGACGCCACCATTGTGGGCCGGATATCAAATAATGATGAGACGGAGTCCATCATTGATGAGACTCATCCAATAATGATGAGACGGAGTTCCCTTGAACAGGAAGGGGATCGAGAAGCTTGTGTCCTGGTGTCGAGACAACAACCTTTCTCTCAATGTCAGCAAGACAAAGGAGATAGTGATCGACTTCAGGAAGCGAAGCGGTACACACACCCCAGTTTGTGTGGTACACGTACCCCAGTTTGTGTGGTACACACACCCCAGTTTGTGTGGTACATATACCCCAGTTTGTGTGGTACACACACCCCAGTTTGTGTGGTACATACACCCCAGTTTGTGTGGTACACACACCCCAGTTTGTGTGGTACATATACCCCAGTTTGTGTGGTACACACACCCCAGTTTGTGTGGTACATATACCCCAGTTTGTGTAGTACACATACCCCAGTTTGTGTGGTACACATGCCCCAGATTGTGCGGTACACACGCCCCAGTTTGTGTGGTACACACACCCCAGTTTGTGTGGTACACATACCCCAGTTTGTGTTGTACACACCCCAGTTTGTGTAGTACACATACCCCAGTTTGTGTGGTACATACACCCCCGTGTGTGTGGTACACATACCCCAGTTTGTGTGGTACACATACCCCAGTTTGTGTTGTACACACCCCAGTTTGTGTAGTACACATACCCCAGTTTGTGTGGTACATACACCCCAGTGTGTGTGGTACACATACCCCAGTTTGTGTGGTACATACACCCCAGCGTGTGTGGTACACATACCCCAGTTTGTGTGGTACACACCCCAGTTTGTGTGGTACACATATCCCAATTTGTGTAGTACATATACCCCAGTTTGTGTGGTACATATACCCCAGTGTGTGTAGTACACACACCCCAGTTTGTGTGGTACACATACCCCAGTTTGTGTGGTACATACACCCCAGTTTGTGTGGTACATACACCCCAGTGTGTGTGGTACACATACCCCAGTTTGTGTGGTACACGTACCCCAGTTTGCATTGACCGCACCGAAGTAGAGATGGTTGAAAACTTCAAATTCCTACTGAATATCACCAACAACCTCTGGACCCTATTGAAGCAACGACCCAGAATGCACACCAACACTTCCACTACCTTTAGGTTTAGGAAGTTCGGCATGTCCCCAACAACTCTCACCAACTTCTGCAGATGCACCATGGAAAGCATTTTAGTTTAGTTTAGTTTAGAGATACAGTGTGGAAACAGGCCTTTCGGCCCACTGGGTCCGCGCCGACCAGTGATCCCCGCACACTAACACTATCCTACACCCACTAGGGACAATTTTTACTTTTACCCAGTCAATTAACCTACAAACCTGTACGTCTTTGGAGTGTGGGAGGAAACCGAAGATCTCGGATAAAACCCACGCAGGTCACGGGGAGAACATACAAACTCCGTACAGACAGCGCCCGTAGTCGGGATCGAACCTGGGTCTCCGGCGCTGCAAGCGCTGTAAAGCAGCAACTCTACCGCTGTACCACCCACACCATCGCAGCATGGTTCAGGAACCACTCCATCTAAAACCGCAGAGAATTGTGGACGCAGCCCAGACCATCAAACAAACCAACCTCCCTTCCATTGACTCCATTTATACCTCATGCTGCCTCGGCAAGGCCAGCAGCATAATCATAGATGAGTCGCACCCTGGCCACTCCCTCTTCTCCCCTCTCCCATTAGGCAAAAGGTACAGAAGTGTGAAAACGCACACCTCCAGATTTAGGGACAGTTTCTTCCCAGCTGCAATCAGGCAACTGAACCATCCTACCACAACTAGAGAGCAGAGCTGAACTGCCATCTACCTCATTGGAGACCCTCGGACTATCTTTGATCGAACTTTACCTTGCACCAAAGGTTATTCCCGTATCAATAGACAATAGACAATAGGTGCAGGAGGAGGCCATTCGGCCCTTCGAGCCAGCACCACCATTCAATGTGGTCATGGCTGATCATTCTCAATCAGTACCCCGTTCCTGCCTTCTCCCCATACCCCCTGACTCCGCTACCCTTAAGAGCTCTATCTAGCTCTCTCTTGAATGCATTCAGAGAATTGGCCTCCACTGCCTTCTGAGGCACTGAATTCCACTGATTCACAACTCTCTGACTCTCATGCGTGTGTACACTGTGAATGGCTCTATTGTCATCATGTATTGTCTTTCTGCTGACTGGTTAGCACGCAACAAATGCTTTTCCCTGCACCTCAGTACATGTGACAATAAACTAAACTGAACTAACTAAACGACACTTATCTCAACGGTATGAATATTGATTTCTCTAATTTCAAGTAACCCCTGCATTCCCTCTCTCTGTGTGCTTGTCCACCCTCGTCATCCTTACCAGCTGCTTAGTCCTGCTTAGTTTCACTGTTCATATCCCTTTGTTATCACCTTTTCCACAGCCAACAATGGACCATTGTGGGCTCCACCTTTCCTTGATCATCGTTGATGGCTTTGACTTGTCCTTTTTATACCTTTCATTCATCTGTTCTTTGTACCTTTTCATATCCCTAGTTTCCCACTGCCCTGACTCTGAAGTCTGAAGTAGGGTCTCGACCCGAAACGTCACCCATTCCTTCTCTCCAGGGATGCTGCCTGTCCCGCTGAGTTGCCCCAGCATTTTGTGTCTGTCTTCTGCGTGAATTCAGAACTGGCTTGCAGATCGAAGGCAGAGGGTAATGATGGAAGGGGAATGTTCAGGCCATCCCTCCCACTCCTCCTTTCTCGCCTCCATCCACAAACCCCAGTGCAGGGGAATCAACAACTGGAAGGTTTAACGTGAGAGAGGCTAAACTTAATAGGAACCTGAGGAACAACTTTTCCACTCAGTGGGTGGTGGGTGTATGGAACGAGCTGCCAGAGGAGGTAGTTGAGGCAGGTACCTATTTTCTATGTCCTATAACAACATTTAAAAGACATAGACCACCACCAGTTACATTGACCCTTCCTCATCACTCCCACCTCCGGCAGAGGCTGCTCCCTCCGCAACTGCGTGCTTCACATCCCTTCCCACCCAAGCTACCCACCTCCCCCATCTCCATCCAGGGGCCCCAGCAGTCCTTCCAGATGGGATAGCTCATTCCAAAAACAACCTTTCACACCCACCACCCTCTGTGTGAAAGGTTGTCTTTCACGTTCCTATCACATAGAAACATAGACATAGACAATAGGTGCAGGTGGAGGCCATTCGTCCCTTCGAGCCAGCACCGCCATTCAATATGATCATGGCTGATCATCCACAATCCTTTGTCCCGCCCCCCTGACATCAGTCTGCAGAAGGGTCTCGACCCGAAACGTCACCCATTCCTTCTCGCCTGAGATGCTGCCTGACCTGCTGAGTTACTCCAGCATTTTGTGAAATAAATACCTTCGATCTGTACCAGCATCTCCAGTTATTTTCTTGCATCCACAATCAGTACCCCGTTCCTGTTTTCTCCCCCTCATCCCTTGATTCCGTTAGCCCGAAGAGCTAAATCCAACTCGCACTTGAATACGATGTGGGTTGCGATGCGTGAGAGAGAGAGAGAGAGAGAGACAAATGTCCATTGCTGGGTCTAGTTAATGGTGGTGTGGGTCGTGTGTATGGGCCAAGGCTTGCAGGTGTCATGGTGGAAGGCAGCCATCCGCCTAAGGACCACAACCCCCAGCATGCACCGCACCTGCCCGGGGTCACGTGACGGCGCGGCGACTCCCTCGCTGGAAGTCGAATGGGCGCAAACCCACATCTAACGAAAGTAAATAAATGAGAATAAACATCTTTCCCCTCTCACCTTAAACCTGCGCCCTCTGGTTCTTGAATCCCCTAATCAGGGTAAGAGACTCTGTGCATTCACCCTATCTATCCCCCACGTGATTTTATACACCTCTATGAGATCACCCATCGGTTTCTCTTGTACTTTGAGGAATAAAGTCCTAGCTTGCCCACCTCTCCTGATAGCCCAAGCCTTAGAGTCCTGGCAACATCCTCATTAATCTAATCCGCACTCTTTCCAGCTTCATGACATCTTTCCTGCGGTGACCAAAACTGAACAAGGTCTCTAAATGCTGTCTCACCAACATTCTGTATGTAGAACGTCGCAACTGATGTGCTCAATTGTGTGGGAAGGAACTGTTTAAACCGAGGATAGACACAAAAAGCTGGAATAACAGTGGGTTGGACAGCATTTCACAAGTTCACAAGTTATAGGAGTAGAATTAGGCCATTCGGCCCATCGAGTCTACTCCACCATTCAATCATGTCTGATCTCTGCCTCCTGATCCCATTTTCCTGCCTTCTCCCCATAACCCTTGACACCCTTTCGAATCAAAAATTTGTCTATCTCTGCATTAAAAATATCACTGACTAAGCCTCCGCAATGAGTTCCACAGATTAACGACACTCCGACGAAAGAAGTTCCTCCTCACCTCCTTTCTAAAAGAGTGCCCTTTAATTCTGAGGCTATGACCTCCACGTTCTGTGCACCTCCATGCATCTCTGGTGAAAAGGAGTAGGTGACGTTTCAGGTTGAGACCCTTCTTCAGACCCAATTCCCTGACAAAAGCCTTTGTCACCACGCCATCAAATCTGTGCATATAGTTATCTCAAACACACACCTTTTTGGCACACTTCAAACAGCTGTGAAATAGGTGCTTTGCTAAAATACTTCCTTATAAAGTAAAACGTAATGATAACTCACACTGTAAAATACCAGTGCGTCCTGTGCAATTGACTCTTCATATTAGGTATTATAACAAGCTCTGCTCTTGTAATGTTTGACGGCCACACATATACACACTGCAATTTCCATCGTAAAACACCAGCAGACTTGGAGACTTGGGCGGTCACGGTGGCGCAGCGGTAGAGTTGCTGCCTTACAGCGAATGCAGCGCCGGAGATCTGGGTTCGATTCCGACTATCTGTATGGAGTTTGTACGTTCTCCCCGTGACCTGCGTGGGTTTTCTCCGAGATCTTCGGTTTCCTCCCACACTCCAAGGACGTACAGGTTTGGTGGTTAATTGGCTTGGAAAATGTAAAAATTGTCCCTAGTGTGTGTAGGATAGTGTTAATGTGCGGGGATCGCTGGGCGGCGCGGACCCAGTGGGCCGAAGGGCCTGTTTCCGCACTGTATCTCTAAACCTGACCTCCCAACATTTGATTTTACAAATTCATAATTTTGATGTCCAAAATCAGAATTTTACATCAAATTTCATAATATGGCGCGTTATGCAACTTTTCAGCAAAAAAAAAGTATGCACGCCAAATGCGTTACATTCATGTGTGAAAAACGACTATAATTTCCAACAGTCTGTCGTTCTTGGACTACATGTACAATGTCAGGCCTATCAGGAGTATATTCTGCTATTAAACAAAGGTTATTGAACAGAAATACATTTTACAACAAAGAAAAAATTTGTTTTTCCTTACACATCCCAATTCTCTTGGTATTGAATAAAAGAACAATGGTCAAAAAATGTATGACTAAGTTATGAAGAAAGAGTTTCATTTAAAACTGCACATCCCTAATTTCATTGAAGACATACTTGCACCAGTGGTCTTCAACAGCAAATCACAACGGTCCATGCCCCCCCCAACCCTACTCCCTCCATCCTCCCTTCTCCCCACCCCCTCCCCCCCACCCCCCTATACATCCCACCTCCCCTCCCACCTTTCCCCCTAAATCCACTCCCCCACCCCTCCTCCCCCACTCCCCTACCACCCCCCCCTCCCCCTCCACTACTCAACCCCACCCCTCCCCCCTACTCCCCCATCCTTCCCCTCCCCCTCTTTCCCCCCAAATCCACTCCCCCACCCCTCCTTCCCCACTCCCCTACCACCCCCACTCTCCCCCTCTCTTCCCCCTCCCTTTCTCCACCCCCCCGACCCTCACTCCCTCCTCCCACCACACTGCCCCCTCCCCCGCACCCTAACCCCCTCCCCCCATCCTCTCTCAACATCAACGGGCCTCACGCTCCGCAGCGAGGCGAGGCCAGTGGCGAGAGGCGAGAGGCGAGGTGAGACCGGGTCAGCAGCAAGGTGAGGCTCGGCCAATAGCGAGGCGAGACCAGCGGCGAGGCGAGACCAGCGGCAAGGCGAGGCTGGGCCAACAGCGAGGCGAGACCAGCGGCGAGGCGAGACCAGCGGCAAGGCGAGGCTGGGCCAACAGCGAGGCGAGACCAGCGGCGAGGCCGGGCCAGCAGTGAGGCGAGGCGAGCACAACAGCTGGCAGCGAGTGGCGGGGCGGGGCAAGGCGAGCATGTGTTTTGCGGAAAAAAGTGAAGCGAAATCGGACAGGTTGGGAGCTCTGCTAAACCAACACTGTGAGTGATTGGCCTATTTGTGTGCAGGGGCTAGTAAACCTGCTCATTAAGTTGCCATCTACCACAGTATATGAGCACAAAGGACCTGGTCTCGGACAGGGTGGTCTGCAGCACTGGGGTTCCGCAGGGAACAGTGCTAGCGATATTCTTGTTCACCCTGTACACTGCAGACTTCAGGCACAATTTGCAACTCTTCAATCCTTTTGTCTCGACCCGGGTTCTATCCCGACTACGGGTGCTGTCTGTACGGAGTTTGTACGTTCTCCCCATGACCTGCGTGGGTTTTCTCCAAGATTTTCGGTTTCCTCCCACACTCCAAAGACGTACAGGTTTGTGGGTTAATTGGCTTGGTAAATGTAAACATTGTCCCTAGTGGGTGTAGGATAGTGTTAATGTGCGGGGATCGCTGGGCGGCGCGGACCCGGTGGGCCGAAGGGGCCTGTTTCCGCGCTGTATCTCTAAACTAAACTAAACTAAAAGTATAGAACTGCAGACGCTGGTTTATACCGAAGATAGACACAGAGCGCTGGAGTAACTCAGCGGGTCAGGCACCATCTCTGGAGAAAAGGGATGGGTGACGTTTTGGGTCGGAACGCTTCTTCACACAATAAAGGGAATTCTATTGAGCTGCCTCCAGCGCCTTCTTGGTCGGGTGCAGGAGGAGCCTCCCGGACACAAAGATGGCCGGGCGAGGAGAGGGGCGTCGGGTCACGGGCTGAGATGGTCAATGGCTGCAGAGGAAGGCCCTGCAGGAGCCTGGGGCTTACCTGGTGCAGTAGACTGAACGGGCGGGCGGACCAGACTTTGGACTTTGGAAATGGTATGGTATTATCTGATCAGATTGGATAACATGCAAAAGGAAGGCTTTTCACTGTACCTCAGTACATGCGACCATAATAAATCTAAAGCTAAAAGGGAAAAGGCAGGATATTATTCTTAGGATGAACATTAAAATAAAAGCAACAGGTGGGTTTCTGTGAGTGTGGTGTGTAGTTAAGTTTATAAGTTCTAGGAGCAGAATAAGGCCATTCGGCCCATCACGTCTACTCTGCCATTCAATCATGGCTGATCTATCTTTCCCTCTCAACCCCATTCTCCTGCCTTCACCCCATAAACCTTGACACCCAGACTAATCAAGACCAATCTGCACCTTAAAACTATCCATTGATTTGGCCTCCACAGCCATCTGTGGCAATGAATTCCACAGGTTCACCACCCTCTGACTAAAAGAATTCCTCCTCATCCCTTTCCTAAAGGAACGTCCTTTAATTCTGAGGCTGTGACCTCTGGTCCTAGACTCTCCCACCAGTGGAAACATCCTCTCCTCATCCACTCTATCCAGGCCACGTTTCGTGGAAACCTTCCTCACACAGATTATTTCTCAAAGTTGTCGGAAGTTCAACAAACATCGTGAAGAAGCTGAACGGTATGATATCACCCACATGCCTTTCTGCTCCACAATTAGAGTCAGGAAGATAAAAGCCTCACTTTTATTGCCGAGAAGAGAGGTGTGGTAATGAATAGGCGACTTGTTTTCAGCGCCATCTGCTTTCCTTTCCCACCAGAGAGGAAATTGTCGTGTGTGAGCAGACTATCAATCCGTTCTTACACAACTGAACCCAGGGCGAGAGAATCTAACGTCAATTAGGGATGTAATGCCGAGGCTTTACAAGTCGCTGGTCTGACTGCATTTGGAGTATTGTGAGGAGTTTTGGGCCCCATATCTGAGGAAGGGTGTGCTGGCGTTGGAGAGGGTCCAGAGGAGGTTTACGAGAATGATCCCAGGGATGATTGGGTTAACATACGATGAGCGTTTGACTGCCCTGGGCCTGTACTCGCTGGAGTTTAGAAGAATGAGGGGGGACCTCAATGATACTTACCGAATAGTGAAAGGCCTGGATAGAGTGGGTGTGGCGAGGGTGTTTCCACTAGTGGGAGAGACTAGGACTTCCGCTTTAAAAAATCCACTGACGGCCTCCAACCCCATCTGTGACAATGAATTCCACAGATTCACCGCCCTCTGACTAAAGAAATTCCTTCTCATCTCCTTTCTGAAGGTACATCTTTTATTCTGAGGCTGTGCCCTCTGGTCCTAGACTCTCCCACTAGTGGAAACATCCTCTCCACATCCACTCTATCCAGGCCTTTCACTATTTGGTAAGTTTCATTGAGGTCATACATCAGGAGGTGCAGATCCAGAGCAAGCAAGATTATGGGGGACCCCTGCCACCCCAGCAACGGACTGTTCCAGATGCTACGGTCAGGTGTTACGCTGTGAAAACGGAGAGGATGAGACGGAGTTTCCTCCCACAGGCCATCAGGACTGTTAACTATTATAACGCCAGGGGGTAAATTTTCTTTTCTGTATTAATTTCAATTTATATGCTGCAATTGTAACTTTTTTTTTTTTTTGCACAATCCGCAGGCATTGCCACTTTCATTTTACTGCACATCGTGTATGTGTACGTGACAAATAAACTTGACTTGACTTGACTTGGTCCCCCCTCATCCTTCTAAACTCCAGCGAGTACAGGCCCAGTGCCGACAAACGTTAGCCCACTCATTCCAAGGATCATTCTCATAAACCTCCTCTGGACCCTCTCCAATGGCAGCACATCCTTCCTCAGATATGGAACCAAAGCTGCTCACATGATTCTGGCTTTCAGACATGTGCCTTTAAAAATCTGTATCCAGCTTTAAAAATAAAATATAACATCAGATTCACATTTAAATGCACTGCACTAAATTTGATGAACATTTTCTAAACGATAAGGTGAGGCACACTGTTAATTGTCATATTCCGCTTTTAAAGAGAATAAACTCAGACATTTATAAATATTGAAACAAGCTCAAACGATTAATAAAAATATAAATGATTTAAGATGGTCCCTGGTTCCTTCCATTAACTCTGGCCTGTACCAGGTGTTCACTGGTACAGAATGTTTTTGTAAACTCCCCAGCAAAGATATTGCAATGAAAAAGATATTCTGAGTTGCAGTCTCTGGTTTGGGGCGTATATACATCAAAAAGGCATCCTCTGCATCTCCCTCTGGATTCAAGGAGTCCAGTGTCAGAGCAATAAGGGAAATGCAACAATAGCAGGGTGGCACAGACAGTGGCACAGTGGTAGAGTTGCCGCCTCACTGCACCAGAGACCTGAGTTTGATCCTGACTACGGGTGCTGTCTGTATGGAGTTTGCACGCACTCCCTGTGACGGACTATGTTTCCTCTGGGTGCTTTGGTTACTTCCCGCACTCTAAAGGCATACAGGTTGATTAATTGTAGGCTAACTGGCTGCTATAAATTGTAAATTGTGTGCAGGATAGTGCCAGTGTACGGGGTGATTGCTGATCGGCGCGGACCAGGTGGGCTGACAGGCGTGTTCCAGCTATGTATCTCAAACGTTTAACAGAGGAGGAAATTGCCATTTTCCCAGGTTATTAATATCGAACTTCTCCAGCTGTACGGTGGAGAGCACACTGACTGTGGCATCACGGCCTTGTTCAGTAACTCAAATGCCCAGGAATGAAGGAGACTACAGAGAGTGGTGGACACTGCCCGGTCCATCACAGATACTGACCTCCCCACCATCGAAGGGATCTACAGGAGGCGCTGCCTCAAAAAGGCAGCCAGCATCATCAAAGACCCATCTTGGCTCATCTCGCTGCTACCATCAGGAAGAAGGTACAGGAGCCTGAAAACCATGACCTACAGGTTCAAGAACAGCTTCTTCCCAGCAGCCATCAGGCTCTTGAACACTGCACAACACTCACCTCAGCAACTATGATCTTCGATGGACTGTGACAATAAACAATAGACAATAGGTGCAGGAGGAGGCCATTCGGCCCTTCTAGCCAGCACCGCCATTCAATGTGATCATGGCTGATCATTCTCAATCAGTACCCCGTTCCTGCCTTCTCCCCATACCCCCTGACTCCGCTATCCTTAAGAGCTCTATCTAGCTCTCTGTTTGCACTACAGAGTTTTAAACTATTATGGATACTTAGTATTAAGTTTATTAATTGATTGTATTTTTGATTATTGTAGATTTATTGGTATGTTATGTTGTTTATGGGGCTGATAGATTGATTGATATTTTATTGACACGTGCACCTGGTACAGTGAGATTCTTTGTTTTGTATACAATACGCATGCTGCAGCAAAATATGAATCTCCTATATTTACCGAGGAAAAGGCAGGAGGAAGGAGGGAGTCAATGGCAGTGTCTTGAGAGCAGTCAGTCTCATGGTCAAAGAGGTGCTGAAGATACAATGGTGTGTGAAGGTAGACAAATCTCCAGGGCCTGGTCTGATCTATCCGGGGACATTGTGGGAAACTAGAGGTGAAATTGCGGGAGCCCTGGTTGAAATTTGCGAGTGGTCTTTAAATACAGGAGAGGTGCCGGAAAACTGGAGGGTGGCAAATGTTGTGCCTCTATTCAAGAAGGGCTGCTGGGAAAATGCTGGGAATTATAGGCCGGCGAGCTTAACATCTGTAGTTGGTAAGTTACTGGAGAGTATTCTGAGGGATAGGATATACAGGCATTTGGATGGGATATACAGGCATTTGGATTGAGTTTTTTGAAGACGTGACCAAAAAGGTTGATGAGGGCAGAGCTGTACATGTTGTATTTATGTACCTCAGCAAAGCCTTCGACAAGGTTCCGCATGGTAGGCTGCTCTGGAAGGTTAGATCGCATGGGATCCAAGGAGAGATAGCGGAATGGAAAGCAAATTGGCTCCATGGAAGGAAGCAGAGGGTGATGGTGGAAGGTTGCTTCTCAGACTGGATGCCTGTGGCCAGTGGTGTGCCTCAGGGTTCGGTGCTGGGCCCGTTACTGTTTGTCATCTACATCAATGATTTGGATACGGCATGATTGGCAAGTTTGCTGATGATACAAAAGTTGGTGGTTTTGCAGATAGTGAAGATGGTTGTGAACGATTGCAGCAGGATCTGGATCGATTGGCCAGGTGGACAGAGGAATAGTTGATGGAATATGAGCTGTTGCATTTTGGGAAGTCTAACATGGGCAGGACCTACACAGTGAATAGTAGGGCCCTGGGGAGTGTAGAGCAGATGAATCTAGGAGTGCAGGTGCATAGTTCTTTGAAGGTGGAGTTGCAGGTAGACAGGTTGGTCAAAAAGACTTTTGGCGCAATGGTCTTCATCTATCAAAGTATTATGTATAGAAGTTGGGAGGTCATGTTGCAGTTGTATAAGATGTTGGTGAGGCCACATTTAGAGTATTGTGTTCAGTTCTGGGCACTATTTTATAGAAAAGATGTTGCCATGCTGGAAAGGGTACAGAGAAGATTTACGAGGATGTTGCCAGGACTAGTGGGTCTGAGCTATAGGGAGAGGTTGAGTAGGCTGGGACTCTATTCCTTGGAGCGCAGGAGGATGAGGGGGGATCTTATAGAGGTGTATAAAATTATGAGAGGAATAGATCAAGTTGATGCACAGAGTCTCTTGCCCAGAGTAGGTGAATCGAGGACCAGATGACACAGGTTTCAGGTGAAGAGGTAAAGATTTAATAGAAATCTGAGGGGTAACTTTTTCACACAAAGGGTGGTGGGTGTATGGATCGAGTTGCCAGAAGAGGTTGGGACTATCCCAACGTTTATGAAACAGTTAGACAGGTGCATGGATAGGACAGGTTTGGAGGGATAAGGACCAAATGCAGGCAGGTGTGAATAGTGTAGCTGGGACATTGTTGGCCAGTGTGGGGAAGTTCGGCCGAAGGGCCTGTTTCCACACTGTATCACTCTAGACTCCAGGGACCTCAGGGGCAACCTTTTCACTCAGAGGGTAGTCCGTATCTGGAACGAGCTGCCAGAGAAAGCTATAGAAGCGGATACAATTAAGGCTTTTAAAAACATTTGGACAGATATATGGACAGGAAGGATTTAGAGGGACATGGGCTAAATGCAGACAAACTAGCTAATTTGGTCAGTATGGACACGATGGGCCAAACGGCCTGTTTCCCTGCTGTACAGCACTGTTACTCAATCTGTCTCCTGCTTTAAATTAACAGTAATTGGTCACAAATAAGGCATTCATCTTGCAGTTGTACTTTGACTAGTTCGAGGTGTTGAATTTCAAAAATGCATTGGAGAATTGTAAAGTGTCTTCTAAACTGGATATTCTTTTCATCCAAGTTTTGTAGTAAGCCTTCAGACTGATGAATAGCCTGTTGTTCGACAGTGCCTTGGTGAACTCTTTGCCACATCAGGGAGTTTTAGTGTTCGCAACCTATGTTTTACATCATTCTAGGTGCAGCAAGAGTTGACAGCTGGGATCTGTGACTGCAGGCAAGTAGATCATCAAACAGATTTAAGGCAGATTCATTGTTGTGTCAGCTAGTGCCTATTCCTTTACTCGCACAGCGCTGCCTTGTTCCACAAAGTCTACCCCACTGCATACATGGGATTGGTAGATGTAGCCCAGTCCACCGCACAGACCAGTCTCCCCACCACTGACTCCATCCACACTTCACTCTGCCTCAGAAAAGCAGACAACATAATCAAAGACTTGTCCCAGCCCAGTCATTGCTTCTTCTCCCCGCTCCCGTCCGGCACAAGGTACAGAAGCTTGAAAGCGCGCACCACCAGACTCAGGGACAGCTTCTTCCCCTCTGTTATCAGGCTTCTGAACGGTCCTTCCGTAAGCTAGAGTACTGTCCGATTCACCTCTACCCCATTGCGGACATTGGACTTTGTCTGTGGAACTGATGCGCTACAATGCTGAGTTCTATATTCTGCACTCTGTATCTTCCCCTTTGCTCTACCTATTGTACTTGAGTTTGACTTCATTGTATTTATGTAGAGTATTATCTTTCTTTGGTTTAGTTTAGTTTAGTTTAGGGATACAGAGTATAAACTGGTCCTTCAGCCCACCGAATCTGCAGTGACCAGCGATCCCCGCACATTAACATTATCCTACACCCACTAGGGACAATTTACACATACACCAAGCCAATTAACCTATAAACCTTATGTAGTATAAGAAAATAACTGCAGATGCTGGTACAAATCGATTTATTCACAAAATGCTGGAGTAACTCAGCAGGTCAGGCAGCATCTCGGGAGAGAAGGAATGGGTGATGTTTCGGGTCGAGACTCTTCTTCAGACTGAAGAAGAGTCTCGACCCGAAACATCACCCATTCCTTCTCTCCCGAGATGCTGCCTGACCTGCTGAGTTACTCCAGCATTTTGTGAATTAACCTATAAACTTTTACGTCTTTCTTTGGAGTGTTGGAGGAAATCGAAGATCTTGGAGAATGTCACGGGGAGAACGTACGAACTCCGTACAGACAGCACCCGTAGTCATGATCGAACCCGGGTCTCTGGCGCAGCAAGCGTTGTAAGGCAGCAACTCTACCGCTGCGCCACCGTGATCTGACCTGATTGGACAGCGTGCAAAACAAAGTTTTTCACTGTACCTCAGTACACGTGACAATAATAAACCTAACCCTATCCTGCCAGGCAGAGTCCAATACGTGGAATAGTCCAGGACATGCAAAGACCTACCGGTGGAGTATAATGTGGGTAAATGTGAAATTGACCATTTTAGCACAAACTAGACCAAATGGACCAGTTGGGCCCAAACCTTTCATGCATTGGTGCAGCACCTTCTCCTCCCCCCCCTCCACTCCCCCCCCCTCCACCCTCCCCCCTCCCCCTCCACTCCATCCACCTCAACTTCCCTTATCCTTCCTCCTCCCCCCCTTCCCTCCTTCCCCTCCCTCCCTCCCTCCCTCCCTCCCTCCCTCCCTCCCTCCCTCCCTCCCTCCCTCCCTAGGAGATAGATTTAAACTTAAAAATGTGAATAACTTTAAAAATATAACACCGATTTCAATTAAACGTCTTCCATTAGCACCAAAGGGACGACGGTGAGTAAGGTGGGCCTAAAACTGTCACGCTATCGTGTACCGTTGTGGCTGTAATTCAGGAACAAACAAACAAACAAACGAGAGTTTTAATATATAGATAATAATAAAGAGTTTCAAATGGTGTCTGCTGTTTTTTGTTTCTATAAACAGTTTTAGGTTTATTATTGTCATGTGTACTGAGGTACAGTGAGCAGCTTTTTGTTGCGTGCTAGCCAGTCAGCAGAAAGACTTTACATGATTACAATCAAGCCGTCCACAGTGTACAGTTACAGGATAAGGAGTATAATGTTTGGTGCAAGATAAAGTCCAGTGAAGTCTGATTAAAGATAGTCTGAGGGTCTACAATAAGGCAAATTGGAGGTCAGGACCGCTCGCTAGTTGGTGGTAGGATGGTTCAGTTGCCTGATAACAGCTGGGAAGAAACTGTCCCTGAATCTGGAGGTGTGGGTTTTCACACTTCTGTCCCTCTTGCCTGACGGAAGAGGGATTGACCGGGATGAGACCCATCCTTGATTTTGCTGGTGGCGTTTGCCGAGACAGTGTGAAGTGTAAATGGAGTCAATGGAGGGAGGTGGGTTTGCGTGATGGTCTGGGCTGCATCCACAACAGGTGATCAATGGTCAATGTGGGCATGGTGGGCCGAAGGGCTGATTTCTATGCTGTTTCTTTCAATCATTCAAACCATGTTAGGGAATTGCAAGGACATTGCCCTGAACAACTGTGGTAACGTACATAATCTGCCCAAATATGAAAGACATATGGAGCACAAAGTGACCATGTGGATACAATAGACAATATGTGCAGGAGGAGGCCATTCGGCCCTTCGAGCCAGAACCACCATTCGATGTGATCATGACTGATCATTCACAATTAGTACCCCGTTCCTGCCTTCTCCCCATACCCCATGACTCCGCTATCATTAAGAGCTCTATCTAGCTCTCTCTTGAAAGCATCCAGAGAATTGGCCTCCACTGCCTTCTGAGGCAGTGAATTCCACAGATTTAGTGAAAAAGTTTTTCCTCATCTCCGTTCTAAATGGCCTACCCCTTATTCTTAAACTGTGACCCCATGTCCCCAACATTGGGAACATGTTTCCTGCCTCTAACGTGTCCAATCTCTTAATAATCTTATATGTTTCGATAAGATCCCCTCTCATCCTTCTAAATTTCGGTGTATACAAGCCTAGTCGCTCCAGTCTTTCAACATACGACAGTCCCGCCATTCCAGTAATTAACCTAGTGAACCTACGCTGCACGCCCTCAATAGCAGGAATGTCCTTCCTCAAATTTGGAGACCAAAACTGCACACAGTACTCCAGGTGCGGTCTCACTAGAGCCCTCTTTGCTCCTATACTCAACTCCTCTTGTCATAAATGCCAACATGCCATTAGCTTTCTTCACTGCCTGCTGTACCTGCATGCTAACTTGAAATGACTGAAGAACAAGGACACCCAGATCTCTTTGTACTTGCCCATTTCCTAACTTGACACCATTCCGATAATAATCTGCCATCCTGTTCTTACCACCAAAGTGGATAACCTCACATTCATCCACGTTAACCTGCATCTGACATGCATCTGCCCACTCACACAACCTGTCCAAGATACTTCTGGGTGCTGCGGAATCTTCCCACATCCCACGTGCGGGTTTGTAGGTTAATTGGCTCTCTGTAAATCTCCCCTAGTGTGCAGAGAGTGGACGAAAAAGTACGATAACATGGAGCTGGTGTTCAGTTTCGTTTATTGTCATGTGTACCAAGGTACTGTGAAAAGCTTTTTTTGTTGCGTGCTATCCAGTCAGTGAAAAGGCTATACATGATTACAATCAAGCAGTCCACGGTGTACAGATGTAGGATAAAGGGAATAACGTTTAGTCCAGTCAAGTCTGATTAGAGATAGAACAGATCTGAGAGATTCAGAAGTGCATAGTTCGAGTAAGAAATGCTGAGTAGAGGTTTAGAAGTGTGGTGTAAGAAAATAACTGCAGATGCTGGTACAAAGCGAAGGTATTTATTCACAAAATGCTGGAGTAACTCAGCAGGTCAGGCAGCATCTCAGGAGAGAAGGACTGGGTGACTTTTCGGGTCGAGACCCTGAAGTGTGGAGCGATTGTAATGAATGATTGCAGATCATTCTGGGACGAGAGGGTCGCCTGGTTTGGGCACCATCTTTACCAACTGGCGATCGCTGGTCAGCATGGGCTCTGTGGGCCGAAGGGCCTGTTTCCACGCTGTGTCTCTAAACTAAACTAAACTAAACTAAACTAAACTAAACTAAACTAAACTAAATTTTACTCTGAGGCTTGAGTTTTGCAGCATTTGTGAACATTTAGAGGCAACAGGTTGCCTGCTAGCATGTTGTTTCTACTGGTTTATGATGTGATCAAAGTAAACCCTACTTCAAACGCCTTTCCTTATTACTTTGTGCTCCATATGCCTTTCACTTTGCACATGTAATTTGGCAGATTATGTACATTAGCGCAGTAGATCGGAACAATACCCTTGCAATTCCCCAGCATGGTTTCAATGATCGAAAAAAAATAGCGTAGAAACAGGCCCTTCGGCCCACACTAGTCGATGTTGTAATCTTCTATCAGGTCTCCTCTGAACCTTTGATGCGCCAGGGAAAACAATCCAAGCCTGTCCAATCTCTCTGTGTGTGACTAATGCCCCCTAATCCAGGCAGCATTCTGGTGAACCTCCTCTGCACCCTCTCCAAAGCTTCCACACACCTCCTGTGATGGGATGACCAGAACTGCACACAATGCTCAAGTATATAACGTTATGAGAGGCATAGATGTGGTAGACAGTCAGAACCATTTTCCCAGGATGGAAATGACAAATACTAGAGGGCATAGCTTTAAGGAGCAAAGTTTATAGGATATGTGAGGGGCAGGTATTCTACACAGTGGTGGGTGCCTGGAACGTGCTGCCAGGGGTGGCGGTGGATGCAGATACGACAGTGGCGTTTAAGTGGTTTCTGGACAAACACGTGAATATTCAGGGATGGAGGGACATGGATCACGTGTAGGCCATTAGTTTATCTTAGCATCATGTTCAGCACAGACATGTGGGCCGAAGGGCCTGTTCATGTGCTGTGTTGTTCTTCGTTCTATGTTCCCTGTCAGATTTATTTCAAAGGAATCCACCATTGAAGGGATCTACAGGAGGCGCTGCCTCAAAAAGGCAGCCAGCATCATCAAAGACCCACACCACCCTGGCCACGCTCTCATCCCGCTGCTACCATCGGGAAGAAGGTACAGGAGCCTGAAAACCGTGACCTCCAGGTTCAAGAACAACTTCTTCCCAGCAACCATCAAGCTCTTGAAACAACACTACAACCTCCAGAAAAGCTCCAAACTACACAGACTCAGGGGCATTTATTTTTGACATTACACTATTATAGTTTGTCTATTTGTTTATATACATATATATATATTTATATATGTATACATCAAACAACCTACAGAATCAACGGATATGGGGAGAAAGCAGGAACGGGGTACTGATTTTGGATGATCAGCCATAATCATATTGAATGGTGGTGCTGGCTCGAAGGGCCGAATGGCCTACTCCTGCGCCCATATAATTTTCTATGTTTCTAACCTCACATGATCTATATATTTTTTAAGATTTAGAGATACAGCGCGGAAACAGGCCCTTCGGCCCACCGAGTCCGCGCCGCCCAGCGATCCCCGCACATTTAACACTATCCTACACACACTAGGGACAATTTTTACATTTACCCAGTCAATTAACCTACAAACCTGTACGTCTTTGGAGTGTGGGAGGAAACCGAAGATCTCGGTGAAAACCCACGCAGGTCACGGGGAGAACGTACAAACTCCGTACATATATATATAACATTTTCTTTGTTGTTTATTACAGGTTTTACAGAGTACGATGTCTACAAACCTATTGTGCTGCTGCAAGTAAGAATTTAATTGTTCTATATCGGGACATGCGATGATAAACATGCTTGATTTGATTTTCTGCAGCATTTCTCCTCTGGGGTAACTGTAAATTCAGCTCCTGATGCTAATAGTTGGAGAGGAAGCGTTCGCAAGATCAGGTGATGGTGTTTGATCTAACTGAGACACATTTCAAAGGCTTTTTTACCTTTTAATTAGGCAGATTCAAATCCAGGTTCTGCTCCATCGTAGGAGTAAAACACATGTCTCCTTCTGACCAGGGCGTGTGGTAGTTCAAACCGTAATTTAAAACTGACCGCCACATCAAACTCAGACACTTATGAAAGCACAAAGTCCTGGGTTAACCCAGCGGGTCAGGCAGCATCTCTGGAGAACATGGACAGGTGAGTCTGTGAAAGTCTGAAGAAGGGTCTCGACCTGAAATGTCACCTATTCCTTTCCTCCAGAGATGCTGCCTGACCTGCTGAGTTACTCCAGCATTTTGTATCTATCTACGGATAGGTGATGTTTCGGGTCAAGACCCTTCCTCTCCTCGTCTCTCTGATGGGGGCTCCACGAGACTCTCTCTCCCTCTCCAATTGCCCCTTCTCTCCTGCTCTCCCACCATCTACATTTCCTTGTTTCTACTCAGAAGCTTCTGAGTCTGAAAATGGGTCCCGAACCCGAAACATCACCTATCCATGTTCTCCAGAGATGCTGCCTGACCCGCTGAGTTACTCCAGCACTCTGTGAAACGTCACCTATCCATGTTCTCCAGAGATGCTGCCTGACCCGCTGAGTTACTCCAGCACTCTGTGAAACGTCACCTATCCATGTTCTCCAGAGATGCTGCCTGACCCGCTGAGTTACTCCAGCACACTGTAAAACGTCACCTATCCATGTTCTCCAGAGATGCTGCCTGACCCGCTGAGTTACTCCGACACTTTGTACCTTTCCATGGCTAGTTCAAAACCCTCATTTTCAGACCAGAATGCAACGTTACAACTGCAATATATATATCATGGGGTAAAATCTAGCTGAGTGTTCGAAAAGATCAACAAAGCTGATTCAAGTCCTTAAGGTCTGTTGTTGTTAAATGTACGTTTTGTTTTATTTTTAATTCTGTGTATGTAGGGGGGTGGTGGGGGGGTTGGGGGAAACCTTTTTTTCAAATCTCCTCCTCAACGGAGATGCGACCTTTACCGTGTCGTATCTCCGTTCGCGCTACGGCCTAACATCGTGGAGTCGGCGGCCTCCAGCTGGGATCGACCTTGAAGACTCCGGTCGCAGGGCCTGGACTTACCATCTCGGAGGCTTCGGCCGTGGGCCCTGCAGACCGCAACATCGGGAGTTCGCAGGTCCCTGGCTGGCGACCGGCTTTTGGGAGCTCCAGCCGTAGCAGCTTCGACCGCCCCGAAGCGCGAGGTACGATCAACCCGCCCGCAGACCCTTCATCGCCCTGCGTGGCCCGGCCGCAGCACTTTCCATCGCCCGGTGGGGGCTCAGGACTTTCATCGCCCTGCGTGGCCCGGCCGCAGCACTTTCCATCGCCCGGTGGGGGCTCAGGAATTTCATCGGCCTGCTCGGCTCGGCCCTGGGACTTTCCATCGCTCGGTGGGGGCTTCAAAAAGTTGGGAGCCTAGATCACCTCGTGGCACCGCGGGAGAAGAATGAGGAGGAGAAAAGACTTTGCCTTCCATCACAGTGAGGGTGTGCCTAGAGCAATCACTGTGATGGCTGTTTTGTGTAAAAAATTATATCTGTGTGTCTTGTGCTTTTTAATGTCTACTGCCGGACCCTGACGTGAGAGGACGCTGGCGTTGAGTATTCGCCGCTTTTCCGTCAGGATAGTTTGTCTGTTTGTTTCTATGTTAATTGTTTTTGTAAAGCGCTTTGAGCATGTGATAAGGCGCTAAATAAAATAAATGGATTATTATTATTATTATTACCCTCCTCACCCGTATCCACCTATCACTCTCCGGGCTTCGGCCCTTCGAGCCAGCACCACCATTCAATGTGATCATGGCTGATCATTCACAATCAGTACCCCGTTCCTGCCTTCTCCCCATACCCCCTGACTCCGCTATCTTTAAGAGCTCTATCTAACTCTCTTGAAAGCATCCAGAGAATTGGCCTCCACTGCCTTCTGAGGCAGAGAATTCCACAGATTCACAACTATCTGACTGAAAACGTTTTTCCTCATCTACGTTCTAAATGGCCTACCACTTATTCTTAAACTGTGGCCCCTGGTTCTGGACTCCCCCAACATTGGGAACATGTTTTCTGCCTCTAACGTGTCCAATCCCTTAATAATCTTATATGTTTCAATAAAACCCCCTCTCATCCTTCTAAATTCCAGTGTATACAAGCCTAGTCGCTCCAGTCTTTCAACATATGACAGTCCATTCCGAGAATTAACCTAGTGAACCTACGCTGCACGCCCTCAATAGCAAGAATATCCTTCCTCAAATTTGGAGACCAAAACTGCACACAGTACTCCAGGTGCGGTCTCATTAGGGCAGAAGGACCTCTTTGTACAACTGCAGAAGGACCTCTTTGCTCCTATACTCAACTCCTCTTGTTATGAAGGCCAACATTCCATTGGCTTTCTTCACTGCCTGCTGTGCCTGCATGCTTCCTTTCAGTGACTGATGGACTAGGACACCCAGATCTCATTGTACGTCCCCTTTTCCTAACTTGACACCATTCAGATAATAACCTGCCTTCCTATTCTTACCACCAAAGTGGATAACCTCACATTTATCCACATTAATCTGCATCTGCCATGCACCCGCCCACTCACACAACCTGTCCAAGCCACCCTGCAACCTCATAGCATCTTCCTCACAGTTCACACTGCCACCCAGCTTTGTGTCATCTGCAAATTTGCTAATGTTACTTTTAATCCCTTCACCCAAGTCATTAATGTACATTGTAAATAGCTGCGGACCCCACTAGTCACTGCCTGCCATTCTGAAAGGGACCCATTTATCCCCACTCTTTGCTTTCTGTCTGCCAACCAATTTTCTATCCATGTCAGTACCCTACCCCCAATACCATGTGCTCTAAGTTTGCCCACTAATCTCCTATGTGGGACCTTGTCGAAGGCTTTCTGAAAGTCAAGGTACACTACATCCACCGGCTCTCCCCTTTCAATTTTCCTAGTTACATCTTCAAATAATTCCAGAAGATTAGTCAAGCATGATTTCCCCTTCGTAAATCCATGCTGACTCGGAACGATCCTGTTACTGCTATCCAAATGCTCCCCAATTTCGTCTTTTATAATTGACTCCAGCATCTTCCCCACCACTGATGTCAGACTAACTGGTCTATAAATTCCCAGTTTTCTCTCTCCCTCCTTTCTTAAAAAGTGGGATAACATTCGCTACCCTCCAATCCACAGGAACTGATCCTGAATCTATAGAACATTGGATTGTAAACCAGGATCTGCAGTCCCTTGTTCCTTGGAGTATGTGGACAGGTGACGTTTTCGGGTCGAGACCTTTCTTCCCGACTACAAAAAGACACAAAGTGCTGGAGTAACTCATCAGGTCAGGCAGCATCTCTGGAGGACAAGGAATAGGTGACGTTTCGAGTGTGAAAGTGGGATAGCATTAGAACCAGTGTGAGTGGGTGATCAATGGACTACATGGACTTGGTGGGCCGAAGGATCAGTTTCCTTGCTGTCTCTTCAAACATTATATTTGAAAAAGCTGCAGCAAGTTAGAATTTTATTATTTTGCTGCCTGCACATATGACAAAATTAAACATTCTTGACTCTTGTCTCTCGAACTATATTTAGAAACTAATTTCTTCATATGTATTCACACCTGCTTCACAGTGTAAAGAAACATCACAGAATCTCTGGACAGAAAATGCCAGCTCTCCAAAAACAAGATGATATTTGTGTTGCCTGGGCACTTTTATTCAAGAACTGAAAATGATATGTTTAGAGAGCTTGTAATTTTATTTTCTTTGAAGGTAAGCTATAATTTATTAGTGCTAGTTGGATTTCCTCTTGATCACAACAATATAGCAATTTTAAGTATGCAGCTTTGGCCAGTTGTCTTGTTTGAAGCCACAAATCTTCCCAGCCTTTGAACTTTAATTATTTTATCAGACAGGTACATGGTTGGGAATGGTTTAGAGGGATATGGGCCAAATGCGGGCAGGTGGGACTAACTTGCAGCATTTCAAACATTTCAGGAGGCATAATGGAAGAATCAAAGTTAAAGGGAGATGGAAATGAGTGCAGTTAATCAAATGTCTATTAATTGGAACAGGCACAATGGTGTGGTGGGTGTATGGAACGAGCTGCCAGAGGAGGTAGTCGAGGCAGGTACAATACCAACATTTAAATAAACATAGCACAAAAAGTAAGGAAATTTGTGTTTGGTAGATTATTTCTTTGTTGTAACAATGCTTCTTGGCTATAAATCTTATACCGTTGGAAAGCCTGTTTATTTCCCTTTTAAATGGTGCCACATTTGTAAGGAACATGCATTTGTGGGATGAGCAGCAGAGCTGAGTATGTGGGTTGCGCCCATGAAAAATTTGCCAAATCTTCTCTGCCAATGCCAAACAGCTATTCTGCTGTTGCTATTGACTCTTGTTTTGAGCTTCTGGTACCCCCAGGTGCTGACAATCTGGTGCCTGTTTGGCACCTGATTGGCAGCATCTGTGAGCATGGGCCCTGCTACAGTGGTCAGTAGGTGTCTGCTCCAAGAATCGGCATGCCACGTTTGACTGATCTGGATAGGGCCCGTGCGATAGGGCAACTTCAAGCTGGTGTTCCGCAAAACCAAGTTGCGGCATTATTTGGAGTGAGCCCTAGTACCATCTCCAAAGTGAAGGCCAAGTTCCATATAACGGGGGATGTCAGAGACAGGCCGCGAAGTGGGCGTCCCAAGAAGACGACACCCGAAGAAGACCGTTTCCTCACCCTGTCAGCACTTAGGAACCGTAGGCTGTCTTCTACAGATTTGCAGTCAAGGTTTGCAGGACGATATGGCCGACGGCTCTCTGCCCAGACGATTCGGAACAGACTGCACGCAGCCGATCTCCGGTCTCATAGGGCTGCCAGGAGGCCTGCCATGACTACCCTTCACCGTCAGGCCTGTTTGCGCTGGTGTCGGCAACACGTGCACTGGAACCTGAACATGTGGAGGAACGTTATGTTCAGCGATGAGTCCAGATTCTGCCTACGGCAGTTGGATCATAGGGTCAAAGTGTGGAGAAGACGCGGAGAACGCTATGCTGATTGCTGCACCAATAGAGTAACATCTTTTGGTGGAGGCAGTTTGATGGTGTGGGGCGGCATCTCCCTCACTGGAAAACGAGGCTTGTCATCATTGGAGGCAATCTCAAAGCAGAGAGATATCGAGATGAGATTCTGCAACCAGTGGCAATCCCATATCTCCACAGTCTGGGACCGAACTCTATCCTCCAAGATGACAATGCTCGCCCCCACAGAGCAGGGTTTCTCAGAGACTACCTCCAGAATTTGGGAGTGGAGAGGATGGAATGGCCTGCCAGCAGTCCTGACCTCAACCCCATTGAACACTTGTGGGATCAGCTTGGGCGTGCTGTTCGTGCCGGAGTGACCAACACAACCACGTTGGCTGACTTGCGACAAATGCTGGTTGAAGAATAGGATGCCATCCCACAACAGTGTGTGACCAGGCTGGTGACCAGCATGAGGAGGTGGTGCCAGGCTGTTGTGGCTGTGTATGGTTCCTCCACACGCTACTGAGGCTCCTGTTTATTAAATGAATAAATTGTTAAATTGCCAATATGTCTTGTTTCTTCAGACTTCAATCATCCAATCCACCAAACAACACCGAACAAGAGTCAATGGCAGAATAAGCTGTTTGGCATTGGCAGAGAAGATTTGGCAGATTTTTCATGGGCGCAACCCACATACTCAGCTCTGCTGCTCATCCCACAAATGCATGTTCCTTACAAATGTGGCACCATTTAAAAGGGAAATAAACAGGCTTTCCAACGGTATAAGATTTATTGCCAAGAAGCATTGTTACAACAAAGAAATAATCTACCAAACACAAATTTCCTTACTTTTTGTGCTATGTTTATATATTTGGACAGATATATGGATGGGAAAGGTTTGAGGGACACTAGATCCAAGTGGACCCATTGGGCCCAAACCTCTCCTGCATTGGTGCAGCACCCTCTCCTTCCCCTCTCCCCCTCCCTCTCTCTTCCCCCCTTCCCCATCTCACCCCATCTCACCCCCTCTCCCCCTCCCCCCCCTCCCCCCCACTCCATCCCCTTCAACCCTCCTGATCCTCCCTACTCTCCTCTCCCTCCTTCCCCCTCCCTCCCTAGTAGATAGATTTAAACTTTAAAATGTGAATAACTTAAAAAATATAACACCGATTTCAATGAAACTTCTTCCATGAGCACCAAAGGGACGACGGTGAGTAAGGTGGGCCTAAAATTGTCGCGCTAACCTGTAGTTCAGGAACAAACAAACAATCAAACGAGGGTTTTAGTATATAGATGGAGCAAATGCGGACAAATGGAACTAGCGTGGATGGCGCATCTTGGTCGGCATGGACAGGTTGGGCCGAAGGGCCTGTTTCCACGCTGTACGTCGGGCTACAATGCTCAGCAATCCGTCAAAGAATGTTTGATTTAGAGGCGGAATGTTTGATTTAGAGGCGAATGTTTGATTTAGAGGTGTTCAAATCCCACCTCTATGATTTCCAGAATGATAATTTCCAGTGCTTTTTTTTTTAACAGACAAAAAAGTGACTGAAGGGAGAGGTCATGATAAAATAATAGATTCTGAAGGTTTGTTCTGTTGTTAAATTCTGTGACCAGTGACATGGAACAGAGTACAGCACAGGAACAGGCCCTTCGGCCCACAATGTCTGTGCTGAATATGATGCCAAGACCATCTCTTCTCTGCCTGAACGTGATCCATATCCCTCCGTTCCCTGCATGCCCATGTGCCTGGTCTGGTATCTGCCTCCACCACCACCACCCTCTGTGTAAAAAACCTTCCCCACGCACATCTCCTTTAAACTTTGCTCCCCTCACCGCAAAGCTATGCCCTCCAGTCTTTGACATTTCCCCCCTGCGATAAAGTGTTGTGTCTGCTCTATACTGATAGCAAAAATTGCCGATAAATGTAGATTAATTTGCAATTGATGTGCATAACGGCACGGTGGCGCAGCGGTAGAATTGCTGCCTTACAGCGAATGCAGCGCCGGAGACTCAGGTTCGATCCTGACTACGGGTGCTGTCTGTACGGAGTTTGTACGTTCTCCCCGTGCCCTGCGTGGGTTTTCTCCGAGATCTTCGGTTTCCTCCCACACTCCAAAGACGTACAGGTTTGTAGGTTAATTGGCTGGGCAAATGTAAAAATTGTCCCTAGTGGGTGTAGGATAGTGTTAACGTGCGGGGATCGCTGGGCGGCGCGGACCCGGTGGGCCGAAGGGCCTGTTTCCGCGCTGTATCTCTAAATCTAAAAATCTAAATCTAAATCTTTTTGTTTATAAAAAGTACTGGTTTTATCTCGATTAATCGCCTGTGGAACACATATTGACTTGAAAAGCTCATTTATAAGACTTGCATTCACAAATATAAATGTACTTGATTGTTTCAACTTTTTCCTCGAACCTTTAACGATCTCAGACACAATACGCAGTCTCTGGGAAGTGAAGGCAGGAAATTGAGTACATATATCCGTGAAATCTATTCACCAAGGCTGGGGAATGCTGCCAGTTGGTCTGGATCGCAGACTGTACATTTTGTTACACTGAGCGTTACTTTCCTGACACAAAAGCACTCAACACCATAGCCTGGGGCAGGGTTGGAAGGAGTTGCATGTTTCAACACCAGAGCAATTGAATCGGTGATATGGAACTCCTGTACACAAGACAATGCATCCTGATTCAGTGACCATTGACATAGAACATCGAACAAAGGTTTGTAGGTTAATTGGCGTCGGTAAGTTGTAAAATTGTCCCTAGTGTGAGGGACAGTGTTAGTGTACACCGTGATTGTTGGTCAGAGCGGACTCATCGGGCCGAAAGGCCTGTTTCCAAGCTGTATCTCCAAAGTCTAAAGTGAACAACATGGAACCGTACACAGCGATCATCCCGTATACTTGCACTGTCTTACACAATTCACACTTCGGTGTAAACCAGCATCTGCAGTTGCTTCCTACACATAGAGGAGTATAGCACAGGAATAGGCCCTTCGGCCCACAATGACCATGATGCCAAGTTAAATTAATCTCCTCTGACTGCACGTGATTCATAATAGATTTATAGAGCTGTACAGCAAGGAAACAGGCCCTTCGGCCCACCTTGTCCATGCCCATCAAGTTGGCATACTGGGCTAGTCCCATTGGCCTGCATTTGGCCCATATCCCTCTAAACCCTGAGGGGCAACTTTTGCAGACAGAGGGTGGTGGGTGCATGGAACGAACTGCCAGAGGAGGTAGTAGAAGCGAGTCCTATAACAACATTTTAAAGACACTTGAACAGGTACATGGATAGGAAAGGATGAGGGACATGGGCCAAATGCGGGCAGGTGGGACTAGTGTAGATGGGGCATTTTTGGCGGCATGGGCAAGTTGGTCTGTTTCTGTGCTGGGTGATTCTGTGACTCTCTAACTCTGATATTCAGGAATGGTGCAAGCAATAGTTATTAACCCTGCGACTACTATATTTCTGGCTAAATGAACATAATCGGATGGGCATTTAACTTATTTGGGTTTTGGGTTGTGTCAGAACCACAACTATTCCTTGCCACTAAATCTAGGAGCGATGTAACGCGATCTACAAGTGGCACAGCCACTGAGGACAGTACGTAGTGAGGTGCTCGAGATAATTTAATACACATCTGTCGGACTAGATTTAAGATGGTGCACTGAAGCTCTTACTGCTGCTATCACACCTGATCAGCGCGAGACGATGCAGGATCTGAATCAGTCTGAAGAAGGGTCTCGACCCGAAACGTCGCCCATTCCTTCTCTCCCGGGATGCTGCCTGACCTGCTGAGTTACTCCAGCATTTTGTGAATAAATACCTTCGATTTGTACCAGCATCTGCAGTTATTTTCTTATAGAATCTGTGGATGTGACACACAGCAGCAAGAAGGCTTGGGCCACTCTCAATCGCATTAACAAGGACCCAAAGAAGACCACGTCACTCTGCACTGACCGGCCTACTGCTAATCAAGTAGCACACCAACTCCCACTCAATGGCAAAACTGCCTCACCAGTGACAAGGTGGAAACCCCAGCAGTTGCTATGAAGGTAACTCTGATAACCCACAACTGTGTCAGCCTTTCACAGTGAAAGAACTAGATGCGGCTATCTGCACAGCCAAAATAGGTAAAGCTGCAGGTCCGGATAACATCATGGCTGAACAGATCTGAACATGACTGCAAAACAGTGGTTGATGGCCATGTTTAACACCTGCATGGAGAGATGTCACATCCCAAAGATCTGGCGTCACGCACGTGTCATAGCGTTACTGAAGCCAGGTAAAGATCCTTCAGCATTAAAGAACCACAGGCCAATATCGCTTCTTTGCCACACCTACAAGCTGTTTGAGCGACTCATCTTGACCCACCACAGCCAGGTGATAGAGCCTTCCCTAATAAAGGAGCAGGCAGGGTCCGGCCTGGGAGGTCCTGCACATGTCAGCTTCTCAATCTCACCCAACACATAGAGGATGGCTTCCAGGAAGGTGTTATCACGGGCACTGTTTCTGTGGACCTTTCAGCCGCTTATGATACAGTAAACCTTTGCCGACTGTTACACAAAGTTGACACACAACTTGCCTCTAACCAACCTGGTGAAGACTCTGGTCAAAAACAGACGTTTCTTTGTCGAGCTGTCAGGAAAGAAAAGTCGCTGGTGCAGGCAGAAAAACGGCCTCCCTCAAGGAAGTGTCCTGGCACCCACCTTGTTCAATATCTACGTTAACCACCAGCCTATCCATCCCAACACCAGGAGTTTCATTTATGCAGATGGCCTGTGTATTACAACCCAAAGTGCTGAGTTCCTTGAGGCAGAAGCTACTCTGTGTGAGGCTTTAGTCAACCTGTCCTCATACTACAAAGAGAATCACCTGAGAGCCAATCCATCCAAAACCCAAGTCTGCGCCTTTTACTTGAAGGACAAGTGTGCAAATCGAAGGTTGAAGATCACATGGAATGGAGTCAGATTGGAGCACTGTGACAGTGCAGCCTATCTCCAGTCCAGGGCAGCACGGTAGCGCAGCGGTAGAGTTGCTGCCTGACAGCAAATCCAGCGCCGGAGACTCAGGTTCGATCCTGACTACGGGCGCCGTCTGTATGGAGTTTGTACGTTCTCCCCGTGACCTGCGTGGGTTTTTTCCGAGATCTTCGGTTTCCTCCCACACTCCAAAGACGTACAGGTATGTAGGTTAATTGGCTGGGCAAATGTAAAAATTGTCCCTTGTGTGTGTAGGATAGTGTTAATGTGCGGGGATCGCTGGGCGGCGCGGACCCGGTGGGCCGAAGGGCCTGTTTCCGCGCTGTATCTCTAAATCTAAAAAAAAAAATCTCGGTGTGACTCTTGTCGATCTCTGACCTACAAAGCACATATCACCAAGCTTAAAGGTAAAGTCAGTTCCGGAAATGCTCTTCTCAGCAAGCGAGTACCTCAAAATGGGGAGCAAATTTGAAAAACAATTGGATCAACAGCTCTGGCACTCTGCTTCTCCACTGCTGAGTATGCCTGCGCGGTATGGGAGTGCTCAGCTCATGCAAGGAAGATTGATCCTGTGCTCAACACAAGCTGTCGCTGCATCAGTGGATGCATGAAACCTACCAAGACTGACAACATCTACCCACTCTCTGGCATTGCACCTCCTGGAATCACAAGAGCTGTAGCCTGTCAAAAAGAACGCCTCAGACAATCAGAGGATGAAAGACACCCCCTACATGACCACCCTTTGCTACCTCAGCAGAAGTTTCCTCTCTTCTGTCCATCCCCTGGACTGCAGTGCATCGTCCAGGAGTCTCAGACTCTGGGAGGAGAGACTGGAGAAATCTCCGGAAGACACTCACATGGCAATCGATCCCTCTGAGAAACTCCCACCAGGTTCCGACCAACCGTGGATAACCTGGCGCCGTCTCAACAGACTGCGGACAGGCGTGGGGAGGAGCTAATCGAACGTGCTGTAGTGGGGATACACTGAAGATGCGGGAGACTGCGAGTGTCACAGTCTGTCCTGTCCACTCACCTGCCAGCCACGCCCACCACGTTAAGCCAACTCCCCTCACCTGTACACTCACCTGCTCCAGATCACCAATCAAGCCAGCATATAAACCCTTCCTGCACACACACTCTTTGCCAGATTGTTCTTAGCCCTCATGCAAGACTCTCCAGCATTCTCTCTTGGACTGATTCCCCGTTGCCGACCCTGCCTGTTCACGACCTTCATGCCTCGTCGTAGCCCTGGTGAACGCCTCAGTCTTCTGTTCCCGACCACGAGCAGGTAGAAATAAAGCTCTTTCTAAAACTACTTCCTTGGTTCCGTGTGCTGCATTTGGGTCTAGGGTCTACCTGCGGTCCGTGTGGATGGGGCCTCCAGACTATGGAACATCTCCTGAGCTATGACGTGCTGCATGACACACGCACTGTCAACGATCTTGCAGAGGCCAACCAGTGGCACTAGTGCAGTGGCACTAAAATTTGCTCGCTATTGGCAAACAGCTGTGTGATGACACGAATAAATAAAAATCCCCCCAGCGATCGCCTCGTACACTAGCACTACCCTATACACTAGGGACAATTTGCAATTTACAGAGAGCCAATTGACCTACAAACCTGCACGTCTTTTGGATGTGGGAGTAAACCAGAGCACCCTCAGAAAACCCACGTGATCACAGGGAGAACCTACACTGTACGCCCTCAATAGCATGAGACCATGTTAGTTCTTCCATGGAACTTCGCATATAGGAACTAAATCATAGAGTCATACAGCAGAGAAAGAGGCCCTTCGGCCCAACTAGCCCACACCGGCCAACATGTTCCATCTACACTTGTCCCACCTACCTGCATTTGGCCCAGATCCCTTTAAACCTTTCCTATCCATGTAGCTGTCTGTGTCTTTTAATTGTCATTATAGTCCCTGCCTCAAATACCTCCTCTGGCAGCTCGTTCCATACACCCAACCACCCTCTGTGCTAAAAAGCTGCCCGTCAGGTTCATAATAAATCTATTGTACTTGAATTTGGCTTGATTGTATTTATGTATAATATTACCTGATCTATTTGGATAGCATGCAACATAAAGCTTTTCACAGTACCTTGATACACCTGACAATAATAAATTTAATCTTAAACCTAAACCTGTCCAAATATCTTTTAAATGTTGATATTGTACCTGCCTCAACTACCTCCTCTGGCAGCTTGTTCCATACATCCACCACCCTCTGTGTGAAAATGTTACCTCTCAGGTTCCTACTAAATCTTTCCCCTCTCGCCTTAAACATATGTCCCCTGGTTCTCAATTTCCCTACTCTGGGTAAAAGACTGTGCATTCCCCCAATCTATTCCCCTTATGATTTTATACACCTCTATAAGATCACCCCTCAGCCTCCTGCGTTCCAAGGAAGAAAGTCCTAGCTGCTCCCCCTGTAGCTCAGGCCCTCGAACAATGTTACTCAAACCCACGCATGGATAGGTGGTGCAGTGGGTAGAGTTGGTGCCTCACCGCGCCAGAGACCCGGGTTCCATCCCAACCTCAGGTGCTGTCTGTGTGGAGTTTGCACGTTCTACCTGTGGCTGCGTGGGTTTGCTCCAGGTGCCCTGGTTTCCAACCCACATCCCAAAAATGTACAGGTTTGCAGGTTAGTTGGTCCCGAGAGTGCAGGGAGTGGATGAGAACATGGATAACATGGGGATAACATGGAACTCGTGTGAACGGGCGGTCGATGCTCAAGGTGATCTCGGGCTGAAGGGCCAGTTTCCTTGCTGTATCTTTCAATCAATTAATTCCATCAATCAATCCTAACACAATAGACAATAGACAATAGACAATAGACAATAGACAATAGGTGCAGGAGTAGGCCATTCAGCCCTTCGAGCCAGCACCGCCATTCAATGCGATCATGGCTGATCACTCTCAATCAGTACCCCGTTCCTGCCTTCTCTCCATACCCCCCTCACTCCGCTATCCTTAAGAGCTCTATCCAGCTCTCTCTTGAAAGCATCCAATGAATTGGCCTCCACT
This sequence comes from Rhinoraja longicauda, assembly GCF_053455715.1. Lineage (NCBI taxonomy): Eukaryota > Metazoa > Chordata > Chondrichthyes > Rajiformes > Arhynchobatidae > Rhinoraja > Rhinoraja longicauda. Next base: position 72,339,704 of record NC_135959.1, on the reverse strand, counting down.
GTCTTCTGAGGCAGAGAATTCCACACCTTCACCACTCTCTGACTGAAAAAGTTCTTCCTCATCTCCGTTCTAAATGGCCTACCCCTTATTCTTAAACTGTGGCCCCTTGTTCTGGACTCCCCCAACATTGGGAACATGTTTCCTGCCTCTAATGTGTCCAATCCCCTAATTATCTTATATGTTTCAATAAGATCCCCCCTCATCCTTCTAAATTCCAGTGTATACAAGCCCAATCGCTCCAGCCTTTCAACATACGACAGTCCCGCCAAGACAAACTGTAGCCGGCTAATCCAACGTCATTGGACAGTTCCATCATTTAACAGGTGCTGAATTATTATAAACACATTCTTCCAACAGCAGCAGATGTTAATGCTCCTTTTATAAAAAATGAGTAACAGGTTTCTTAAATCTTATATATAAAGCCGTCTGTCTTATGATGTAAAAAATGTAATAAAGATTCAGTCATCGTCTAACCAAGTTCGTTAAATATACTAGCCTAAGGTATCCTGGGGAGAGGTTTCTTCCCCCTCGTTACTTTTACAGTGTAAGAACTCCCAGAATATCATTCTTCAGTCTGAAGAAGGGTCTCGACCCGAAACGTCGCCCATTCCTTCTCTCCTGAGATGCTGCCTGACCTGCTGAGTTACTACAGCATTTTGTGAATAAATACCTTCGTGGTGGAAATTAATTAGCCATTTATCAGAACTTGCACTCAAATCATGTAAATCTGAATGTCATCATTCCACAGACAATCAAAGGAGAATAGAAAGTGGAATAGAATCGGTACAGAGTTAGGAATGGTCAGGCAAAGTTGCTGCCTCACAGCACCAGAGTCCCGAGTTCCATCCTGACTATGGGTGCTGACTGTGTGGAGTTTGTACGTTCTCCCCGTGACCGCATGGGTTTTCTCCGGGTGCTTTGGTTTCTTCCCACGCTCCAAATATGTGAATGTTTCTAGGTTAATTGGCTTTTGTAAATTGTCCACAGTGTGAGGATAGTGCCAGTGTACGGGTGATTGCTGGTCGGCTTGGACTCGGTGGGCCGAAGGGCCGGTTTCTGTGCTGTATCTCTAAAGTCTAAAGAAAATGAAGTTACTATCTTATCCTGCAGAGCAGAAGGGAGAAAGATAGCAATGATAGATGCTGGATTTAGTCATAAGAGAGAGCTGTACAGGAAATATGTCAGTCGTGGCTATCCCTCGAGGTCGAGGATGATGGTCTATGTTCTGTTGTTTTTATGAACTCTCAGGTGGCTTATGAATCCAAGAAGGAACTGTTCGATGCTGGTTTAAACCGAAGATAGACACAGAAAGCTGGAGTAACTCAGCAGAACAGGCAGCATCTCTGAAGAAGGGTCTCAACCCTTCCTTCTCTCCAGTGATGCTGCCTGTCCTGCTGAGTTACTCCAGCTTTTTGTGCCTATCTTCTGCACAGGAAATATATCAAAGGTTTTGTACATTGGCCTTCATCGGTCAATGTATTGAGTGTAGAAGTTGTGGGAGGAAACTGGAGAACCCGGAGAAAACTCACGCCGTCACAGGGAGAATGTACAAACTCCTTACAGAGAGTACCAGTAGTCAGAATCAAACCCGGGTCTCTGGCACTGTGAGGCAGCAACTCTACCGCTGCGCCACCGCGCCGCCCTTTCCTGCATTTAATCAAGAGCACAGGAAACCTTCTCTTGGTGGCCCGAGTGATAAATCATTTTGATGGTGTTTAGAGACAGCTTTGCAGGACAAAAGATCAGCAGTAACACGGCTGTTTTATTCTCCCTTCCACAGTGGCTAATGCAGGGGTTAATGTTGAGGCCAAGGCCAGATGAACCCAGCTAACTCCATTCAGATGTTGGGTTAGACTGTTCGATATCTTTCACGGTTGACTATTAATCTGGTTATAAGTGCAGCATGAGCTATTTTCTGGCTCTTTACAACAAAAAGATTTGATTGCAGCCGACATATGATCACATAATATGTTAGGAATTAGAACAAAAATAATGGTTTTAATTTTCATAGTGTGGTCAATATGTATGAACAATTTCAATCGGTTTAACAGCAATTGTTCCATCTCCCCCCCACATCGAAGGCCCTTCGCAGGTACTGACCTCCCCACCATCGAAGGCCCATCACAGGTACTGACCTCCCCACCATCGAAGGCCCATCACAGGTACTGACCTCCCCACCATCGAAGGCCCTTCGCAGGTACTGACCTCCCCACCATCGAAGGCCCATCACAGGTACTGACCTCCCCACCATCGAAGGGATCTACAGGAGGCGCTGCCTCAAAAAGGCAGCCAGCATCATCAAAGACCCACACCACCCTGGCCACACTCTCATCTCGCTGCTACCATCGGGAAGAAGGTACAGGAGCCTGAAATCCATGACCTCCAGGTTCAACAACAGCTTCTTCCCAGCAACCATCAGGCTCTTAAACACTGCACAACACTAATCTCAGCAACTATGATCTTCTGTGGACTGTGTCTTTGGTTGCACTACTGACTTCAGTTTCGCACTATTATGGTTACCAGAATTATGGTTGTTAATTTATTGTAATATTAATTTTGCACATTTATTTGTGTGTTGTTGTGTTTATGGGCATGTTAAGCTGCAGCAAGTAAGAAATTCATTGTTCTGTTGTCATATGACATATTAGACATATGAAATTAAACACTTGTTTATTTAACAATCTGAACAACCCTAACAATCCCTTATTCAAGAATCAAGAGTATTTAATTGGAATATTAAATATGTGACAATTAAACGCTCTGGACTCTTGAAAATGGGATTAAAGGTTTAGTTCAGTTTAGAGATGCAGTGTGAAAACAGGTCTTTGGCCCACCAAGTCCGCACCGACCAGCATTCTCCCATATCCTATCCTCGACACTAGGGACATTTTACAGAAGCTAATTAATCTATAAACCCGCACGTCTTTGGGATGTGAGAGGAAACTGAACCACCCGCAGTCACGGGGAGAACGTGCAAACTCCGTACAGACAGCACCCGCAGTTGGGATCGAACCCGGGTCTCTGGCGCTGTAAGGCATCAATTCTTCACCTGCGCCACTGTCTCACCTATACAAGGCACAATAACCAAAACAAAGTGTGTAGGAAGGAACTGCAGATGCTGGTTTACACTAAAGATAGACACAAAATACTGGAGTAACTCAGCGGGTCAGGCAGTATCTCTGGAGAGAGGGAATGGGTGACGTTTCGGGTCGAGACCCTTCTTCAGACAAAATTATAGGTTGTATTCCCTACGTTATAAGATTCTTTTTAAAAATTCCGCTAACGCATGCAAAGGTCCATTTTAAGAGTTAATAATTTCATTGATCACTCTTTCCAAAATATGTTGTCGGCATTTTTCTGGCAAAACTACACAGCTGTTATTTTCAGCAAGCTTAACATTCACGATGGGACTGTCACAAATATAAAATGTTCAGGAATTCCTATCTCATGTATCAATAACTGCCAATGTAACAAAACCTTCCCGAGACCAGTTCCAAGGCTGGAAGCTCCCACCAGGATCAGGCTCAGTGTATTTATTGTCCGGGCAGGAACTGCAGATGCTGATTTACATTGAATATAGACACAAAACGCTGGAGTAACTCAGCAGGACAGGTTGAAGAAGGGTCTCGACCTGAAACATCACCCATTCCTTCTCTCCAGAGATGCTGCCTGACCTGCTACGTTACTCCAGCATTTTGTGTATGTCTTCAGTGTATTTATTGTTCGGCAGCCTGAGTAATTCCTTGTGATCGTGTTGGCCCAAAGCCCTGGTTACTATTGTTCCCAAAGTTAATCTAATTACAGGCAGCTTTGAACAACCAGGGATAATTCACGTGCTTTCTAACGTTTCAGCCCAACATATGGAACTGCGATTTCAGCTCCTGGTTCCAAAGTAACGGGCTGTTTGAAATATTGATGTGCATTGCTAAACGTTTCCAGAAATGTCTTCAAAAGTCATCTCGGGCAATGCTTTCAATCCTGGTTTTCAACAGTCAAGAGCCTTGAGTCAAGAGGGTTTAATCCGTGAGTTAAGAGTTTCTGAACAGGCTGGGAGAGTGGGCAGAGAAGTGGCAGATGGAATATAGTGTGGCAACATGTGCGGTCATGCACTTCAAGGTCATAAGCGATAGAAGCAGAATTAGGCCATTCGGCCCATCAAGTCTGCTCCGCCATTCAATCATGGCTGATCTATCTCTCCCTCCTAACCCCAATCTCCTGCCTTCTCCCCATAACCCCTGACACCCGTACTAATCAAGATCCATCTATCTCTGCCTTTAAAAATTGACTTGGTCTCCATGCCCTTCTGTGGTAATGAATTCCACAGATTCACCACCCTCTGACTGAAGAAATTCCTCCTCATCTCCTTCCTAAAGGAACATCCTTTAATTCTGAGGCTATGACCTCCAGCTCAAGACTCTCCCACTAGTGGAGACATTCTCACCACATCCACCCTATCCAAGCATTTCACTGTATGGTCACTTTGGTGGTAAGATCATGTTCATAAGCCGTAGGGAAAGAATGAGCCCATTTGGCCCATCAAGTCCACTCTGCCATTCGATTATGGCTGATCTATTCCATTCTTCTACCTTCTCCCCGTAATCTTTGAAACCCTTACTAATCAAACACCTGCCAAACTCCACTTTAAAAATACCCATTGACTTGGCCTCCACAGCCGTCTGTGGCAATGAATTCCACAGATTCACCACCCTCTCATTAATGACATTCCTCCTCATCTCCTTCCTAAAGGTACCTCCTTTCATTCTGAGCTTATGGCTTCTGGTCCTAGACTCTCCCACTAGTTTCACCCAGAGAGTTGTGAATCTGTGGAATTCTCTGCCACAGAAGGCAGTGGAGGCCAATTCACTGGATGTACTCAAGAGAGAGTTACATTTAGCTCTTTGGGCTAACAGAATCAGGTGATATGGAGAAAAAGCAGGAACGGGGTACTGATTTTGGATGATCAGCCATGATCGTATTGAATGGTGGTGCTGGCTCGAAGGGCCGAACGGCCAACTCCTGCACCTATTTTCTTTGTTTCTATGTTTCAATGAAACATCCTCTCCACCTCCACTCTCCCCAGGCATTTCATTAATCATGAGTTAAGAGTGTCAATACAGCTTTTCACTGTACCTGGTGCATGCGACAATAAACTAGACTCAACTCAACTCAAAGATCCTTCCATAAACTTGGGTGCTGGCCGATTCACCTCTACCCCAGTGCGGACATTGGACTTTGTCTGTGGAACTGATGCGCTACAATGCTGAGAACTATATTCTGCACACTGTAACTCCCCCTTTGCTCTACCTATTGTACTTGAGTTTGGTTTGATTGTATTTATATATAGTATTATCTGATCTGACTGCATAGCATGCAAAACAAAGCTTGGTGTACGTGACAATGATAATCTTAAACCCAAACGTTTAATTGTCATATGTACCAACATTGTAACAATGAAATCCGTACTTGCAGCAGCATAACAGGCCTGTAAACACAATACTCACAGGTAACACAAGAAACAAAATCAATTCAATAAATTAAATGCTTTCTCCTATGGATTTGCATCCTATTTCCAAAAGCTTACTCAGAATGTTTATTCTATGTCAAATAACTTGCAATTTTCTTCGTATATTTCAGGAGGTGTAACAGAATAATTTAAGTTAATAGGAATGTATGGACATGGTGGGCCAAGCTCTACGATTCTCTAACATGTACATCACAAGCAGAGGAGCCTTCTGCAACCTCATGTCTGTTATCGAAACGTATAAGATTATTAAGGGGTTGGACACGTTAGAGGCAGGAAACATGTTCCCAATGTTGGGGGAGTCCAGAACAAGGGGCCACAGTTTAAGAATAAGGGGTAGGCCATTTAGAACTGAGATGAGGAAAAACTTTTTCAGTCAGAGAGTTGTGAATCTGTGGAATTCTATGCCTCAGAAGGCAGTGGAGGCCAATTCTCTGAATGCATTCAAGAGAGAGCTGGAGAGAACTCTTAAGGATAGCGGAGTCAGGGGGTATGGGGAGAAGGCAGGAACGGGGTACTGATTGAGAATGATCAGCCATGATCACATTGAATGGTGGTGCTGGCTCAAAGGGCCGAATGGCCTCCTCCTGCACCTATTGTCTATTGTTTATGGTCTATTAAGGAACCAGCTAACAAAAAAATAACACCAAGTGCTCGAGTAACTCAGAGGGTCAGGCTGCAACTCTGGAGAACTTCTCTAGGCAATATTTCGGGTCGGGCCCCTCCTCAGAATGAAGTCGACACAGTCTGAAGAATGATCCCGTCTAGCGCAGTGGTAGAGTTGCTGCTTTACAGCGAATGCAGCGCCGGAGACTCAGGTTCGATCCTGACTACGGGTGCTGCACTGTAAGGAGTTTGTACGTTCTCCCCGTGACCTGCGTGGGTTTTCTCCGAGATCTTCGGTTTCCTCCCACACTCCAAAGACGTACAGGTATGTAGGTTAATTGGCTGGGTAAATGTAAAAATTGTCCCTAAATTGTGTAGGATAGTGTTAATGTACGGGGATCGCTGGGCGGCATGGACTTGGAGGGCCGAAAAGGCCTGTTTCCGGCTGTATATATATGATAAGGGTCTCGACCCGAAACGTCACCCATTCCTTCTCTCCAGCGATGCTGCCTGACCTGCTGAGTTACTCCAGCATTTTGTATGTACTTTCGAATAAAACCCTGGAGTTGCAGTAGTTTATGATGATAAATAGATTGTGCTTAGCTTATGAAGCAGGTAGTGTGTTTCGAAGTTGACCTGCTCCAGGTATGCTAGGAATGCACTCAGCCTCATTGTGCTCCCAAGCCATCTGGGTACATTCAGCCCGACAATCAACACCAGGTTGAGTTCTGAATACAATGGCGGGACTTGTCCCCATGTCTGCAGGCTTGTGCCTGCTGCATGTGGGCCGAGAGGAAGTTCGCGGCAGTGCAAGATGACTATCAGCACCGTGAGCGTGCAAACATCAGGCTGAGGGTAAGGATGCCACAAGATACATACACCCCCCTCTCCTCTGGCAGGAGGTACCGAAACGCACACCTCCAGATTCAGGGACACTTTCTTCCCAGCCGTTATCAGGCAATCGAACCATCCTCTCACCTCGGCGGCACGGTGGCGCAGCGGTAGAGTTGCTGCCTTACAGCGAATGCAGCGCCGGAGACTCAGGTTCGATCCTGACTACGGGCGCCGTCTGTACGGAGTTTGTACGTTCTCCCCGTGACCTGCGTGGGTTCTCCGAGATCTTTGGTTTCCTCCCACACTCCAAAGACGTACAGGTTTGTAGGTTAATTGGCTGGGCAAATGTAAAAATTGTCCCTAGTGGGTGTAGGATAGTGTTAGTGTGCGGGGATCGCTGGGCGGCGCGGACTCGGTGGGCCGAAGGGCCTGTTTCTGCGCTGTATTTCTAAATCTAAAATCTAGACAGTGGACCTGACCTCCCATCAACCTCATTGGAGACCCTCAGACTAGCTTTAATCAGACTTTATTGGACTCTATCTTGCACTAAACGCTATTCCCCTTATCCTGCATCTGTACACTCTGGACGGCTCAATTGTAATCATTTTTTAATCATTGTAATCATTTTTTAGTTTTTCCGCTGACTGGATAGCATGCTTCAAAAGAGCTTTTCATTGTACCTGAAAATAAACTAAATTAAACTAAACTGTACTGAACTAAACTAAACTGAACTAAAGGTAGACACAAAAAGCTGGAGTAACTCAGCGGGACAGGCAGCATCTCTGGAGCGAAGGAATGGGTGACGTTTCGGGTCGAGACCCTTCTTAACATTAGTTGCAAAAACAGCAGTGGCATTCAGCAGGAAAAGCAATGTTCCTGTCCCAGCACTTTAGGGTAACTGCCTTCACATCTTCTCAAAACATTGTAGTCCATCTGGTAAAGGTATTCCCTGAGTGTTGATGGTAGGGAGAAGCTGGACGATGACCCAGCAACAATGAAGGAACCAGGGAATCATAGACACTTACAGCAGAGAAGCAGTGCCCTTCAGCCCAACACATCGAAGCTGAGAAGCAGGCCCATCCGCCCAACACATCCCAGCTGAATAGATTCATAAGGGGTATTGCTGTAACTATTCGGCATCTATTGCAGTAGATGATCATAGGGCTATCAAGAGTCTTTAGTTTTTTAAGGTAGACACAAAATGCTGGAGTAACTCAGCGGGACAGGCAGCATCTCTGGAGAGAAGGAACGAGTGACGTTTCGGGTTGAGACCCTTTTTCAGACTGATGTCTTTTAGTTTAGTTTAGCGATACAGCGCGGAAACAGGCCATTCGGCCCACCGAATCCACGCTGACCAGCAATCCCCGCATATTAACGCTATCCTACACACACTATAGAGAAATATAACCAAGCCAATTAACCTACAAACCTACACGTTTTTGGAGTGTGGGAGAAAACCGGTGCTCCCGGAGAAAACCTATGCGGTCGCGGGGAGAAAGTACAAACTCGACTGTTGCACCACCATGCCCAAGTCATGCATTGTGGAAACAGGCCCTTCAGCCCATTTTGCCCACACCAACCACGATGCACCATCTACACTAGTCCCACCTGCCCACTGATTGGCCCAAATCTCTCCAAACCTTTCCTACCCATGCACCTGTCCAATTGTAAGATGTTAAATGTTGTTATTGTACCTGCCTCAACTACCTCTTCTAGCTAGTCTTTCCATACACCCACCACCCACTGTGGGAAAAAGGTGGGAGACAATTTTGTTTCCACAGAGAGTTAAACAAAGAGAAACACACCTTGTGTCTTGTAGAAACAAGGAACTGCAGATGATGGTTTAGACACACAGTGCTGGAGTAACTCAACGGGTCAGGCAGCATCTCTGGAGAACATGGATAGGTGACGTTTCACAGAGTGCTGGAGTAACTCAGCGGGTCAGGCAGCATCTCTGGAGAACATGGATAGGTGACGTTTCACAGAGTGCTGGAGTCACTCAGCGGGTCAGGCAGCATCTCTGGAGAACATGGACAGGTGATGTTTTATGTTGGGGCCCTTCTTCACTTCACATCTTATCTTTGAAAACCAGCATCTGCAGTTCCTTGTGTCGACATTTGGTACTTTTTTTAGTTTAGTTTAGTTTAGTTTAGAGATACAGCATAGAAACAGGAATCCATGTTGACCATCGATCGCCAGTTCACACTAGTTCTATCCTACACAATGGGAACTATTTACAGACGCCATTTAAAATACAAACCTGTAAGTCTTTGGAGTGCGGGAGGAAACCGGAGCACCTGGAGAAAACGCATGCGGTCACAGGGAGAACGTACAAACTCTGCACAGACAGCACCCGTAGTCAGGATTGAACCTGGTTCACTGGCGCTGTAAGGCAGCAACTCTACCGCTGCGCCACTGTGCCCGTCCTTAAAGGATTCTTTTACAGATTTCAAATAGATAATGCATGTTGCCAGGATGTCATGCAGGACGCATTATGAGGTAAATAGGACATTGCTTTTTATGTTACAAGAAGAAGTGAGAACTAACATGGAGAAGGAACAAATTCCGTACAGACAGCACCCATGGTCAGGATGGAACCCGGGTCTCTGGTACTGTAAGGCAGCAACTCTAGTGTTGTGCCACCATGCCACCCCTGAGAAAACAAGGAAACAAAAAAACTGGGGCAAACTTCCCATGAAGTATTGCGATGAATGGAACATCTCCCATTGTTAACACCGCCCCTGTCTGTACACCCAGCCTGCGATAGCATGTGGATGATGTAATGGAAACTGTGGAGGCCGCTGAAAGACATGAAATGCAGGCTGCAACCAAGCACATCCTCCTCCCGACAGCGCAGCACAGCACAGCCTGGGACACACAGTGTAGACACAACACACGGCAGCTCACACCGACCTCCTGCCTTCATTATAACCCTCTGAAATGGATCCTTCTCATTACAGGGCAGTGTGTGTAGGAAAGAACTGCAGGTGCTGGTTTATACCAAAGACAGACACAAAGTGCTGGAGTAACTCAGCGGGTCAGGCAGCATCTCTGGAGACAAGGAACAGGTGATGTCTTGGGTCACCCATCACCTATTGAAGAAGGGTTCTGACCCAAAAAGTCACCTATTCCTTTTCTCCAGAGATGCTGCTTGACTCGCTGAGTTACTCCAGCACTTTGTACCTATCTTAACAGCGCAGTCTTTGCTTTTTAATGTTTCAGTTTATTATTGTCATGTGCATTGAGGTATAATGAACAGCTTTGTTTTGCATGCTATCCGATCAGATCAGATAATACTATACATAAATACAATCAGGTCAAACTCAAGTACAATAGGTAGAACAAAGGGGCAGCTGCAGAGCACATAATGTACAGTGCATTCAGAAAGTATTCAGACCCCTTCACTTTTTCCATATTTTGCTACGTTACAGACTTATTTTAAAATGGATTAGATTCTTTTTTGTTATCATCAATCTACACACAATACCCCATAATAAAAAAGCGAAAACAGGTGTTTCAAAATTTTTGCAAATAAATTAAAAAGAAATAACTGAAATATCACATTTACATAAGTATTCAGACCCTTTACTCAGTACTTTGTTGAGGCACCTTTGGCAGCGATTACAGCCTCAAGTCTTCTCGGGTATGACGCTACAAGCTTGGCACAACTGTATTTGGGTAATTTCTCCCATTCTTCTCTGCAGATCCTCTCAAGCTCTGTCAGGTTGGATGAGGAACCTCGATGCACAGCTATTTTCGAGTCCCTCCAGAGATGTTCGATCGGGTTCAAGTCCTGGCTCTGGCTGGGCCACTCAAGGACATTCACAGACTTGTCACAAAGCCACTCCTGCATTGTCTTGGCTGTGTGCTTCGGGTCATTGTCCTGTTGGAAGGTGAACCTCCGCCCCAGTCTGAGGTCCTGAACACTCTGGAGCAGGTTTTCATCAAGGATCTTTGTACTTTGCTCCGTTCATCTTTCCCTCGATCCTGACTGGTCTCCCAGTTCCTGCGCTGAAAAACATCCCCACAGCATGATGCTGCCACCACCATGCTTCACTGCTTCACCGTAGGTATGGTATTGGCCAGGTGATGAACGGTGCCGCTTGGCATTCAGGCCAAAGAGTTTAATCTTGGTTTCATCAGACTAGAGAATCTTGTTTCTCATGGTCTGAGAGTCCTTTGGGTGCCTTTTGGCAAACTACAAGCAGGCTGTCATGTGCCTTTTCCTGAGGAGTGGCTTCCATCTGGCCACTCTACCATAAAGGCCTGATTGGTGGAGTGCTGCAGATATAGTTGTCCTTCTGGAAGGTTCTCCCATCTTCACAGAGGAACTCTGGAGCTCTGTCAGAGTGACCATCGGGTTCTTGGTCACCTCCCTGACCAAGGCCCTTCTCCCCCGATTGCTCAGTTTGTCGGGCGGCCAGCTCTATGAAGAGTCCTGGTGGTTCCAAAGTTCTTCCATTTAAGAATGATGGAGACCACTGTGCTTGTCGGGACCTGCAATGCTGCAGAAACTGTTTTATACCCTTCCCCAAATCTGTGTCTCGACTCAATCCTGTCTTGGATGTCTACAGACAATTCCTTCATCTTCATGGCTTGGTTTTTGCTCTGACATGCACTGTCAACTGTGGGACCTTATATAGACAGATGTTGGCCTTTCCAAATCATGTCCAATCAATTTAATTTACCACTGGTGGACTCCAATCAAGTTGTAGAAACATCTCAAGGATAATCAATAGAAACAGGATGAACAAAAGCTCAATTTTGAGTCTCATAGCAAAGGGTCTGAATATTCATGTAAATGTGATATTTCAGTTATTTCTTTTTAATTACTTTGCAAAAATTTCTAAACATCTGTTTTCGCTTTTTTATTATGGGTATTGTGTGTAGATTGATGATTAAAAAAAAAGAATTTAATCCATTTTAAATTAAGGCTGTAACGTAACAAAATGTAGAAAAAGTGAAGGGGTCTGAATACTTTCTGAATGCACTGTAGTTCTCAGCATTCTAGTGCATCAGTTCCAGAGACAAAGTCCAATGTCCGCAATGGGGTAGAGGTGAATTGGACAGTGCCCAAGCTTATGGAAGGACCGTTCAGAAGCCAGATAACAGGGGTGGCATGGTGGCGCAGCGGTAGAGTTGCCACCTTTCAGCACCAGAGACCCGGGTTCGAACCTGACCACGGGTGCCGTCTGTACGGAGTTGGTACGTTCTCCCTGTGACCATCTAGGTTTTCTCCGGATGCTCCGGTTTCCTCCCACATTCCCAAGACGTACAGGTTTGCAGGTTAATAGGTTTCTGAAAGTTGTCCCTGGTGTGTAGGATAGAGCTAGTGTGCACGGATCGCTGGTCAGCGTGGCCTTGGTGAGCTAAGGGCCTGTTTCTACACTGCATCTCTAAACTAAACTAAACTAAACTAAACTAAACTAAACAGAGGAGAAGAAGCCGTTCCCGAGTCTGGTGGTACGCGCTTTCAAGTTTCTGTACCTTCTGCCGGACGGGAGCGGGGAGAAGAAGGAATGACCGGAGTGGGACAGGTCTTTGATGATGTTGGCTGCTTTTCCGAGACAGTGTGAAGTGTAGATGAAATCAATGGTGGAGAGAAGGAATGGGTGGCGTTTCCGGTTGAGACTCAGATTTGAAGAAGGGTCTCGACCCGAAACGTCACCCATTCCTTCTCTCCAGAGATGCTGCCTGTCCCGCTGAGTTACTCCAGCATTTTGTGTTTATCTTTGCAATTATTTAACTATCAGTTTGGAGAATCAGTTTAACATGTGTATTTTTTTTAATTTTCTTATCACAGAAAAATGAATAATGTGGAGCTGGAGTCTGTAGATTTCTGGAATTTTCCGATTGGTTTCTGTATGGTTGTTGTTTACCTTCGGGGTCCAATAATTATTCTTTGAAGTTTAGTTCTGAACATAACTAAAGAAGAAGCTTTGATTTTGAACTAAATTATTTCACTTCCCATGGAAGAAGGTTGAGATTAAAGACAATAATGACCATAATTATTTCACCTCTTTATGTGATGTGACATGTCCGAAGAAATAGGATTTGAATGTACGTTTAATCGGAACCTGAGGGGCAACCTTTTCACACAGAGGGTGGTAGGTTTACGGAACGAGCAGCCAGAGGAAGTAGTTGAGGCTGGTACTCACAACATTTCAAGGGCCTGCTGGACTTAGGACATTTCAAGGGCCTTAGGAGCAAAGAGGTCCTTCTGCAGTTATACAGGGCCCTAGTGAGACCGCACCTGGAGTACTGTGTGCAGTTTTGGTCTCCAAATTTGAGGAAGGATATTCTTGCTATTGAGGGCGTGCAGCGTAGGTTTACCAGGTTAATTCCCGGAATGGCGGGACTGTCGTATGTTGAAAGACTGGAGCGACTAGCCTTGTATACACTGGAATTTAGAAGGATGAGAGGAGATCTTATCGAAACGTATAAGATTATTAAGGGGTTGGACACGTTAGAGGCAGGAAACATGTTCCCAATGTTGGGGGAGTCCAGAACAAGGGGCCACAGTTTAAGAATAAGGGGTAGGCCATTTAGAACAGAGATGAGGAAAAACTTTTTCAGTCAGAGAGTTGTGAATCTGTGGAATTCTCTGCCTCAGAAGGCAGTGGAGGCCAATTCCCTGAATGCATTCAAGAGAGAGCTAGATAGAGCTCTTAAGGATAGCGGAGTCAGGGGGTATGGGGAGAAGGCAGGAATGGGGTACTGATTGAGAATGATCAGCCATGATCACATTGAATGATGGTGCTGGCTCAAAGGGCCGAATGGCCTCCTCCTGCACCTATTGTCTGTTGTCTATTGAGTTCCCGGTTGCTAACCATTTTAACTCCCCTTCCCCATTCCTACATTGACCTTTCTGGCTGGGCCTCCTCCACTGCCAGAGCAACATGCAAACCGGAGGAACACCACCTCATATACTGCTTGGGCAGCTGACAACCCAACGGTATGAACATAACTAACCTACAAATACTCTCCCTTCTCCTTCCCTCTTTCCTCCCCCTTTCTTCCCGCACTCACTCCCATGGTCCACCAGGATGCACACCACTTCTCCCTCTCCCCCCCCCCCCCCTCTCCCATCCCCTCCCACCTTCATCCTTTCCTCTGGCTTCACTTTTCACACATTTTCTATCGCTGTATCCTCATCTCACACTTATTGTCCTTTCATCTCTGACCTTCGTCACCAGGCTTTGTCCTGCCCCTCCTCACTCTTCCAGCTTTCTGTCCCCTACGCCATCAATCTGACCCGAAACATCATCTATCCATGTGCTCTAGCGATACTGCCTGACCCGCTGAGTTGCTCCAGCACATTGTGTCTATTTTTTACCTGAACTTAAGTTTATTCGACATTAATTATTTAATTCACTTCTTGTCCCATTTTTTCAGCCTAGTTTAGTTTAGAGATACAATGTGGAAACGGGTCCTTCGTCCCACTGAGTCTCTGCTGACCAACAATCTACACTAGTTCAAAGTACACTCGCATTATACTGCACACTAGGGACAATTTACAGAAGCTAATTGACCTACAAAGCTGTACGTACGTCTTTGGAATGTGTGAGGAAACCGGAGCACCTGGGGAAAACTCAAGCGGTCAAAGGGAGAAGGTACAAACTCCGTACAGACAGCACCCGTAGTCAGGATTGAACCTGGGTCTCTGGAGCTGTGAGGCAGCAGCTCTACTGATTTTTCACAAGTTCACAAGTTATAGGAGTAGAATTAGGCAATTCGTCCCATGGAGTCTACTCCGCCATTCAATCATGGCTGATCTCTGCCCCTCAAACCCATTGTCCTGCCTTCTCCCCATAACCCTGGGCACACGTTCTTTGCCATCTTTAATCTGTCAGGCTGCGATTGAACATTTTCCATTTTTCTCAGCAACATGGCTGGCGGCATCAACTCACTTAAAGTTCCGGGGAGGGGATGGATTTGCAAGCTGTGCATTTTTCAGACAGATTGCCTTTGTCAGGGCTCTAATTGCAGCCCGCTCTCTATCAGTGGCAGCCTCTAAGTGCCTGATGAGTGTGTGCAGGTGTTAGGCGTGAAAAGACTTGACCGTTTGCACTCTGGAGACGTTGCACTTATTTTCCTGTAACCCGAGCGCATTGTAAACCTTCCCCAGCAGCAGAGGGAGAACGGGAAGATGCCCAAGGTCTTCCCAGCAAATGTTCATAGATCCGTGCGGAATGTACTTTAACACAAATCACCAATTTTCTCAACCAATATTATGGCGGTGGCAAGCTTTTGGCTGCTCGCTGGATCCGATGCTTTTTCCAGTAGTTTGCTCCGTGATCAGATTCTCTCGTTTTAACAACAAAGCCGCCTTATTCAGAAGAAGTTCTTGACCTGCCGTGGGAAATGATCGGCCTGCCGTCACTTTGGAAACTTGTCAAGTGCCACTTCATGATCAGGGCCCCCTGAGGCCGAAGGGGGGCAATGAAGTGAGTGCTGCTAGTGCTGAACAGCAACACTTCAGCCCAGTGACTCTGAGAATGTCAGACAGAGCTCCACCATGCTACTGATTTAACTTGGTCACATTGACTGAAAGGCACAGCGTGGAAACAGGCCCTTCAATCCACAAGTCCACGCCACCCATCGACCACCCGCTCACACGAGTTCAATATAGTCAATAGTCGTTTATTTGTCACGTACACATAAATGTGCCGTGAAATGAAACATTACCCGCAGTTCAACAATAAGACCAATAAGAATAATCAATAAAAATGCAATAACACATACAATCACAAACTAACACCAAACAAAAAGAAACATCCATCACAGTGAGTCTCCTCCAGTCACCTCCTCACTGTGATGGAAGGCCAGGATGTCTTTTCTCTTCCCTGCCGTCTTCTCCCGCGGTCAGGCTGTTGAAGTTGCCCCGTCGGGGCGGTCGGGGCTCCCGACATTGAAGCCCCCGCCGGACGGTGAAAATCCCGCGGCCTATTTCAGGCCGCGCCGGACGGTGAAAGGTCCGTGGCGGGCCGACCCAAGCCCCGCAATTCGGGGCGGGCGAAGACGCTGCCGCTGCTGCTGCCGGAGCTCCCGATGTCGGCCCCCAACAAGGGGCCTGCGGGCTTCCGACGTCCACGCGGCCCGCGCCGGAGCCTCCAGAGACGAGTCGCAGCCGCTCCCGCAGCCTCCGAAGGCAGCCAGCGCCGCAGGTGGTGTGTCCGGGCCGCGGGCTCTGGGAACCAGAGCCCAGGTGGTCCCAGCCGGAGCCCGCCAGCTCCAGGTGCGTGGCCGATGGTAGGCCGCAGCGGGAACGGGGACACAACACAGAAAACAAAGGTCGGGTCTCCGCTCGGGAGAGACAATGTTACAGTTCCCCCCCCCCCCACATAACACACAACCACAAACACTACATCATATTTAAACTACAATTCAGACAAAAACAACAAAAAACACAAAAGACAAACGGACTGCAGGCAAGCCGCAGCTGTGAGGGCAGCGCTGGCTCCTATCTTATCCCACTTTCTCATCCACTCCCCACACACTTTACAGAGGGCCAATTAACCTACAAACCCGCACGTCTTTGGGGTGTGGGAGGAAACCGGAGCACCCGGAGGAAACCCCACGTGGTCGCGGGGAGAACGTGCAAACTCCACGCAGACAGCAGCCGAGATCAGGATCCAACCCGGGTCTCTGACGCAGTGCGGCAGCAGCTCTACCCGCTGCACCACTGAGCCGCCCTGCCCAGCTCAGTAAATCATCGGCGGGGAAGATAAAACTGGTCAGGATCGAACCCGGGTCTCTGGCGCGGTGATGCAGCAGCTCCACCCGCTGCACTGCCGTGTTGTCCAATAGTGTAACAGGTGAGTCTGAAGAAGTGTATCGACCTGAAACGTCACCTATTCATGTCCTGCAGTGATGCTGCCTGACCTGCTGAGTTACTCCAGCACTTTGTGTTCTTTGTATCCAAATCATACTATCCATGAGTAAAATAGATTCTTTCTCCTTATCTGACACCCTTTTGCCTCCGTTACATCTCCAGACTTTGTCACTCACTCCACCCATCCGCCATTCACACGCCGCACCTGTATCCACCTATCACTCGCCAGGCTTTATCCTTCCCCCAAGCTGTATCCCACCCCTACAGCTTTCTCCCCCTTTCTCCCCACTACATGAGAGTGAAAAAGGGTCCCAACCCAAAACGTCGTCTGTCCATTCGCTCCACGGATGTGGCCTGACCCGACGAGTTCCTCCAGCACCTTGTGTTTTGCTCAAGATTCCAGCATCTGCAGTTTCTTGGGCCTCCATAGAAGTTGGGACGTTATGGCCCAGTTGTACAAGATATTGCGTTTAGTGTTGGTCACCCTGCGATAGGAAAGATGCTATTAGATTCCAAGAGAGCAGAGAAGATTCATGAGGATGTTGCCAGGACTCGAGGGCCTGAGCTGTAGGGAGAGGTTGGGCAGGCTAGGACTATTCCTTGGAATGTGAGAGGATGAGGGGTGATCTTATCGAGGTGTATAAATATCATGAGGGGAATAAAAAGGGTGAATGCGCAGTCTTTTTTGTCGGATGGGGAATCAAGGTTTAAAGTGAGAGGGGAAAGATTTAACTGGAACCTGAAGGGCAATTTCTTCACACTAAGGGTGGCAAGTATATGGAACGAGCTGCTGGAGGAGATAATTGAGACAGGTACTTGAACAGGTTCCAAACCAAAATGTCACCTATCGATGTTCTCTTTAGCTGTTGCCTGATGTAGTTGGGGCAGGTACTATAACAACGTTTAAAAGATATTTGGACAGGTACATTCATAAGAAAGGTCCAGGAGGATGTGGGCTAGATATGGACAAATATCCTAGCTTGGATGTATTTATTCGCAAAATGCTGGAGTAACTCAGCAGGTCAGGCAGCATCTCAGGAGAGAAGGAATGGGTGACGTTTCGGGTCGAGACCCTTCTTCAGACGGAGCTTCTTCAGGCTGAAGAAGGGTCTCGACCCGAAACGTCACCCATTCCTTCTCTCCTGAGATGCTGCCTGACCTGCTGAGTTACTCCAGCATTTTGTGAATAAATACCTTCGATTTGTACCAGCATCTGCAGTTATTTTCTTATACTCCTAGCTTGGATGGGCATCTTGGTCGGCATGGATGAGTTGGGCCGAAGGGCCTGTTTCCGTGCGGTGTGACTCTATGACTATAATCCCTGTTCAACTTGCAATCTCTACAACTGAAAGGCAAAAGCCACATACGTTGGAAATCTAAATTAAACCAAGCCAGTTCACATCCGTAGAGATAAAAAGTTGCGTTCTAACGTTTCAGCCAAAGCCCCCACTGGAGGCCACAGATCCAAAATATCGCTCACCTGTTGTTTTACATCACGGATGCCGATCGGATTGCTGAGTTGCTTCCAGAATAGTTTTGTTTCCATTCTAACTCGTAACCTACGCCTTGGCTCCGGGAAACAAAGCAGCGGAAGAGACTACGACTATATCTCTTTGAAGAACGATATCTATAAATCAAGAAAAGAAATAGAATAATCCAGTCAGAATAATCCAGTCTGAAGAAAGGTCCCGACATCAAACGTCACCTATCCATGTTCGCATGAGATCCTGTCTGGCCCGCTGAGATACTCCAGCACTCAGTGCTTCAAGGAATAATCCAAGGAATAACACAACATTTTATCTTCCAAAATTAGAAGTATTTTGAACCAAATCTTGATTGAAGAAAAGTAATCACTATAATGTAAAGTTATCACTTTTTTAGAGTCATATTGCACATAAACAGGCCCTTCGACCCAATTCATCCATGCCGACCAAGATGTCATCTCAGCTGGTCTCATTTGCCTGTGTTTGCCCCATCTATACACTAAAACTCATGTTTGTTTGTTTGTTTGTTTGTTCCTGAACCACAGCCAAAACGGTGCCTGATAGCGCAATGATTTTAGGCCCACCTTACTCACCGTCGTCCCTTTGGTGCTAATGGAAGAAGGGGCCACAGTTTAAGAATAAGGGGTAGGCCATTTAGAACTGAGATAAGGGAAAACTTTTTCAGTCAGAGAGTTGTGAATCTGGAATTCTCTGCCTCAGAAGGCAGTGGAGGCCAATTCTCTGAATGCATTCAAGAGAGAACTAGATAGAGCTCTTAAGGATAGCGGAGTCAGGGGGTATGGGGAGAAGGCAGGAACGGGGTACTGATTGAGAATGACCAGCCATGATCACATTGAATGGCGGTGCGTACAGGCTCGAAGGGCCGAATGGCCTCCTCCTGCACCTATTGTCTATTGTCTAAGTTTCATTGAAATCGGTGTTATATTTTTTAAGTTATTCACATTTTAAAGTTTAAATCTATCTCCTAGGGAGGGAGGGGGGAGGGAGGGGGGGGAGGATAAGGGAGGTGTGGGGGGAAGGGAGGGAGGGGGAGGACGGAGGATAAGGGGGGTGGGGGGGAGGGTGGGAGGGGGGAGGAGAGGGTGCTGCACCAATGCAGGAGAGGTTTGGGCCCAACGGGTCCACTTGGTCTAGCATCCCTCTAAACCTTTCCTATCCATGTACCTGTCCAAGTGTATTTTAAATGTTTTTATTGAATCTGCCTCACGTACCTCCTCTGGCAGCACGTTCCATACACCTACCATCCTCTGAGTGAAGAGGTTGTCCCTCAGGTTCCTATTAAATCTTGCCCCTCTCAACCTTCAACTGTCCCTTGTTTTTGATTCCCCCACTCAGGGTAAGTGACAGCGTACATCCTCATTATCTATTCCCCCACTATCTAATGCACCTCTACAAGATCACCTCTCATCATCCTCCAGCCCTCCAAGGGCGATGAATCTGTGGAATTCATCGCCACAGACGGCTGTGGAGGCCAAGTCATCGGGTGTTTTTAAAGCGGAGATCGACAGATTCTTGATCTGTAAGAGCGTCAAAGATTACAGGGAGAAGGCAGGAGAATGAGAGGGAAAGATAGATCAGCCATGATTGAATGGCGGAGAATAATCGATGGGTGAAATGGCCTAATCCACCCTAGTACGTACGGACATGAAGGAGTCCGAGCCTGCCCAACCTCTACCTGTTGCTCAGGCCCTCGTGGTCTGGCAACATCCTCATCAATGACTTTTATTCACAAAATGCTGGAGTAACTCAGCAGGTCAGGCAGCATCTCAGGAGAGAAGGAATGGGTGACGTTTCGGGTCGAGACCCTTCTTCATACAGACAGCACCCATGGTCGGGACTGAACCCAGGTCTCCGCCGCTGCATTCGCTGTAAGGCAGCAACTCTACCGCTGCGCCACCGTGACCGCCCATTAACTTTGCACTTTAACACTGTGGGTGGGGGGTGAGTGGAATTGTTGGGAGACCTCGTTATTAACCAAGGCTGCTGCCTCGCTGGTGCGTTAGATGTTAAAGAAACTGCAGCTGGACTCCAGCACTAAACGTGATGCCTGCCGCAGCTGACTCTCTCTAGCGGATAGACTTGCTGCCGACAACTGGCCCCTTCCTCACTGCCCGCCATGCTCAAAATACCAACCCTTCCCGAAACAGCAGGAGTTAATCTACAAACACATTCTTCTACGCAAGAGAAGATTGTGACAGGAGCTAAATGTGTGGTGGGCCTTCCACAGTACAGACTTTCCTTTATGGAGACATACGCCACAGAAAACAGGCCCTTCAGCCCAACTCATCCATGCTGACCCATTTGCCCCATCTGAGCTCGACACTGCCTGGTCCATCACAGGTACTAGCCTCCCCACCATTGATGTGATCTACTTATGCAAACTTATGCAAGTTTGGATGGTTGCGCTTCTAAATGATACAGGTCACCTTTCAATCACTCACCAACTGCACTTGTAGAGTCAGAGTCATACAGCACGGAAACAGGCCCTTCAAACAAACTCGTCCATGCCAACCAAGATGCCCCATTGCTGCCGGACACTGTCCAGTCCATCACATGTACTGACCACCACCCCCCCCCCCACAACCATCGAAGGGATCTCCCAGAGATCATTTAACTTTGGGATCAGTGCGGGTTAGAGTCTGAAGTTGTGTCCCAACCTGAAACCCCACCTATCCATGTTCTCCAGAGATGCTGCCAGACCCACCGAGTTACTCCAGCACTTTGTGTCTTTTTTTTCTACATGATATGGGTTGTATTTCAATTCCTCATCAATGCACCTTTTAAAAGTCATCGTCATAAGGCGCCGCAGAAACAAGCCCTTCGGCCCATACCAACCAACATGCCCCATCTAAGTTAGTCCCATTAGCCTATGTTCGGCCCATATCCTTCTAAACCTTTCCTGTCCACCCTGGCCACGCTCTCATCTCGCTGCTACCATCGGGAAGAAGGTACAGGAGCCTGAAAACCGTGACCTCCAGGTTCAAGAACAGCTTCTTCCCAGCAACCATCAGGCTCTTGAACACTGCACAACACTAACCTCAGCAACTATGATCTTCCATGGACTGTGTCCTTGGTTGCACTACGGACTGTGGGATTTTTTGGCACTAGTTTGGGACTATTAATATATTGAATCTTTGTTTATTTTATATTATTTATGTATTGTGTTTACGGGCCTGTTGTGTCGTTGCTGGTAACTATGCCAATTAAACACTGTTGACTCTTGAAATGTTGACTCTTTAGACATTAAACATTGGAGATACAGCATGGAAACAGGCCCTTCGGCCCACGCCGACCAGCGACCAGCGATCACGAGCACTATCCTACACACTAGAGACTATTTACAATTTTACAGAAGCCAATTAACCTGCAAGCCCGCAATTCTTTGGAGTGTGGGAGGAAACCGGAGCACCCGGTGAAAACCCACGTAGGCACAGGGAGAACGTACAAACTCCATATAAGTAGCACCCACAATCAGGACCGAACCCAGGTCTCTGGCGCTGTAAGGCAGTAACTCTACCACTGCGCCACCGTGTTGTCTAAACAAACTCAACAGAGAATATGAGTCTGAAGTAGAAAACAAACCAGAAACTAAATGATAGTAGCATGCTATTCACTTGCTGTTCATGCCACCTGTCACACCAGAGTCAAATTCTGACTCATTAGACCGAGGGGTTACACTCACTACACCAGACCTTGTCATGAGCAACAGGTCCAGCGATCTCCTTCTCACCTCAGTTTTAAATGGCCTCCCCTTTATTCTAAGACTGTGGGCCCTGGTTCTGGACTCGCCCAACATTGGGAACATTTTTCCTGCATCTAGCTTGTCCAGTCCTTTTATAATTTTATATGTTTCTATAAGATCCCCTCTCATCCTTCTAAACTCCAGTGAATACAAGCCTCGTCTTTTCAATCTTTCCTCATATGACAGTCCTGCCATCCCAGGGATCAATCTCGTGAACCTACGTTGCACTGCCTCAATTACAAGGACGTCCTTCCTCAAAATTACGAGATCAAAACTGTACACAATACTCCAGATGTGGTCTTACCAGGGCTCTGTACAACTGCTCTGTTCCATACTGAAGAGCATTTGAGGTCTTTGGTTAGGCACATGGATTCACGGGGAATGTACAGAATATGGGTTACGTGCAGGCAGAGGAGATCATTTGAACTTGGCATCATGTTTGGCACGGACATGGTGGGCTGAAGGGCCTGTTCCTGCGCTGTACTCTTCTATGTTCTATATTCCACGTTCGTGTTCTATATTCTATGTTCCACGAAGGTCAGATTTCCCTCGGCAGAGATTTAAGGGTGAGTGGGGAATTGAAGGAATTTTTGTCCCCTCCCATATTAAAGTGGAGGGTCACGAACTCACTTCCTGAGCAAGTGTTTGCGGCAGAAGGCTGGATCGCATTTGAAAGTGGACGGGAATCTGATACGCTGTGACCTATACAGAGAGCTGGAAAGGAGGGCAGCCTGAGGTAATTCTTTCAATGCACGCCACAGTTTAGGTCAGTTTACTTTAGTTTAGAGATACAGCGTGGAAACAGGCCCATCAGCCCACCGAGTCGTTGCCAACCATAGATCACCCCACACATTAGCACTATCCTTCAAACACTAGGAACAATTTACAATTTTACCGAAGCCAATTAACCTATGTCATTGCAGTGTGATGTATTCAAGAGAGAGTTACATCTTTCACCAGATTGATCCCTGGGATGGCAGGACTTTCATTCACCAGATTGATCCCTGGGATGGCAGGACTTTCATCACCAGATTGATCCCTAGGATGGCAGGACTTTCATATGAAGAAAGACTGGATAGACTAGGCTTGTACTCGCTGGAATTTAGAAGACTGAGGGGGGATCTTATAGAAACATATAAAATTCTTAAGGGGTTGGAGAGGCTAGATGCAGGAAGATTGTTCCCGATGTTGGGGAAGTCCAGAACCAGGGGTCACAGCTTAAGGATAAGGGGGAAGTCTTTTAGGACCGAGATGAGAAAACATTTCTTCACACAGAGAGTGGTGAGTCTGTGGAATTCTCTGCCACAGAAGGTAGTTGAGGCCAGTTCATTGGCTATATTTAAGAGGGAGTTAGATGTGGCCCTTCTGGCTAAAGGGATCTGGGGGTATGGAGAGAAGGCAGGTACAGGTTACTGAGCTGGATGATCAGCCATGATCATATTGAATGGCGGTGCTGGCTCGAAGGGCCGAATGGCCTATCCTGCACCTATTTTCTATGTTTCTATGTTTCTATAGCTCTTAGGGCTAACAGAATCAAGGGATACGGGGAGAAAGCCGGAACGGGGTACAGCTTTTGGATGATCAGCAGTGATCATACTGAATGGCGGTAGACACAAAATGCTGGAGCAACTCAGCGGGCCAGGCAGCATCTCGGTAGAGAAGGAATGGGTGACTTTTCTTCAGAAGGGTCTCGACCCGAAATGTCACCAATTCCTTCTCTCCTGAGATGCTGCCTGACCCGCTGATTTACTCCAGCATTTTGTGTCTACCTTCCTTTTAAACCAGCATCTGCAGTTTTTTTTCTATACTGAATGGTGGTGCTGGCTCGAAGGGCCAACAAATCTACTCATGCACCTATTTTCTATGTTTCTATGTGTTGGAGGAAACCAGAGCACCCGGAGAAAACCCACGCGATCACAGGGAGAAGGTACAAACTCTGTACAGATAGCACCCATAGTCAGGATCGAACCTGGGTCTCTGGCGCTACGAGACAGCAACTCTACCGCTGCGCCACTGTGCCGCCCAACTTCCACCAGTCCCATAAATTCCCACTTTCCATAATTGATCATCTCGCTACGATCAATGTCGCTGGTCACACTATAACTCTAGTTTCAGTTCAGGAGTAGACGTTTCAGATATTAAGTTAGCCTGAGCATTGTCTTCAGCGGCTTTCAAACACGGAGGTAATGTTGATTCTGGGAATTTGAAACTGCAAGCACAAATAATTCAACTGATGGTTGGTTAAAAATATAAGTAACCCATTTTACAACGCCACCACCCAAAGTCTAGAATAAGGCACACCATCCATCACTGCAGCCCACAGACGTTATTAATTTAGAAACAAGTGCTGGTTAACACACAAAAGGGCACAAAGTGCTGGAGTAACTCAGGTCAGGCAGCATCTCTGGAGAACATGGATATGTGACACTTCGGGTCACGACTCTCCTTGAGACTCATTTAATTTATATTTGCTTGCCTGAAAACTCCCATTAAAATAAATTCCCTGACCATGTGCAACCTTGTCACCTTGTGAGTAACAGAAGCCGAGCGCTCATGCCGGCGACCGCCTGAACTGACTGCGATGATGTGCATGTTGTTAACCAACATGTCCTGTTAATTCTCTGGATGCTTTCAAGAGAGAGCTAGATAGAACTCTTAAGGATAGCGGAGTCAAGGAGTATGGGGAGAAGGCAGGAACAGAGTACTGATTGAGAATGATCAGCCATGATCACATTGAATGGCGGTGCTGGCTCGAAGGGCCGAATGGCCTCCTCCTGCACCTATTGTCTATTGTCTATCTATTGTCCATCCTAAGGCAGGCATTTTTTTTCTTTTTCTGACCTAACAGAGGTGTATCAAATCATGAGGGGAATAGATAGGGTGAATACACAGTCTTTTAGAGCAGGGGAATCAAGGACCAGAGGTCACAGGTTAAAGGTGAGAGGGGAAAGAGGGGCAACCTTTTCCCACAGAGGGTGGTGGGTACATGGAACTAACTGCCAGAGGAGGTAGTTAAGCCAGGTACTATAACAGTATTTAAAATATAACAGTATTTTAAAGGAACATGCATAGGAAAGGTTTAGAGGGATATGGGCCAAATGCGGGCAAATGGGACCAGCTTAAATGAGGCATCTTGGTCAGCATAGATGATTTGTACCGAAGGGCCTATTTCCATAATGTATGACACTGTGACTCCAACAGGTGCATTTGGTGAAGGATTGAATCATTTAGAAGTACAATCATCCCGAGATTTAATCACCTCCTGTAGATCCCTTCGATGGTGGGGAGGTCAGTACCTGTGATGGACCGGGCAGTGTCCACCACTCTCTGTAGTCTCCTTCGTTCCTGGGCCCTTGAGTTACCGAATCAGGCTATGGTGCAACAAGTCAATATTTTAACCTTAAGGTAAGAGGAGCAAAGTTTAAAGGAGATGTATGGGGCAAGTTGTTTTACACAGAGGGTGGTGGGTACCGAGAACACATTGCCTGGGTTAGTGGTGGAGGCAGATACGATAGTGGTGTTTAAGAGACTTTTGGATAGGGACATGCAGGGATATGCAGGGAATGGTGAGATGTGGATCACATGCTTGCAGGTAAGAAATGTTCTTGGCATCATGTTTGGGGCAAGTTGTGTGCCAAGGGGCCTGTTGCTGTGCTGCACTGGTCTCTGTTACATTTCTATCTCCTGCTCTCTAGCACCCCCTATTGTTGTGTTTCATAGCTCTTGAAAACAAAACATCAGTGAGCCAAGCTGACGGGATAATTGGTATCTGAGCCTAGAGCATTGTTACCTGTGCAATTGCTATCAGAGAATTAGTCCACCCTTGGAGAACAGAAAACTCTAGTCTCTTATTGTCAAACATGCCAAGTGTGAAAGAGGGTCCTGACCCGAAACGTCACCAATCCATGTTCTTCAGCGATGCTACCCTACCCATTGAATTGCTCCAGCACTTTGTGTCTTTTTTTTGGTAAATCGGCATTTGCAGTGAAAATAAATAATCACGATAATGTAAAACAACAATAGACAACAGACAATAGGCAATAGGTGCAGTAGTAGGCCATTCGGCCCTTCGAGCCAGCACCGCCATTCAATGTGATCATGGCTGATCATTCTCAATCAGTACCCCGTTCCTGCCTTCTCCCCATACCCCCTGACTCCGCTATCCTTAAGAGCTCTATCTCGCTCTCTCTTGAATGCATTCAGAGAATTGGCCTCCACTGCCTTCTGAGGCAGAGAATTCCACAGATTCACAACTCTCTGACTGAAAAGGTTTTTCCTCATCTCTGTTCTAAATGGCCTACCCCTTATTCTTAAGCTGTGGCCCCTGGTTCTGGACTCCCCCAACTTTGGGAACATGTTTCCTGCCTCTAACGTGTCCAACCCCTTAATAATCTTATACGTTTCGATAAGATCCCCTCTCATCCTTCTAAATTCCAGTCTATACAACCATAGACTTATAGAGTCATACAGCCCAACTCATCCATGTTGACCAAGATGCCCCATCTAAACTAATTCCATTTTCCTGCAGAATGCTGGAATAAATCAGTGGGTCAGGCAGCATCTCTTGAGAAAATGTACAGGTGACGTTTCGGGTCAGGGCCCTTCTTCAGGCTGATTGTAGTGTTTTTCCCCATCTCT
The DNA here is from genome assembly GCF_053455715.1 of Rhinoraja longicauda. NCBI lineage: Eukaryota > Metazoa > Chordata > Chondrichthyes > Rajiformes > Arhynchobatidae > Rhinoraja > Rhinoraja longicauda. The sequence continues at coordinate 72,313,023 of NC_135959.1, read as the reverse complement.
TCTGCCTGGACCCACCCATCTATTCAGGTGTTCAATCCTTATCTCATACGTTTTGCCTTTCCATCTCTAACCTTCGTCCAACCATCTGCTTATCAAACCTCCCCCTCGCCTGTATCCACCTATCACTCTCCCAGTTTTGTCCTGCCTCCACCTCTCTTTCAGCTTTCTTCCCTCAACCCCAACCCCCACCACCGTAATCAGTCAGCGGAAGGGTCCCCACCCGAAACGTCACCTATCCATGTTCTCCAGAGATGCTGCCTGACCTGCTGAGTTACTCCAGCATAACATACAACCTTAGCAACCCGGAGATCCAGCTATCCTTCACATGTGTTACCATGTTAAGATATATACTGGCACAGCAGTAGAGCTACTGCCTTGCAGCGCAAGAGACCCGGGATCGATCTTGACTACCGTCTGTACGGAGTTTGCACGTTCTCCCCGTGACCGCGTGGGTTTTCTTCCGAGATCTCGGTTTCCTCCCGCACTCCGAAGACGTACAGGTTTGTAGGTTAATTGGCTTGGTATAAGTGTAAGTAGTCCCTAATGTGTGTAGGATAGTGTTAATGCGCGGCGATCATTGGTTGGCGTGGACACGGTGGGCTGAAACAAAACTGAACTGAACTGAACTAAACCCAACATCTGTTCTGCTGCACCATCTGGTGGGTTGGTGAATATTTTTATGAAGTGGTTTTGAGGAGAGATGACAGACGGAGCAACAGAGGGGGGTCACAGAAAGTGTTGCACCGTGCACAGACACACTGTCTGACATTCCCAAATTGTTCCCAGTGCCGTCGGACTGAAATATCTCACGGAAAAAGGCACTCTCACATTGCAAACCTGCCGTGATCGCGAAAGCAAGATCCTCAGATGGTCCCCAGGCTCAGGGAAAGACTGATGTGGGGAGAAATGCAACACATTTATCCACCATCAGCCATGCACCTGCCGTGATCCGTACTTGTCCCACCCCCGGTCATTCCTTCTTCTCCCTGCTCCCATCCAGCACAAGGTACAGACGCTTGAAAGCGCGCAACCCGAGACTCAGGAACATCTTCTTCCCCTCTGTTATCAGACGTCTGAACTCCCATAAGCTGGGGGCGGCACGGTGGCGCAGCAGTAGAATTGCCACAGTTTAAGAATAAGGGGTAGGCCATTTAGAACTGAAATAAGGAAAAACCTTTTCAGTCAGAGAGTTGTGAATCTGTGGAATTCTCTGCCTCAGAAGGCAGTGGAGGCCAATTCTCTGAATGCATTAAAGAGAGAGCTAGATAGAGCTCTTAAGGATAGCGGAGTCAGGGGGTATGGGGAGAAGGCAGGAACGGGGTACTGATTGAGAATGATCAGCCATGATCACATTGAATGGCGGTGCTGGCTCGAAGGGCCGAATGGCCTCCCCCTGCACCTGTTGTCTATTCTCTATTGTCTATTGTCTACCTCACAGCGCCAGAGACCCAGGTTTGATCCTGACCACAGGTGCTGCCTGTACGGAGTTTGTACGTTCTTCCCGTGACCGTGTGGGTTTTCTCCGTGTGATCCGGTTTCCTCCCACACTCCAAAGTCAGGTTCGGAGGTTAATAGGCGAGGGTAAAATTATAAATTGCCCCTCGTGTGTAGGGTAGTGCACCATTGTGTAGTGTGTAGGATAGTGTACGGGGCAATCGCTGGGCAGTGCGGACTCGGTGGGCTGAAGGGCCTGTTTCCATGCTGTATCTCTAGGGTCTAAAGTAAAATCTAAATCCAGGGTACTTTCATCTCTACGCCATTGCGGACATTGGACTTTGTCTGTGGAACTGATGCGCTACAATGCTGAGAACTATATTCTGCACTCTGCATCTTCCCCTTTGCTCTACCTATTGTACTTGAGTTTGACTTGATTCTGTTGATGTACAGTATTATCTGATCTGATAGGATAGCATGCAAAACAAAGCACCTCGGTACAAGTGACAATAATAAACCTAAAGCTAGACTTAATGAATGCGAGCATTCTATGGGAAAGGTCACCCCATCCATTTGCAACTCTACGCTCAGGTACGACTGATGAACTGTTGCCCTCTGCTGAAACTAGACGGTATGAATGCAATTCTGTTTTTCGGTTTAAATGCCTAAGTTGAAGAAAGCTACAGGGAGAGGTTGGATAGACTTGGATCGTTTTCTCTGGAACACTGGAGGTTGAGGGGGGATAGATGTACAGTATGTAAAATTCGGAGAGACATAGATAGGGTAGACAGTCAGATCTTGTTTCCCCAGAGTGGAAATGTCAAAGACTGGAGGGCATAGCAATTTAGAGATACAGTGAGAAACACTACCACTCCATACACGCTAGGGGCAATTGAAATAGAGGCCAAGTAACCTACAAACCCGCACACATTGGTTTAGTTTAGAGATACAGCATGGAAACAGCCCACTGAGTCCACGCCGACCCGTTCACACTAGTTCCATGTTATCCCACCTCTGCACGCTCCACACGAGGGACAATTAACCTACAAACCTACAAAGGCCAATTAACCTACAAACCTGCACGTCTCTGGGACGTGGGAGGAAAATGGGGCACCTGGAGGAAGCTCACACAGTTAAAGGGAGAATGTGCAAACTGAGCTTGGGGGGGGGGGGGGGGGAGGGGGGGGGGGGGTCACAGTTTAAAGTAAGAAGGGCTAAATTTAAAGGAGATCACAGCTTGGTTTGGGAACAGCACCATCCAAGACCACAAGAACTTGCACAGAATTGTGGACGCAGCCCAGACCATCGCACAAACCAACCTCCCTTCCATTGACTCCATTTATACCTTGCGCTGCCTCGGCAAGGCCAGCAACATTATTAAGGACCAGTCGCACCCTGGCCACTCCCTCTTCTCCCCTCTCCCATCAGGCAAAAGATATAGAAGTGTGAAAACGCACACCTCCAGATTCAGGGACAGTTTCTTCCCAGATGTTATCAGGCAACTGAGTCATCCTACCACAACCAGAGAGCAGTGCTGAACTGCTATCCACCTCTTTGGTGACCCTCAGGCTTTTCTTGATCAGACTTATCTTGCACTAAACATTATTCCCGCACTGTAAATGTACTGTAAATCACTGTAAATACACAGTACACTGTACGGCTCCATTGTCTTTAGTCAGAGGATTGTTAATCTGTGGAATTCATTGCCACAGAGGGCTGTGGAGGCTAAGTCAGTGGATATTTTTAAGGCAGAGATCGACTAATTCCTGATTAGAACAGGTGTCAAGGGTGATGGGAATAAGGCAGGGAAATGGGATTAGGAGGCAGAAATTAGCCACGATTGAATGGCGGAGTAGACTTGATGGGCCGAACGGCCTAATTCTATAACGTGAACTTATGCAGAGGGTGGTGTGTCGCTGGAGCGTGCTGCTGAGGTTGGTGGTGGAGGCAGATACGATAGTGGTGATTAAGAGGCTTTTGGATAGGCACATGGATATGCAGAGAATCGAGGGACATGGGTCATGCGAGAGATTAGGCAAGTGAGATTAGTTTATACAGGTCCACCTCCGATTTTCCGGTGGTTCAGCACCTCCTTTAATCCAAACAAAATTATGAGAGTGCACTTGAAATCCCCCCAGGAAGTCCCCCCGAAAATGTGCCACCTAGGCCAGGTGAGGTGACCGATCTCGACCTCATGGAGACTTCCATTGCCGATCGGTGGGTGGAATTTGCCCCCTGCGACCGGGGCTCTGGAACTCCGGCCCGGCCCGAGCCGGCAGATCTGTTCCTACAGCTGACTTCCGAGGTCGACCATGCAGGCTGGTATCTCGGTCCTTCGGCGGCCTAGGCAGACTGTTCCAGTACTGCGGGGCTCCTTTCAGAGCCAGTTATGCCTTCTGGTCAGACAAAAGGGTGGCACGGTAGCGCAGCGGTAGAGTTGCTGCTTTACAGCGAATGCAGCGCCGGAGACTCAGGTTCGATCCTGACTACGGGTGCTGCACTGTAAGGAGTTTGTACGTTCTCCCCGTGACCTGCGTGGGTTTACTCCGAGATCTTCGGTTTCCTCCCACACTCCAAAGACGTACAGGTATGTAGGTTAATTGGCTGGGTAAATGTAAAAAAAAAATTGTCCCTAGTGGGTGTAGGATAGTGTTAATGTACGGGGATCACTGGGCGGCACGGACTTGGAGGGCCGAAAAGGCCTGTTTCCGGCTGTATATATATGATATGATGATATGATATGAAAAGGGATAATCGAGGAAGGCACTGGAACCAAGGGTGCTGGAAAATCGATGGTGGACCTGTATACCCTTCCATGTCCGACACAGATGTTTGTGGACCAAAGGGCCTGTTCCTGGGCTGCAGTATAAGAAAATAACTGCAGATGCTGGTACAAATCGATTTATTCACAAAATGCTGGAGTAACTCAGCAGGTCAGGCAGCATCTCGGGAGAGAAGGAATGGGTGACGTTTTGGGTCGAGACCCTTCTTCAGACTGATGTCGGGGGTGGGACAAAGGAAGGATATAGGTGGAGACAGGAAGATAGAGGGAGATCTGGGAAGGAGGAGGGGAAGGGAGGGACAGAGGAGCTATCTGAAGTTGGAGAAGTCGACGTTCATACCACCGGGCTGCAAACTGCCCAGGCGAAATATGAGGTGCTGCTCTTCCAAGTAACTCCGCGGGCCAGGCAGCTAGCGGTGGCAACTATCTCACTCTCAAATACGGGACAAGATGACGTCACCACCCCGCGCCCCACGTGACCTCACCCAGCCAGTGGCCGCGTGCTCCCGCCCCACCAATGGCGGCAGCCCGGGCCGGGAGGCAGGTTGCTACGCAACCTCCGTTAGGCGGCGCATGGTCAACCTAGACTGTCCGGAGCTAAAATGTCAGAGACCTAGAGTGTCGGGACCTAAACAATCAGGACCTACAGCGTCGGAGCTTACAGCGTCCGGGCCTACAGCGTCCGGGCCTACAGCGTTCCCCCAGGCCTAATACGGGACAAGGGCGGTCCCGTATGGGACAAACCAATTTAGTCCAAAATATGGGATGTCCTGGCTAATATGGGACAGTTGGCAACCCTAAAGGAATAGGTGACATTTCAAGTCGGAGCCCTTCTTCAGACTGAAAGACAGAGAAGGCCGGAACAAAATAGGGCCGGCAACAAATCATCTCAGGCAACGGACTCCATCTTTACTGAGGCCATCTGCTGCCTGCCCTGTTTGTTCCACCCATCTCTGTCTTTCAGTCTGAAGAATGGTTCCAGCTTGAAACATCACCTATTTCTTCTCTCCAGAGATGCTGCCTGTCACGCTGAGTTACTCCAGCATTTTGTGTATATCTTTGGTCTAAACCAGCATCTGCAGTTCCTTCCTCCACTGTTCTATGTTTTGTGTTGTTCCAAAATGAATTGTGGAAACACTTAAGGGAGAGAACCCTTCCATTTGGAGGAAAGGAGCTCGGAAAGGGGCCAGATGTAACATACATGGGCCAAATTATCTTCCGTGCTGCAATGATTTCTCATTAAATGTAAAAAGAAAAAAATGCTGATTAAACCTGAATGCTCTAAAATTGAGATAAGAGAATGAAAGAAGACCATCAAAAACCGGGTAATGAAGCACAGTTCACCCTTAGCCTTCCTCATCTGCAGTTGTAATTATCTCTGTTTAATAGTGCCTGCCATTTGATGAGAACAGAAAACAACACAGCTGCACACACAGGTTGTAGAGTTCATGGAGGCACCTTTCCTGCAGCAAGATTTCCTCACATCATAAGATCTTAAATGATAGGAGTAGAATTAGGCCATTCGGCCCATCAAGTCTACTCCGCCATTCAGTCATGGCTGATCTAACTTTCAAGGTTTTAAGATCAGTTTATTGTCACGTGTATCAATTAAGCTGCAGTGAAACTCGAATTACCATACAGCCATACAAAAAAAAAGCAACAAGACACACGACTACATAAAAGTTAACATAAACATCCACCTCAGCGAATTCCCCACATTCCTCACTGTGATGGAAGGCAATAAGGTCCAATCTTCTTCCTCTTTATTCTCCTGTGGTCGGGGTGGTCGAACCATCCACATTCGACGATCAAAGCCCCCGCGTCGGGGTGGTCGAAGTTCCTGCAGCTTGGAGTTCCCCGAAATCGATCTCTAACCAGAGACCGCGGGCTCCGCTTGTTAAAGTCCGGAGGTACCCGCGGTTGATAGCCCCAAAGACGACCCCAACAGGGATCGCGAGCTCCGTGATGGTAAGTCCACAGGCTCCCGCGGTTGGAGCTCCCGAAGTCGGTCTCCAGCAAGAGGCCACTAGCTCCTCGATGTTAGGCCGCAGTGCAGATGGAGATACGATACAGAAGAAAATCGCATCTCCGTCGAGGTACGAGATTCAAAAAAGTTTCCCCCAACTCCCCCCCCACATAAAACAAGCTAAAGAACATTAAAAAACATACATTTAACACATATAAAGCAGACACAAAGAAGGAAAAGACAGACAGACAGTTGGCAAGGCAGCCATTGCTATCGCCACCCGATTCTAACCCCATTCTCCTGCCTTCTCCTCATAACCTGACTACTTGTACTAATCAAATTCCATCCACCCCCCATCCATCCATCCCTCCCTCCCTCCCTAACCTCTCTCTCCCCTCCCTCCCGCTCTCCCTCCCTCCCTCCCTCCCTCCCTCCCTCCCTCCCTCATCCCATGTCCATCTCTCTGCCACCACCTTTCACATGACGTGTGTCAGCACGTTCACCATCACATTTTTTATTCCTCATTCCTCAGGCACGGTGGCACAGCGGTAGAGTTGCTGCCTTACAGCGCCAGAGACCCGGGTTCGATCCTGACTACGGGCCCTGTCTGTACGGAGTTTGTACGTTCTCCCCGTGACCTGCGTGGGTTTTCTCTGAGCTCTTCGGTTTCCTCCCACACTCCAAAGACATATAGGTTTGTAGGTTAATTGGCTTGGTAAAAATTGGAAATTGTCCCTAGTGTGTGTATGATAGTTGGTTGGTGCTGACTCGGTGGGCCGAAGGGCCTATTTCCGCGCTGTTTTTACAGTTTTTAACAAAAAAAGGAAACTCTACATTGCAGGAGGATGAAGGGTGACCTTATAGGGGTGTACAAAACCATGAAAGGAATAGATCGGGTAAACACATGAAGTCTCTTGCCCGGAGAAGGGGAAATCAAGAACCAGAGGACATAGGTTCAAGGTGAGGGGAGAAATATTTGTAAAGTTAGTGAAATTCAGTTGGGATTTGGAGACACAGGGATCTGCAGATACAGCAGGCCAAAGGGCCTGTTGCCATTCTGTATCTTTAAACTAAACTAAACTAAAGATACCTCTCCCAACTGCCAGCGTCCCAGCTGAAATTGTTTGTAAGAGTTATTAATGGCTTTAAGTGTTCGATGTGAAGAATTTATAAATCATTTGCACATGCCTGGGTTTTGAGGGAGTGGTCATATCAGAGCTGTTACCACAAGAACATTACCTTCTGCTGAAACACAACCGAGAACAGTGAATGCTTCAGTGTAAGAAAATAACTGCAGATGCTGGTACAAATCGAAAGGTATTTATTTCACAAAATGCTGGAGTAACTCAGCAGGTCAGGCAGCATCTCAGGAGAGAAGGAATGGGTGACCCTTCAAGGGTCTCGACCCGAAACGTCACCCATTCCTTCTCTCCTGAGATGCTGCCTGACTTGCTGAGTTACTCCAGCATTTTGTGAAATAAAAAACAGTGAATGCTTCATATCTTTCAAGTGAGCACCGACCAACTATCATACATACACTAGGGACAATTTCAAGGGTCTCGACCCGAAACGTCGCCCATTCCTTCTCTCCTGAGATGCTGCCTGACCTGCTGAGTTACTCCAGCATTTTGTGAAATAAAAAACAGTGAATGCTTCATATCTTTCACGCAAATGTCAAACGTTACACGCCAATTGTTCAGAACAAAGTCTGTAGGTGTTAGATCAGCGTATCGTTTACATTAGACATTAGACTTTAGAGATACAGTGCGGCAACAGGCCCTTCAGCCCACCGAGTCCACACCGACCAACACTAGCACTATCCGACACATGGGGGATAATTTACAATTTACTGGAGCCAATTAACCCACAAACGTGCACGTCTTTGGAGTGTGGGAGGAAACCGGAGCGCCCGGTGAAATCCCACCCAATCACAGGGAAAATGTACAAACTCCGCACAGACAGCACCCGTAGTCAGGATCGAAGGGGTCTCTGGCGTGTGAGGCGGCAACTCGACCGCTGCGCCACCGTGCCGCCCTTAACATGTCCTTAACTTTCTGTGGCAGAATCAAATCTTTTGTTGTGGGATGGTGTGAGATGCCGACATTCATAGCTCTTAAATAAATCGTGACTCAAGAGTATTTACTTACCAGTGACAAGGAACTGCAGATGCTGGTATACAAACATTTCTGGGGTAACTCAGCGGGTCAGGCAGCATCTCTGGAGAACATGGATAGGTGACATTTCACAGAGTGCTGGAGTAACTCAGCGGGTCAGGCAACATCTCTGGAGAACATGGGTAGGTGACATTTCGGGGTTGGGACCCTTCTTCAGACTGATTGTAGTTCCTCATCTCTTCCCCATTCGTACCTGGACTCGCACCTATCTCTCTCCATCCCCCTCCCCACTTCCCACTCCCCTTCCATCTATATTCTTTCCTCTGGCCTCACAATTTTCACCTCTTCTTATTTCACATAATCTGCCTTTGAATCTCTAGCCTTTGTCCAACTATCTGCCTGTCAAACCCCCCTTCACTGGTATCCACCTATCACTCGCCAGGCCTTGACCCACTTGCGCCTCTCTTCCAGGGTTCTCCCCCCCACCACAATCAGTCTGAAGCAGGGTGTCGATCAAAAAGATCGCCTACCAATGTTCTCCACAGATGCTGCCAGACCCGCTGAGTTACTCCAGCACTCTGTGTCTTTTTAACGTTTTAACTTAATTAATTTTCGTTAATTTTTAACGTTTGTACCAACAACAGGACAGGGAAAACACCAATAAATATATCAATAATACAATAAATTAATAACCTTAACACTAGGTAACAATAATAGTGCAAAACTTGGTCCGCAGTGCAACCAAAGACACAGTCTGTAGAAGATCATAGTTTCTGAGGTTAGTGTTGTGCAGTGTTCAAGAGCCTGATAGATGCTGGGAAGAAGTTGTTCTTGAACCTGGAGGTCACGGTTTTCAGGCTCCTGTACCTTCTTCCCGATGGTAGCAGCGAGATGAGAGCGTGGCCAGGGTGGTTAGACTTTACACGAGACTTTACAGATACAGTGTGGAGACAGGGCCTTTGGTCTTCCAAGTCCAAGTTGACCAGTGATACACTAGTTCTACCCGACACACTAGGGACAATTTATAGAAGCCAATTAACCTATAAACCTGTATGTCTTTGGAATGTGGGAGGAACCTGAAGAGAGCCCACACGATCACAGGGAGTAATTGTAAACTCTGTACAGACAGCACCCTTAGTCAGGATCAAACCCGGGTTTCTGGTGCTGTGAGGCAGTAACTACCGCTGTGGCACCATGTCGCCTTGTCGCTGTGGGTCTTTGACGATGCTGGCTGCCTGTAGATCCCTTCGATGGTGGGGAGGTCAGTACCTGTGATGGGCCTTCGATGGTGGGGAGGTCAGTACCTGTGATGGACCTGTGATGGTGGGGAGGTCAGTACCTGTGATGGACCTGCGATGGTGGGGAGGTCAGTACCTGTAATGGACCTTCGATGGTGGGGAGGTCAGTACCTGTGATGGGCCTTCGATGGTGGGGAGGTCAGTACCTGTAATGGACCGGGCAGTGTCCACCACTCTCTGTAGTCTCCTTCGTTCCTGAGCTCTCAAGTCATAAAGCGCAGAGATAAACTATGCATTCTTAAAATATAATAAAGGATTCCTAAATGCCCAATGTATCATAGAGGTGTCAATCCATGTAAATTATATCGTTAATAATACTTAAAGTAAGACACCTCGAATTCTTTCACAGGGAAAGGGAGAATATTAGAGGAAAGTAAGAAATGACCAAATAAGTCCCTGTGGGTCCACAAAGTGCTTAATAAATGAGTCATGTTTTGACAGTCTAATTACTTAAGTGCTCTGATATAAAATACCAGATGGCTGATGAAATGCATTCACTGGAATGGCGCTGGTATACTCCGGCCCCACTCAAACCGTTAAATTCCTTCCCACAAGTTACTGTCTCGCTCCCCAACGGAGAAGCCAGCTACGCTGGGCAAGGACACCTCACTTCCCTCCGTGAGAAAATGGAAAGAGGGAGGATTGAAACATGGCAGCATCAGCTGCCTGGGAATGCACCGAGCTCCTCCAACAACATGCACTGTCGGTACTTTTATTATTGTGCTCTTGGCCTGACGGAATAATTTCTGGTATGAATCAAGAGTCATGAGTGTTTTATTGTCGAATGTCCCAAACACAACAATAAAATTCTCACTTGCAGCATCACAACAGAATATGTAAATGTAGTACTCTGTAAATAATATAATAAAAAATGATCTATCTATCTATCTGTCTATCTATCTATCTATCTATCTATCTATCTATCTATCTATCTATCTATCTATCTATCTATCTATCTATCTATCTATCTATCTATCTATCTATCTATCTATCTATCTATCTGTCTGTCTGTCTGTCTGTCTGTCTGTCTGTCTGTCTGTCTGTCTGTCTGTCTGTCTGTCTGTCTGTCTGTCTGTCTCTGTCTGTCTGTCTGTCTCTGTCTGTCTGTCTGTCTGTCTGCCTGCCTGCCTGCCTGCCTGCCTGCCTGCCTGCCTGCCTGCCTGCCTGCCTGTCTGTCTGTCTGTCTGTCTGTCTGTCTGTCTGTCTGTCTATCCATCCATCCATCCATCCATCCATCCATCCATCCATCCATCCATCCATCCATCCATCCATCCATCCATCCATCCATCCATCCATCCATCCATCCATCCATCCATCCATCCATCCATCCATCCATCCATCCATCCATCCATCCATCCATCCATCCATCCATCCATCCATCCATCTATCTATCTATCTATCTATCTATCTATCTATCTATCTATCTATCTATCTATCTATCTATCTATCTATCTATCTATCTATCTATCTATCTATCTATCTATCTATCTATCTATCTGTAAAGTTGCTGCCTTATAGCGCTGGAGATCTGGGTTCGATTCTGACTACGGGTGCTGTCTGCATTGAGTTTGTGCGTTCTCCCCATGACCGGCATGGGTTTTCTCCGGGTGCTTCGATTTCCTCCCACACTCCAAAGACGTCCAGGCTTGTAGGTCAATTGGCTTGGTAAAATTGTAAATTGTCCCTTGTTGATAGGTTGAGTGAAAACACTGCCTCTGAGATCCCTCTTAAATCTCTCCCCTCTCAACTTAAGCCTGTGTTCTCCGGTTTTAGAATCTTCTACTCTGGGAAAAAGACTGTGAGCGTTCACTTTATCCGTGCCCCTCATGATCTTGTACACCTTGAAGACAGAAGCGGGGGAATTTATTATGGGAAACAAGGAAATGGCAGACGAGTTGAACCAGTACTTTGGATCTGTCTTCACTAAGGAGGATACAAGCAATCTCCCAGATGTTCTAGTGGCCAGAGATCCTAGGGTGACGGAGGAACTGAAGGAAATCCACATTAGGCAGGAAATGGTGTTGGGTAGACTGATGGGACTGAAGGCTGATAAATCCCCAGGGCCTGATGGTCTGCATCCCAGAGTACTTAAGGAGGTGTCGCTAGAAATTGTGGACGCATTGGTGATCATTTTCCAATATTCTATAGATTCAGGATCAGTTCCTGTGGATTGGAGGGTAGCTAATGTTGTCCCACTTTTTAAGAAAGGAGGGAGAGAGAAAACGGGAAATTATAGACCAGTTAGGCTGACATCAGTGGTGGGGAAGATGCTGGAGTCAATTATCAAAGACGAAATTGCGGAGCATTTGGATAGTAGTAACAGGATTGTTCCGAGTCAGCATGGATTTACGAAGGGGAAATCATGCTTGACTAATCTTCTGAAATTCTTTGAGGATGTAACCAGGAAAATTGACAGGGGAGAGCCGGTGGATGTGGTGTACCTTGACTTTCAGAAAGCCTTTGACAAGGTTCCACATAGGAAATTAGTGGGCAAAATCAGAGCACATGGTATTGGAGGTAGGGTACTGACATGGATAGAAAATTGGTTGACAGACAGAAAGCAAAGAGTGGGGATAAATGGGTCCCTTTCAGAATGGCAGGCAGTGACCAGTGGGGTACCGCAAGGCTCGGTGCTGGGACCGCAGTTATTTACAATATACATTAATGACTTGGATGAAGGGATTAAAAGTACCATTAGCAAATTTGCAGATGATACAAAGCTGGGTGGTAGTGTGAACTGTGAGGAAGATGCTATGAGGTTGCAGGGTGACTTGGACAGGTTGTGTGAGTGGGCGGATGCATGGCAGATGCAGTTTAATGTGGATAAGTGTGAGGTTATCCACTTTGGTGGTAAGAATAGGAAGGCAGAGTATTATCTGAATGGTGTCAAGTTAGGAACAGGGGACGTACAACGAGATCTGGGTGTCCTAGTGCATCAGTCACTGAAAGGAAGCATGCAGGTACAGCAGGCAGTGAAGAAAGCCAATGGAATGTTGGCCTTCATAACAAGAGGAGTTGAGTATAGGAGCAAAGAGGTCTTTCTGCAGTTGTACAGGGCCCTAGTGAGACCGCACCTGGAATACTGTGTGCAGTTTTGGTCTCCAAATTTGAGGAAGGATATTCTTGCTATTGAGGTCGTGCAGCGTAGGTTTACTAGGTTAATTCCTGGAATGGCGGGACTTTCATATGTTGAAAGACTGGAGCGACTAGGCTTTTATACACTGGAATTTAGAAGGATGAGAGGAGATCTTATCGAAACATATAAGATTATTAAGGGGTTGGACACGTTAGAGGCAGGAAACATGTTCCCAATGTTGGGGGAGTCCAGAACAAGGGGCCACAGTTTAAGAATAAGGGGTAGGCCATTTAGAACTGAGATGAGGAAAAACTTTTTCAGTCAGAGAGTTGTGAATCTCTGGAATTCTCTGCCTCAGAAGGCAGTGGAGGCCAATTCTATGAATGCATTCAAGAGAGAGCTGGATAGAGCTCTTAAGGATAGCGGAGTCAGGGGGTATGGGGAGAAGGCAGGAACGGGGTACTGATTAAGAATGATCAGCCATGATCACATTGAATTGCGGTGCTGGCTCGAAGGGCCGAATGGCCTCCTCCTGCACCTATTGTCTATTGTCTAAAAGGTCACCCCCTCAGCCTCCCACGCTCCAATGAAAAAAGTCCCAGCCAATCCAACCTCTCCCTGTAACTCAAGCCCACAAGCCCAGGTAACATCCTGGTCAATCTCTTCTGCACCCGTTCCAACTTAACGACGTTGTTGGTTTTCAAAAATAAATAACCAGCGAGTCTCTGATGCAAATTAACAACCCGTGTTCTTGACAACATGGAATTTGTTGTAGAAATCTAGCATTCAGGGTAGGGGAATCAGGAGCAGGAGCACATAGGTGTAAGGTGAGTGGGGAAATATTTAATAGGAACCTGAGGGGCAACTTTTTCACTCAGAGGGTGGTGGGTATATGGAACGAGCTGCCAGTGGGATGAACATTGACTTCTCCAACTTTAGATAGTTCCTCTGTCCCTCTCTTCCTCTCCCCTTCCCATTTCTCCCACTGTCTTCCTGTCTCCACCTATATCCTTCCTTTGCCCCCCTGACATCAGTCTGAAGAAGGGTCTCGACCCGAAACGTCACCCATTCCTTCTCTCCTGAGATGCTGCCTGACCTGCTGAGTTACTCCAGCGTTTTGTGAAATAAATACCTTCGTACCAGCATCTGCAGCTATTTTCTTACACTGCCAGAGGAGGTAGTTAAGGCAATAATAAAAGGCATTGTAATAAAGGATTTCGGTCCGTTTTTGAGGGGTCGATAATATTAATAAACCCAACAGCACATTTGCGCAATGTAAGAACTGCCCAGCAGAGTGTGCTAAAGATCTACCTCTGTTCCTCCAGCACTTTGCGTTTGGCTCACGATTCCAGCATCTGCAGTTCCTCTTGTCCCCAGCTCTTTATTGATCTTCACATTGGAAGGACTTCAGTAAATGGCAACTATTTGAAGAAAAGAACAGCAAACTCCACACAGGCAGCACCCGAGGTCAGGATCGAACCCGGGTCTCTGGCGCTGTGCGGCATCAGCTCTACCCGCTGCTTTTAACCACTTTCAACACAATTTAGGCAGACACCTCAACGCAGGGCGGCACAGTGCCGCAGCGGGTGGAGCTGCTGCCTCACAACAACAGAGACCCGGGCTTGATCCTGACCTCGGGTGCTGTCTATGTGGGGTTTATACGTTCTCCCCGTGACCGTGTGGGTTTCCTCCTGGTGCTCCGGTTTCCTCCCACATCCCAAAGTCGTGCGGGTTTGTAGGTTAATTGTTCCCTGTGCATTGCCCCAGGGAGTGGATGAGAAAATGAGATGACACAGAACTAGGTATTTATTCACAACATGCTGGATGGAGTAACTCAGCAGGTCAGGCAGCATCTCAGGAGAGAAGGAATGGGTGACAGAACTAGTGTGAATGGGTGTGGACTCAGTGGGCCTGTTTTGATTGCTTGCTGCATCTCACAAATGAAACATTCCAACAGTGTCTCATTTAACTAAAAATAAAATGTCAAAGAACAGATGCCTCCATGCATATTGTATTTTAATCAAATAAGCATGCTGTGTTCACACAGAAAAAAATGATTTGTGTGCCAGTACATTGAGAACACTGAATTACTAATCTTCATGATCTATTTCTCTTTCCTCCATCTCAGTTTTAGCAGAGGTCTACTGAATCAGATTATCTACCCATTATTAACTTGCACTTTGCGGTGTCTGTCAAGAGACTTAGAGTCACAGAGTCATACAGCACAGTACAGCTCCAGCCCAACTCGACCATGCCAACCAAGATGCCCCATCTAAACTAGTCCCATTTGCCTGTATTTGGCCCTTAACCCTCTAAACCTTTCCTATCCACGTTCCTGACCAAATGTCCTTTAAATGTTGTTACAGTACCTTCCTGTACTACCTCCTCTGGCGGTTCGTTCCATATACCCACCACCTTATGAGTGAGAAAGTTGGCCATTAACATCCAAGTAAATGTGCGGCACGGTGGCATAGAAACATAGAAACATAGAAAATAGGTGCAGGAGTAGGCCATTCGGCCCTTCGAGCCTGCACCGCCATTCAATATGATCATGGCTGATCATTCAGCTCAGTAGCCTGTACCTGCCTTCTCTCCATACCCCCTGATCCCTTTAGCAAAAAGGGCCACATCTAACTCCCTCTTAAATATAGCCAATGAACTGGCCTCAACTACCTTCTGTGGCAGAAAATTCCACAGACTCACCACTCTCTGTGTGAAGAAATGTTTTCTCATCTCGGTCCTAAAAGACTTCCCCCTTATCCTTAAGCTGTGACCCCTGGTTCTGGACTCCCCCAACATCGAGAACAATCTTCCTGCATCAAGCCTCTCCAGCCCCTTAAGAATTTTATATGTTTCTATAAGATCTCCCCTCAGTCTTCTAAATTCCAGCGAGTACAAGCCCAGTCTATCCAGTCTTTCCACATATGAAAGTCCCGCCATCCCAGGGATCAATCTGGTGAACCTTCTCTGTACTCCCTCTAAGGCAAGAACGTCTTTCCTCAGGTTAGGAGACCAAAACTGCACACAATACTCCAGGTGCGGTCTCACCAAGGCCCTGTACAACTGCAGCAGAACCTCCCGGCTCCTAAACTCAAATCCTCTTGCTATGAATGCCAACATACCATTCGCTTTCTTCACTGCCTGCTGCACCTGCACGCTTGCTTTCAATGACTGGTGCACCATGACACCCAGGTCACGTTGCATCTCCCCTTCTCCCAATCGGTCACCATTCAGGTAATACTCTGCTTTCCTGTTCTTGCCGCCAAAGTGGATAACCTCACATTTATCCACATTATATTGCATCTGCCATGCATTTGCCCACTCGCCTAATCTATCCAAGTCACTCTGCAGCCTCCTAGCATCCTCCCCGCAGCTAACACTGCCACTCAACTTCGTGTCATCCGCAAACTTAGAGATGTTGCATTCAATTCCCTCGTCCAAATCATTAATATACACTGTAAATAACTGGGGTCCCAGCACTGAGCCTTGCGGTACCCCACTAGTCACTGCCTGCCATTCCGAAAAGGACCCGTTTATTCCTACTCTTTGCTTCCTGTCCGCCAACCAATTTTCTATCCACCTCAACACTGAACCCTCAATACCGTGTGCTTTAAGTTTGTACACCAATCTCCTATGTGGGACCTTGTCGAAGGCCTTCTAAAAGTCCAGATATAACACATCGACTGGTTCTCCCTTATCCACTCTACTAGTTACATCCTCGAAAAATTCTATAAGATTCGTCAGACATGATTTGCCTTTGGTAAATCCATGCTGACTTTGTCCGATGATTTCACCACTTTCCAAATGTGATGTTATCACATCTTTAATAACTGACTCTAGCATTTTCCCCACTACCGATGTTAGGCTAACTGGTCTATAATTCCCCGTTTTCTCTCTCCCTCCCTTTTTAAAAAGTGGGGTTACATTAGCTACCCTCCAGTCCTCAGGAACTACTCCAGAATCTAAAGAGTTTTGAAAAATTATCACTAATGCATCCACTATTTCTGAGGCTACTTCCTTAAGCACTCTGGGATGCAGCCTATCTGGCCCTGGGGATTTATCTGCCTTTAATCCATTTAATTTACCTAACACCACTTCCCGACTAACCTGGATTTCCCTCAGTTCCTCCATCTCATTAGACCCCCGGTCCCCCGCTATTTCCAGCAGACGGTTTATGTCTTCCTTAGTGAAGACAGAAGCAAAGTATTTGTTCAATTGATCTGCCATCTCCTTGTTCCCTATGATCAATTCACCTGTTTCCGACTGCAAGGGACCTACATTTGTCTTAACTAATCTTTTTCTCTTGACATATCTATAAAAGCTTTTGCAGTCAGTTTTTATGTTCCTTGCCAGTTTTCCCTCATAATCTATTTTCCCTTTCCTAATTAAGCCCTTTGTCCTCCTCTGCTGGACTCTGAATTTCTCCCAGTCCTCTGGTATGCTACTTTTTCTGGCTAATCTGTATGCTTCATCTTTTGTTTTAATACTATCCTTGATTTCCCTTGTTAGCCACGGATGCACTACCTTTCCTGGTTTGTTCTTTTGCCAAACTGGGATGAACACTTGTTGTAGTTCATCCATGCGACCTTTAAATGCCTTCCATTGCATGTCCACCGTCAACCCTTTCAGCATCAATCGCCAGTCTATCTTGGACAATTCACGCCTCATACCCTCATAGCGGTAGAGTTGCTGCCTTACAGCACTTGCAGCGCCTGAGGCCCGGGTTCCATCCCGACTACAGGTGCTGTCTGTATGAAACATAGAAACATAGAAACATAGAAAATAGGTGCAGGAGTAGGCCATTCGGCCCTTCGAGCCTGCATCGCCATTCAATATGATCATGGCTGATCATCCAACTCAGTATCCTGTACCTGCCTTCTCTCCATACTCCCTGATCCCTTTAGCCACAAGGGCCACATCTAACTCCCTCTTAAATATAGCCAATGAACTGGCCTCAACTACCCTCTGTGGCAGAGAATTCCACAGATTCACCACTCTCTGTGTGAAAAAAACCTTTCTCATCTCGGTCCTAAAAGACTTCCCCCTTATCCATAAACTGTGACCCCTTGTTCTGGACTTCCCCAACATTGAGAACAATCTTCCTGCATCCTGCCTGTCCAACCCCTTAAAATTTTGGTAAGTTTCTAAGTTTCTATAAGATCCCCGTTTTGTAAGTTTCTATAAGATCCCCAGTGATCTACAATGGAGTTTGTACGTTCTCCCCGTGACCGCGTGGGTTTTCTCCGAGATCTTCAGTTTCCTCCCACACTCCAAAGACGTACAGGTATGCAGGTTAATTGGCTTGGTGTGCAAATGTGCAAATTGTCCCTAATGTGTGTAGGATGGTGTTAATGTGTGCGGGGATCGCTGGTCGGCGCAGACTCGGTGGGCCAAAGGGCCTGTTTCCGCACTGTATCTTATCATATATATACAGCCGGAAACAGGCCTTTTCGGCCCTCCAAGTCCATGCCGCCCAGCGATCCCCGTACATTAACACTATCCTACACCCACTAGGGACAATTTTTACATTTACCCAGCCAATTAACCTACATACCTGTACGTCTTTGGAGTGTGGGAGGAAACCGAAGATCTCGGAGAAAACCCACGCAGGTCACGGGGAGAACGTACAAACTCCTTACAGTACAGCACCCGTAGTCAGGATCGAACCTGAGTCTCCGGCGCTGCATTCGCTGTAAAGCAGCAACTCTACCGCTGCGCTACCGTGCCGCCCATCTTACCTCATAACTGTTGCCTTGGAAATGGGTGCATCGAATATTGCGTTTCAGTTTTATGCCCCAAGTTGAGAGTTTTAGTGTTTAGTGTTGGAGATGAGTGTGGAAACTGGCCCTTCCCAACGAGTTCATGGCGACATCGATCCGTCCACGAGTTACATCCTACACACTAGGGACAATTTACAGAAGCCAATTAACCTACAAACCTGCACGTCTTTGGGATGTGGAAGCACCTGGAGAAAACCCACGCGGTCACTAGGGAGAACGTACCAACTGCACACACAGAGAGCACCTATGGTCAGGATCCAACCCGGTCTCTGATGCTGTGAGGCTCCACTGATACACCACTGTGCATCCAATTGGACCTGCTGTATTCTGTCCATGCATGCAGGGAGGGAGAGTGAATGCAATCATCAGCTGAGATCCCCACATGTTATCTAACGACATGGAAGCTGAAGATGGAACTAATCTTCGGGACTGCCCTGAGATTGATCTCAGTAATTTCAGGTAGACACAAAATGCTGGAGTAACTCAGCGGGTCAGGCAGCATCTCTGGAGAGAAGGAATGGGTGACGTTTCGGGTCGAGACCCTTCTTCAGACTGATGTCAGGGGAGGGGGCGGGACGAAGATAGGATGTAGTCGGAGATAGGAAGACAGTGGGAGAACTGGGAAGGGGGAGGGGATAGAGAGGTGAAGCAGGGACTACCTGAAGTGGGAGAAGTCAATGTTCATACCGCTGGGGTGTAAACTGCCCAAGCGAAATATGAGGTGCTGTTCCTCCAATTTGCGCTGGGCCTCACTCTGACAATGGAGGAGGCCCATGACAGAAAGGTCAGATTGGGAATGGGAGGTGGAGTTGAAGTGCTGAGCCACCGGGAGATCAGGTCGGTTGAGACGGACTGAGCGGAGGTGTTCAGCGAAGCGATCGCCGAGCCTGCGCTTGGTCTCGCCGATGTAGAGAAGTTGACATCTGGAACAGCGGATACAATAGATGAGGTTGGAGGAGGTTCAGGTGAACCTCTGTCTCACCTGGAAAGACTGTTTGGGTCCTTGGATGGAGTCGAAGGGGGAGGTAAATGGACATCAGTAATTTCAGACCCATCCATGTACATAATGGGCGGCACGGTGGCGCAGCAGTAGAGTTGCTGCTTTACAGCGAATGCAGCGCCGGAGACTCAGGTTCGATCCTGACTACGGGCGCCGTCTGTACGGAGTTTGTACATTCTCCCCGTGACCTGCGTGGGTTTTCTCCGAGATCTTCGGTTTCCTCCCAAACTCCAAAGACGTACAGGTATGTAGGTTAATTGGCTGGGTAAATGTAAAAAATTGTCCCTAGTGGGTGTAGGATAGTGTTAATGTGCGGGGATCGCTGGGCGGCACGGACTTGGTGGGCCAAAAGGGCCTGTTTCCGTCTGTATATATATGATATGATATGATGATAATTGGCAATGTGTAATATTTGGAGTATTGTGAGCAGTTGTGGGCCCCATATCTGAGGACAGATGTGATGACGTTGGTGAGGAAACGGAGGTTCATGGGAATGATCCAGGGGATGATTGAGTTAATGTATTATGAGTTCTGTGTGATGTATGTACTCGTTGGAGGTTAGAAGGATGAGGGGGACCTCATTGAAACTTGGGTGAAAGGCCTGGATCGAGCGGATGTGGAGAGGATGTTTCAATGTGGGAGAGTCTAGAGCCAGTGGGCACACCCTCAGAATAAAAGGCCATAACTTTAGAAGGAAGATGAGGAGGTTTTTCTTCAGTCAGAGGGTGGTTAATCTGTGGAATTCATTGCCACAGACGGCTGTGGAGGCCAAGTCATTGGGTATTTTTAAGATGGAGATTGACAGATTCCTGATTAGTACGGGTGTCAGGGGTCACGGGGAGAAGGCAGGAGAATGGGGTTGAGAGGGAGAGATAGATCAGCCATGATTGAATTGCGGAGCAGACTTGATGGGCCGAATGGCCTAATTCTGCTCCTATGATCTATGAACATGAACATATAAACCTTTGGCGATTAGTTTATCTGCAGACTCTCTCTCCTTCCATCAACCAAACCAACAGAGTGATTGTGCATTTACAAACTTAAAGGCCTAAAACAACCCAAGGCACCTCAAACAAACAAACAAACAAACCGTGTGGGTTTCGAACGGATGCTCCGGTTTCCTCCCACATTCCAACAATGTGTGGATGTGTAGGTTAATTGCCTTCTGTAGTGTAGGTTGTCCCTAGAGTGTAGGATAGAACTAGTGTTTGGGCGATCGTTGGTCAGCGTGGGCTCGGTGGGCCGAAGGGCATGTTTCCATTCTGTTTTGCCAAACTAAATTAAACTGAACCATGGCTATTACATTAAGAGGATAGACAGAGGAACTGTCATCTTCTTGGATGGAAGCATTCAGAGGGATCTTTATGGTACCTGTTTAATAACACTTAAGAATGATTTGTTTTCCAATCCATTGGGCAAGGGCAGCAATTAATTTTGCCTGGTCCCTTTTACTGCTGGTCTAGCAGCTTTGAAATTATGCAAGCACTCAACAATAAGGCAGCTATTCCATTTACCTTAAAACCGATGAACTCGCATCTCCCTCCTAAGCATCTCAAACATGCACATAATATTATATAGATGTCATATTTAGCATTCTTTTTAATTTGCCTACAGGAATCCCTGTCTGTGTAAATTTTAAATGTGTTAAAATTGGGTTAAGTTTTTGTTTGAAAGAGACAGCGTGGAAAAAGTGCCTTTGGCCCACCGAGTTCACACCGACCATCGATCACCCATTCATATTAGTTCTATGTTATCCCACTTTCTCATCCACTCCCTGCACACTAGAGATGATTTGCAGAAGGTTAATTAAGTTACAAACCCGCGCGTCTTTGGGATGCGGGAGGGAAACCGGAAACACAGTGAGAATGTGAAAACTCCACACAAACAGCACCCGAAGTTAGGATGGACCTCGGGTTTCTGGCGCGGTGAAGCAGCAGTGCTACCCGCTGCGTGACCGTACGGCCTTGTTCATGACATTGTGGGCCAAAATGTCTGCTCCTGTACCGTACTGTTCAATGGAGAAACCAAGAATGCAGATGTTGGTTAATACACACTGAGTGCTGGAGTAACTCAGCGGGCCAGGCAGCATCTCTGGAGAACATGGATAGGTGACGTTTCACAGAGTGCTGGAGTAACTCAGCGGGCCAGGCAGCATCTCTGGAGAACATGGATAGGTGACGTTTCACAGAGTGCTGGAGTAACTCAGCGGGCCAGGCAGCATCTCTGGAGAACATGGATAGGTGACGTTTCACAGAGTGCTGGAGTAACTCAGCGGGTCAGGCAGCATCCTGGAGAACATGGATGGGTGACGTTTCGGGTCGAGCAAAGCTTCATTTTGCATGCTAACTAATCAGATCAGATAATACTATCCATAAATACAGTCAAGTCAAACTCAAGTGCAATCGGTAGAGCAAAGGGGATGATACAGAGTGCAGAATAGAGTTCTCAGCGTTGTAGCGCATCAGTTCCACAGACAAAGTCCAATGTCCGCAATGGGGTAGAGGTGAATCAGAAGATGTGGTTAATGGTGGGATCCCGTTGGAGGTGTCGAAAATGGCGGAGGATTATGTGCCATATGTAGGTGAGGACAAGGGGGACTCTGTTGCAACTGGGGGGAGGGGGAGCAAGAGCAGAGCTGCGAGATAACCACCATTCCCTAAAGAATGAGGACATCTCGGATGTTCTGGTATGGAACACCTCATCTTGGGCGCAGATGCAGTGTAGTCGGAGGAATTGGGAGTAGGGGGATAGAGTCTTTACAGGAAGCAGGGTGGGAAGAAGTGGGAGTCAGTGGCTTTATCATATCATATCATATCATATATATACAGCCGGAAACAGGCCTTTTCGGCCCTCCAAGTCCGTGCCGCCCAGTGATCCCCGTACATTAACACTATCCTACACCCACTAGGGACAATTTTTTTAAACATTTTACCCGCCAATTAACCTACATACCTGTACGTCTTTGGAGTGTGGGAGGAAACCGAAGATCTCGGAGAAAACCCACACAGGTCACGGGGAGAACGTACAAACTCCTTACAGTGCAGCACCCGTAGTCAGGATCGAACCTGAGTCTCCGGCGCTGCATTCGCTGTAAAGCAGCAACTCTACCGCTGCGCTACCGTGCCGCTTATAATAGGCATCAGTCGATAGTCTACCTCCTGTGATGGAGACGGTGAGATCCAGAGACGGTAGGGAGATGTCGGAGATGGTCCATTTAAATGCAGGATGGGGGTGTGAAGTTGGAAAAAAGAAGGGGCAGGTCAAAGCCTGGCAGGCGATAGGTGAACACAGGTGAGGGGGGGTTGGTAGGCAGATATGTGTAGGAAAAAAATCTGATCAGTCTGAAGAAGAGTCTCGACCCGAAAAGTCACCCATTCCTTCTCTCCCGAGATGCTGCCTGACCTGCTGAGTTACTCCAGCATTTTGTGTCTATCTTTGGGAGGCAGATAGTTGGACTAAGGCCAGAGATGAGAAAACAGAAGGTGCAAAAGGATTGTAGAGTTGCGAATTGTGAAGCCAGAGGAAGAAGGTGGAAGGGGAGAGGGAGGGGAGAAATAAGTGCGAGTCCAGGTCGGGCACAAGGGAGGGGGTGGGGGGGGGGGGGGGGGGTTGGAGGAGGGGGTTATTAAAAGTGACCAGAAATTGGAGAATTCTATGTTCATTCCATTGGGTTGTAAGCTACCCAAGTGGAATACGAGGCGCTGTTCTTCCAGTTTGCGTGTGGCAGTGGAGGAGGCCCAGGACAGAAAGGTCAGTGTGGGAATAGGAAGGGAAGTTAAAGTCATCAGACACCGAGAGATCCAGCAGGCCTTGGCAGAGTTACAGGGAGAGGTTGGATGAACTGGGATTTTTTTTCCTTTGGAGTAGAGGAGGCAGAAGGTTGGCCTTGTTGAGGTGTACAAGATCATGAGGGAAGATGGACTTTTAATAAACAACGAGTGCCTGTCCCACAGGGCACTCTAGCCAGCATTAATGTACTCTGTCTGGATAATTTCTCTCTATCTGCAACACCACCCATTTCTGCAAGGATGTGGAGGCTTCAGACAGGGTGCAGAGGAGAATGATGCTTGGATCAGGGGGTATAAGCAGCAGGGAGAGTTTGGACAGACTGGCATTGATTTCTCTGGAACATCGGAGGTTGAGGGGAGATCTGATAGAAATCTATAAAATAATGAGAGGCATAGACAGGGTAGACAGTCAGAACTTTTTCCCTGGGAGCAATTGTCAAATACTGGAGGGCATAGCTTTAAGGTGAGAGGGGCAAGGATTAAAGGAGATGTGCGGGACAATTTCTTTACACAGAGGGTGGTGGGGGCCTGGAACTACGCTGCCAAGGGTGGTGGTGGAGGCAGATAACATAGTTGGGTTCAAGAAACCTTTGGATAGTTCAGTCTGAAGAAGGGTCTCGACACGATCCGTCACCCATTCCTTCTCACCAGAGATGCTGCCTGTCCCGCTGAGTTACTCCAGCATTTTGTGTCGACCTTCATTTGGATAGGCACATGGACAAGCAGGTAATGAAGGGATACGGATTAGGTACAGGCAGATAGGAGTTGTTAAAGGGTCATTTAGCGTGGAAAGTGGGCCTTCGGCCCAACTCACCCATGCCGAACAAGGTGCTCCGTCTATACTAGTCCCACCTGCCTGCGTTTAGCCCATATCCCTCCAAACCTTTCCTGTCCATGTGCCTGTCCAAATGTTTTTTAATCGTCGTGATAGTTGTTGTTGGCGTCATGTGCGGTACGGACGTTGTGGGCCAAAGGGCTTGTTTCCTGTGCTGTACTGTTCCATGTTCTATGTTCTATGTTCTATTATCCCAGGCTCATTCTCAGCAGCAGGTGTAGGCACATCTGTCCACACCTGAGGCCACAAGTCACAGCAATAGACTCGTCTAATCTATCTGGATGCATTGTAGATTACCAAACAGCAACAGAGCATGGTTTTCTTAATTATATAATGTGCATCATTAAATGGACAATCAAATAAAGTACCAGGGTTGGCAAGAGAAGAATTAATTAAATGGAATTATACTCCAAGAATGCAGCACTGATTGATACACGTTGGAGGATTGCTGAGCTTTTCAGCTCCATTCTACAGAAAATAATGAAGCAGTAATGGATCACCATCTGTGCCCTACCAGAAAATTACCAATAGATGTCTCGGTGTGATGCTACACTTCAATCAGCTTCTCAGTTTCACAATGCAATACTGCTCATAGTCATTATCACTCAATGTCTTCTCATAGTGTTATAGAGTTATACACAGCACTGACCAGCGATCACACAGTATACACGAACACTATCCTACACACTGGGGACAAAGTGCAGAAGCCAATCAACCTACAAACCTGCACATCTTTGGGATGTGGGAGGAAACCCACGCTAGTTTTAGAATCCTCTACGCTGGGGGAAAGACTGTGAGCGTTCACTTTATCCGTGCCCCTCATGACCTTGTGCACCTCAATAAGGTCACTCCTCAGCCTCCCACGCTCCAAAGAAAAAAGTCCCAGCCTATCCAACCTCTCCCTGTAACTCAAGTCCGCAAGCCCAGGTAACAGGCGGCACGGTGGCGCAGCGGTAGAGTTGCTGCCTTACAGCGAATGCAGCGCCGGAGACTCAGGTTCGATCCTGACTACGGGCGCCGTCTGTACGGAGTTTGTACGTTCTCCCCGTGACCTGCGTGTGTTTTCTCCGAGATCTTCGGTTTCCTGCCACACTCCAAAGACATACAGGTATGTAGGTTAATTGACTGGGTAAAATGTAAAAAAAATAAAAATTGTCCCTAGTGTGTGTAGGATAGTGTTAATGTGCGGGGATCGCTGGGCGGCGCGGACTCGGTGGGCCGAAGGGCCTGTTTCCGCGCTGTATCTCTAAATCTAAAAATCTAAACATCCTGGTGAATCTCTCCTGCATAGAGGGTGGTGGGTGCCTGGAACACACTGCCAGGGTTGGTGGTGGAGGCAGATACGATAGTGGCGTTTAAGAGTCTTTGGGCTAGACATATGGATATGCAGGGAATGGAGGGAATAGTGGATCATATTCAGGCAGATAAGAATTAGTCTTGGCCTCATGAGGCCTGGCAATTTCCTCATAAATCTTCTCTGCACACTTTCTAGTTTAATGGGTAGACACAAAATGCTGGAGTAACTCAGCGGGTCAGGCAGCATCTCTGGAGAGAAGGAATGGGTGACGTTTCGGGTCGAGTAAACTTCACGTTTAATGGCATCTTTCTTACAGCAGGATGTCCAAATACTACACCAGAACACACCAAATATGGCCTTACCAACATCTTGTACAACTGTAACATAACATCCCAACTTCTACACACACTACCATGACTGATGAAGGCCAGCGTGCCAAAAGCTTCCTTCACCACCCTGTCTACCTGCGATGCTACTTTTAATAATAATAATAATAATAATAATGCATTACATTTCTATAGCGCTTTTCATATACTCAAAGACGCTTTACAGGGATTTAGAGAACATAGGGAAATGCATAAATAGATAAATAAGTAAATAAGTAAACGAACAGAGAAAGGAGACAGAAGGTGAGGTGACCTTCAGTGGTTGAAGGCAGTACTGAACAGGTGAGACTTCAGCGATGTTTTGAATGTGGTGAGTGTGGAGGAGTCTCTAACGGTTTGGGGTAGTGAGTTCCATAGGGTGGGAGCAGCGATGGAGAAAGCCCTATCCCCCCAGGATCTGAGTTTGGTCCGGATGTGGGGGATAGGAGATTGGCAGCAGCAGAGCGGAGGGTGCAGGTGGGAGTGTGCCTGTGGAGGAGGTCGGTCAGGTAGGATGGGGCCAGGTTATGGAGGGCTTTGTAGGTTATGAGGAGGATTTTGTACTGGATTCTCTGGGGGATGGGGAGCCAGTGGAGTTTGTAAAGGACGGGGGTGATATGGTCACGGATCGGGGTGTGGGTGAGTAGACGGGTAGCGGAGTTTTGAATGTATTGAAGTTTACTGATGATTTTTGAGGGTGCGCCATAGAGGAGGCTGTTGCAGTAGTCCAGACGGGAGGTGATGAAGGCGTGGATGAGGGTTTCTGCAGCTGTGGAGGAGAGGGATGGACGGAGACGGAACTATGTACCTGCAGTCCTAGATCCCTCTGGCCTACAGCACTCCCCAGCACCCTGCCATTCACTGCGAAGGTCCTGCCCAAGATTAACTTCTCAAAATGCAACACCTCACAGTCTGTACATTAGGTAGAGCAAGGCAGAAGACACAGAGTGCACAATGTATTTCTCAGCATTGTAGCGCATCAGTTCCAAATGACTTTTACAAGAACAAAACCAGGTAATTATTGATATGTCTTGACTTCGGCATTGATGACGAGATTTTAAAGATTTGGGTAGAATATAGTTGTAGAAAGGATGCCTTCGGCTGTAGGAAGGATGTCATTAATTTGAAAAGGGTGCAGCAGAGATTCGCTAGGATGTTACCTGGGCTTGCGGTCTTGAGTTACAGGGAGAGGATGGATAGGCTGGGACTTTTTTCATTGGAGCGTAGGAGTCTGAGGGGTGACCTTATTGAGGCGCGCAAGATCGTGAGGGGCATGAATAAAGTGAATGCTCACAGTCTTAAAGCAACGTTGTAACTCAGAGGGTAGTCCGTATCTGGAATGAGCTGGCAGGGGAAGCTATAGAAGCTTCAGGATACAATTACGACATATGCAGACATATATGGATAAGAAGGGTTTATGGGATATGGGGCAATTACAGGCAAATGGGACTAGCCCAGTATGCCAACTTGGTCAGCATGAACGAGATGGGCTGAAGGACCTGTTTCCGCGCTGTACACTTCTATGACTCTAACATCAGTCGACATGGATATGCATCTCTCTGCATATTTCTGTGTTCATCTTGTGAACCTGTTGCCAAGACCAACTCCTGTTCATCTGCCTATGGGCAGCACGGTGGCGCAGCAGAAGTATTGCTGCCTCACAGCGCCAGGGACCCGAATTCGATCCTGACCTCGGGTGCTGTCTGCACAGAGTTTGTACATTCTCCCTGTGGCTGTGTCGGTTTTCCCCGGGTGCTCCGGTTTCCTCCCACATTCTAAACATGTGCAGGTTTGTAGGTTACTTGGCCTCTGTAAATTGTCCCTGGAGTGCAGGGTAGAACTGGTGTGATTGATGGTCGATGACCGGTGGTCGGCACGGCCTCAGTGGGCCAAAGGGCCCGTTTTCCACGCTGAAATCTCTAAACTAAACCCAAAACTAAACTCAAACCTGGGTGGACCACAGAGCGTTGACAGTATTTGACTTCTACAGATCCCGAGAGAATTGTAATTTCTTCGAGGAGCCATTGCACCACAATATTCAAACGAAGGTATCACAAAATGCTGAAGTAACAGGCAGATTTTTTTAGATTTAGAGATACAACGCGGAAACAGGCCCTTCAGCCCACCGGGTCCGCGCCGCCCAGCGATCCCCGCACATTAACACTATCCTACACACACTAGGGACAATTTTTACATTTACCCAGTCAATTAACCTACAAACCTGCACGTCTTTGGAGTGTGGGAGGAAACCGAAGATCTCGGAGAAAACCCACGCAGGTAACGGAGAGAACGCACAAACTCCGTACAGACGGCGCCCGTAGTCAGGATCGAACCTGAGTCTCCGGCGCTGCATTCGCTGTAAGGCAGCAACTCTACCGCTGCGCCACCGGGCAGCATCTCTGGAGAGAAGGAATGGGAGACCTGAAACGTCACCCATTCCTTCTCCCCAGAGATGCTGCCTGACCCGCTGAGTTACTCCAGCATTTTGTGATACCTTCGATTTGTACCAGCAGCTGCAGTTATTGTCCTACACAATATTCTAACGGATAGTGGGTTACTGATAAGGCAGTGTACTTAAATTATTTAAATTACTGACAGTTCTAGAGATTAAGACATAATGTTTGGGACAGCGTCACTAGTAGGAAAGTGACATTGTCACAAACCTCATCTGCAACTTAAACTCTTGAACTGTCAATAATTTAAGTAATTTAAGTACACTGCTTTATAAATAACCCACTATCCATTTGAATATTGTGGTGT
The DNA here is from genome assembly GCF_053455715.1 of Rhinoraja longicauda. Classification (NCBI taxonomy): domain Eukaryota; kingdom Metazoa; phylum Chordata; class Chondrichthyes; order Rajiformes; family Arhynchobatidae; genus Rhinoraja; species Rhinoraja longicauda. The sequence continues at coordinate 72,284,528 of NC_135959.1, read as the reverse complement.
AATGGCTCCTCGAAGAAATTACAATTGTCTTGGGATCTGTAAAAGCCAAACACTGTCAATGCTTCTCAATCATGATGAAATTATTACCATCTATCTTTTTAACAATGATTTAAATTGGCAGAATGAATGTTGAATGAAGTGCCTTGGTTATTGAGTTCCAATGGAAAGGTAGTGGATATAATGATGAATGACAGTGCCAATGCCGTTCACTGATAACTAGAAATATTGACTTAATATGAAAGTTACATTGAGCCATTTTAAAGTTTGTGGAGGAAGATATTTGGTGAGAAAATGAGGAACTGCAGATGCTGGTATGGAAAAAAAAGGCCAGAGTATGGAGTAACTCCACAGGTCAGGCAGCATTTCTGGGGTACAGGGTTAGGTGATGTTTCGGGTCGGGACCCTTCTTCTTCGTGAGTCTGAGGACCTGGAATTTCATTTGATTTTGCATTGCTTATTTGTAGTGTACAAACAGATTTTCAAATAGAAAAATATATATTTAACGATAGGTAGTATGCCCACATGAGACATTATTGATCCTGTGTTCAGAGTATGTTCCGACACCCTGCAGTAGGGATGTGCAATGAATCTGGAAAGATTTACGAGGATGTTGCCAGGATATAGAAACATAGAAAATAGGTGCAGGAGTAGGCCATTTGGCCCTTCGAGCCTGCACCGCCATTCAATATGATCATGGCTGATCATCCAACTCAGTATCCCGTACCTGCCTTCTCTCCATACCCCCTGATCCCTTTAGCCACAAGGGCCACATCTAACTCCCTCTTAAATATAGCCAATGAACTGGCCTCAACTACCTTCTGTGGCAGAGAATTCCACAGATTCACCACTCTCTGTGAAAAAAAACTTTCTCATCTCGGTCCTAAAAGACTTCCCCCTTATCCTTAAACCGTGGCCCCCTGTTCTGGACTTCCCCAACATCGGGAACAATCTTCCTGCATCTAGCCTGTCCAACCCCTTAAGAATTTTGTAAGTTTCTATAAGATCCCCCCTCAATCTTCTAAATTCCAGGACTCGAGGGTCTGAGCTACAGGGGAGCAGGGTCTGAGCAGGCTAGGACTACTCCTGAGAGCACAGGAGGCTGAGGGAAGATCGTATAGAGGTCTATAAAATTATTCCGTGGAAAGGAACTCAGACCGACTTCAGAACATCCTCGAGAGGAAAGGTGAGCAGCCGGAGGTTGTTGTGCAGGTGGGCACAAACGACGTGGGAGTGAAGAGGAAGGAGGTTCTTCAACGTGAGTAAAGAGAACGACGTAGGAGGCTGAAAAGCAGCACTTCTCGGGTGGTTACCTCTGGGTTGCTTCCAGTACCTCGTGGGCAGGAACAGGGAGATATGGGATCTGAATGTGTGGCTGAGAAGTTGGTGCAGGGGACAGGGATTTAGATTTCTAGGTCACTGGAATCTCTTCTGGGGCAGGGGTGACCTGTACAAAAGGGACGGGTTGCACCTTAATTGGAAGGGGGCAGAAATTCTGGCAGGCAGGTTTGCTAGTGCTACACGGATGGGTTTAAACTAAGCAGTGAGGGAGTGGAGTCAACGACATGGAAGCGTATGCGTGCAGTTAACAGGAAAGAGAATGTAGGAAAGGTCCCGTTTAAACCTACAGGGCAGGTGGATGGGACCCAATGCAAGGAGACGGAGGGCCATAATAATATATTCCTTTATTCGTCCCACACCGGGGAGATTTACAGTGTTACAGCAGCAAAGTGGATAGCAAGAGAACAAGAGATCATTCATTATAAATAAGAGATTCATAAATTGTCACCAGTTTTTTTGTGTGTTCTTAGCTGTTACTGTTGACTCGTCTGCTGGGAGCAGTGCTGGTTGTGCAGTCTCACAGCAGCGGGAAGGAAGGACCTCCTATATCTCTCCTTCACGCACTTGGGGTGGAGGAGTCTGTCACTGAAGGAGCTACTCAGTGCAGTGACAGTGTCCTGCATGGGGTGGGAGTCGTTGTCCAGCAGCGATGTTAGCTTTGCCATCATCCTCCTCTCTCCCACCGCCTGCACTGAGTCGAGGGGGCAACCCAGGACAGAGCTGGCCTTCCTGACCAGCTTGTCGAGCCTCTTCCCTTCCGCCACTGAGATGCTGCTGCTCCATAGAAAATGGCCGATGTAACCACCATGTTGTAGATGGTCCTTAGGAGTGCCCCCTGCACTCCAAAGGATCCGAGTCTCCTTAGCAGATAAAGTCTGCTCTGTCCCTTTCTGTATAGCGCATCGGTGTTTTCAGTCCAGTCCAGTTTATTGTTGAGGTAGACACCTCAGATGTCTAAAAGGAAGACAGAAGCAAAAGGTAGAAGGGAGATAAGAAAAAAGAACCTGAAAGCTTTGTGCCTTAATGCGAGGAGCATTCGAAATAAGGTGGATGAATTGAATGCGCAGTTAGTAGTTAAGGGATATGATATAGTTGGAATTACGGAGACATGGCTCCAGGGTGACCATGGCTGGGAGCTAAACATGCAGGGGTATTCGATATTCAGGAAGGATAGACAGAAAGGAAGAGGAGGATGGGGTGGCATTGCTGGTTAAAGAGGAGATTAATGCAATAGCAAGGAGAGACATTAGCTTGGATGCTGCAGAATTGGCATGGGTAGAATTGTGAAATAGCCAAGGGCAGAAAACGCTTGTTGGAGTGGTATAGAGACCACCAAACAGCAGTAAGGAGATTGGGGATAGTATCAAGCAGGAAATTAGGGATGCGTGTAGCAAAGGTACAGCAGTATCATGGGCGACTTTAATCTACATAGAGATTGGGCCAACCAAATTGGTAACAGCACTGATGAGGAGGATTTCCTGGAATGTATACGGAATGGGTTTTTAAACCAATATGTAGAGGAAACGAGGGCAGGCCATCCTAGACTGGTATTGTGCAATGAGGAAGGATTAGTTAGCAATCTTGTTGTGCAACAGTGACCATAATATGGTGGAATTCTACATTAGGATGGAGAGGTACACAGTTAATTCAGAAACTAGGGTCCTGGACTTGAATAACGGAAACTTTGAAGGTATGAGATGGGGATTGGCTAGGATAGACTGGCAAATTATACTAAAGGGTTGACGGTGGAGATGCAATGGCGAAGATTTAAAGACCGCATGGATGAACTCCAGAAATTGTTCATCCCTGTCTGGCGAAAAAATAAAACTGGGAAGGCGGCTCAAACCATGGCTGACGAGGGAAGTCAAGGATCGTGTTAAAGCCAAGGAAGAGGCATATAAATTGGCCAGTAGAAGCGGCAAACCAGAGGACTGGGAGAAATTTAGAACTCAACAGAGGAGGACAAAGGAGTTAATTAAGAGGGGGAAAATGAGCATGAAAGAAAGCTTGCGGGAAATATAAAAACTGACTGTAAAAGTTTCTATAATATGTAAAAAGGAAACGATTATAGAAGACAAATGTAGGTCCCTTACAGTCAGTGATAGGTGAATTTATAATGGGAATCAAGGAAATGGCAGAACAGTTAAACGAGTACTTTGGTTCTGTCTTCACTAAGGAAGACACAAACAATTTCCTGGAAATACTAGGGGACCAGGGATCTAGTGGGAGGGAGGAACTGAAGGGAATCCACATTAGTCAGGAAATGGTGCTGGGTAAACTGTTGGGACTGAAGGCAGATAAATCCCCAGGGCCAAATGGTCTGCATCCCAGAGTACTCAAGGAGGTGGCCCTAGAAATCGTAGATGCATTGGTGATCATTTTCCAATGTTTTCTCGACTCTGGATCAGTTCCTGTGGACTGGAGGGTAGCCAATGTAACTCCACTTTTTAAGAAAGGTGGGAGAGAGAAAACGGGGAATTAGAGACCAGTTCGCCTTCCATCTGTAGTGGGGAAGATGCTTGAGTCGATTATTAAAGATGTTATAGCAGCGTATTTGGAAAGCAGTGACAGGATCGGTGAAAGTCAGCATGGTTTGTGAAGGGGAAATCATGCTTGATTAATCTTTTGGAATTTTTTGAGGATGTAACATGTAGAATGGATAAGGGAGAGCCAGTGGATATGGTGTATCTGGACTTTCAAAAAGCCTTTGACAAGGTCCCGCACAAGAGATTAGTGTGCAAAATTAGAGCACATGGTATTGGGGGTAGGGTATTGAAATGGGTAGAGAACTGGTTGGCAGACAGGAAGCAAAGAGTAGGAATTAACTGGTCCTTTTCAGAATGGCAGGCAGTGACTAGTGGGGTGCTGCAAGGCTCGTTGTAGGGACCCCAGTTGTTTACAATATATATTAACGATTTAGACAAGGGAATTAAATGTAACATCTCTAAGTTTGCAGATGACACAATGCTGGGTGGCAGTGTGAGTTGCAATGAGGATGTTATGAGGCTGCAGGGTGACTTGGATAGGTTGGGTGAGTGGGCAGATGCATGTCAGATGCAGTATAATGTGGATGAACGTGAGGTTATCCACTTTGGTGGCAAGAACAGGAAGGCAGATTATTATCTGAATGTGTCAGATTGGGAGAAGGGGAGGTGCAACGAGACCTGGGTGTGCTTGTACATCAGTCACTGAAAGTAAGCATGCTGGCAGTGAAGAAAGCCAATGACATGTTGGGCTTCATTGTGAGAGGATTTGAGTTGAAGAGCAAAGAGGTCCTACTGCAGTTGTACAGGGCCCTGGTGAGACTGCACCTGGAGTATTGTGTGCAATTTTGGTCTCCTAATTTGAGGAAGGATATTATTGCTATTGAGGGAGTGCAGCAGGTTAATTCCTGGGATGGCGGGACTGACATATGATGCAAGAATGGGTCAACTGGGGTTGTATTCACTGGACATTAGAAGGATGAGAGGGGATCTTATAGAGACATCTAAATTTTTTAGAGGATTGGACAGGGTAGATGCAGGAAAAATGTTCCCAATGTTGGAGGAGTCCAGAACCAGGGGTCGCAGAAGAATAAGGGGTAGGCCATTTAAGACTGAGATGCAGAAAAGTTTTTCACCCAGAGAGTTGTGAGTCTGTGGAATTCTCTGCCACAGAAGGCAGTGGAGGCCAATTCACTGGATGTCTTCAAGAGAGAGTTAGATTTAGTTCTTAGGGCTAAGGGAATCAAGGGATATGAGGAAAAGCCGCAACGGGGTACTGATTTTGGATGATCAGCCAGATATTGAATGGCAGTGCTGGCTCGAAGGGCCGAATGGCCTACTCCTGCATCTATTTTCTATGTTTCTATGCTGGTTTATACCGGATATACTGGCTGGAACTGAAACGTCACCCATCCTATTTCTACAGAGATGCTGCCTGACTCGTTGAGTTACTCCTGCACATTGTGTCGATCTAACCCATCAACATGTCTTTTCTGCTTTGGTTGATAAAAACTGTTCTATATTAAAACCAAAGATGCTCTCCTCATTCGAAATTTGCTTGAGGCTTGAGGGAGAAAGATAATTCCTGTTGATGCAGCAATTTGCAGAGATAGAGAAAATATATAAGTGAAAAGCATCTGGAAAAATATGGAAAAATAGAGTCTGAGGAAGGGTCTCGACCCGAAACGTCACCCATTCCTTCTCTCCTGAGATGCTGCCTGACCTGCTGAGTTACTCCAGCATTTTGTGGAAAAATATGTGATGACTCTTCAGGCACAGGAGAAACATCTATAATGCTCACTTGCTCTGAAATGATGGGACGTTTAGGAATTTGCCAAACCATCAATCAGAGTATTGGGTATAATAGTTTGGAGAAACACAGAATTGCAGTTGCTGGTTTACAAAAGAAGATAAAACGTGCTGGAGTAACTCAGGCAGCATCTCTGGAGAACATGGATAGGTGACATTTCAGTTCCGGACCCTTCCTCAGACTGATTGTGGAGAAGGGAGCAGGACAGACCCTTGCTTAACTGAATTAACATTTTGTTCAAGATGGCCGCGCCGTTGTGTTTGGCTGCCTGCCACTGTATGTTTCTTTTTTTCCTAGTCAGATGTGCAGCACTTTGGTCAACGTGGGTTGTTTTTAAATGTGCTATACAAATAAATTGACTTGACTTGACTTGACTTGCATGTAAAAGGGGAGGATATTTTTCGATTGGCAAATGGTTGGACAAAGTTCAGAGACGAAAAGACATAAGGAGTGAGACAAAAGGATTGAAGAATTAAGAAATTGGAACGGTTGCACAAGATGTTGGTGAGGCCGCACTGTATTGTGTTTGGTTTTGATCACCCTGCCATGGGAAGGATGTCATTAATCTGGAAAGAGTGCAGAGAAGATTCACAAGGATGTTGCCAGGACTTGAGGGCCTGAGCTACAGGGAGAGGTTGGGCAGGCTAGGACTCTATATTCCTTGGAGCGCAGGAGGATGAGAGGTGATCTTTTAGAGGTGTACAAAATCATGAGGGGAATAGATAGGGTGATTCTACAGTCTTTTACCAAGGGTAGGGGTCTCAAGAATCTGAACACATAAGTTGAAGGTGAAAGGTGAAAGATTTAATGGAACGCGTGGAACATCTTTTTCACACAGAGTGTGGTGGATACATGGGACAAGGTGCCAGAGGAGGTAGTTGAGTCAGGTGCAATAACGGCATTTAAAAGACATTTGGACAGGTAGATGAATTGGAAAGGTTTAGAGGGAAATGGGGCAATCATAGGCAAATGGGACTAGTGTAGATGGGGCATCTTGGTTGGCATGAACGAGTTGGGCTGAAGTGTCTGTATCCATGCTGTGTGACTCTATGACTGTGTCAATTATTGAAAATCTTTTAAATGGTGTTATGGTACCTGCCTCGATGTCATTGTGCTTTTTAAGTGCATTTATAAATTTCATGTTAACCAAGATTGTAATAACCCTCCACTAGAATTCAATTAATTTATTTCTGAGTGTTAAAAAATAACTATAAATTCATTGCTATTGCAAACAATGGTTAAATCAATCGGGATGTTCAATATTGTTTAATATTAAAGAAATTGCCTGACCGATAATTTTGTAGTACAATGCTTCAAAGTCATGCAATAAATAATTATTATTTAGCACAATTGTATACAGTCAAAACATATATATTTTTCATATTCATATTTCAGATACAGCGCGGAAACAGGCCTTTTCGGCCCACCAAGTCCGCCCCGCCCAGTGATCCCCGCACACTAACTCTATCCTACACACACTAGGGACAATTTTTTTACATTTACCCAGTCAATTAACCTACATATTAAATAAGAATATAATAGTTTTTATGCAAATCCATTTCTAATAAGGTAATACTTCTCCGTGGATTGTCATCTTGTCGTGGTGGAGAAGCTTGAGTGGTCCTGAGATCCTGAGAGCGATGCCGTCTGGAGCTGTGCTCCAGGTAGGGTCACCCATGGCGGTAAGGTCGAGGGGGAGGTCCCTGACAAAGAGCAATCCAATCAAGACCTCAACGGTGGAACAGGCGGAGGATGATGGCTGACTTTAGTGGAGCGTCACAACGGCTGGGAAGGCAGATGAAGGCTGCAGCAGAAAAGGGTCCCCGGTCGTCTTAGACTCCACGCCACTGGATCCTGACCCAGATCTGTCAAGGACCGTGTGGTGGCTGTCTGTGCACCAGTCTCCCCACATTAAACAAAGTCACGCACAGGCGTCCTCCATGGAGAGGACAGTCACACTCGCCTCCAGTGACCGCCGATGATGAAGGTAATTATACACAAAATGCTGGAGTAACTCAGCAGGTCAGGCAGCATCTCAGGAGAATGGGTGACGTTTCGGGTCGAGACCCTTCTTCAAAACGTCACCCATTCCTTCTCTCCTGAGATGCTGCCTGACCTGCTGAGTTACTCCAGCATTTTGTGAATAAATACCTTCGATTTGTACCAGCATCTGCAGTTATTTTCTTACAAGGTAATTATACAGATGCATTAGTTTAAATAAATTCAATTCATCTTTTATTATTGCTACTAACAATATACACCGATCAGCCAAAACAATATGACCTGATGAGCCAAAACATTATGACCACCTGCCCAATATCAGTATATCAGGTATATCAGAGCTTTATTTGTCGTTCGGTACCGAAGTACCGAACGAAACTACATAGCTGTCATAGAAAAAAAAAAGAACACAACACATAACCCCAACACAAACGTCCTTCACAGTGACTCCAAACACCCCCTCACTGTGATGGAGGCAACAAAACTTCCACTCTCTTCCCCACGCCCACGGACAGACAGCTCGTCCCCGACCGACCCGCACAGTCCCCGCACCGGGCGCTGAAACGTCCCGCGGCCGAACCGGGCGATGAAAGGCCCGCGACCAAGCCTTGCGCAGCTAAGTCCCGTGGTCGAGCCGCACCGGGCGATGTCAAGTCCGCAGCCGAGCCGCACCAGCGATGAAAAGCCCCGCAGCCGAGCCACACCAGCGATGAAAAGCCCCGCAGCCGAGCTGCACCGGGCGATGTTAAGCCCCGCAGCCGAGCTGCACCGGGCACTGTTAAGTCCCGCAGCCAAGCCGCACCGGGATGTAAAGTCCAGCGGCCAAGCCGCACCGGGTGATGTAAAGTCCAGCAGCCAAGCCGCACCGGGCACTGTTAAGTCCAGCGGCCAAGCCGTGTAAAGTCCAGCAGCGGGCGATGTTAGGCCCCGCAGCCGAGCCGCACCCCGCGCCATGAGGAAGAGAAAAGTCCCCCCCCCCCCACACCCACCCACACCACCACCCCCTCCCACACATACACAACCAAAAAAATATATATAAAAACCATCCCAACACCGACACACAACAAAAAAAAGACGGACAGACTGCTAGTCAGCCGCTGCCGTTAGGCGTCGCCACGTAATATGCTGTTGGTCCTCCGTGTGCAGCCCCATAGGCAGCAGGGTGCGATGCACTGTGTATTGTGACACATTCCTCCCGTGACCACCATTAAAGTTTTCTGTGACTTGTGCCACAGTCGACCTTCTGTCGGTTCGGACCAGACGGGATAGCCTTCGTTGCCCTCGCGCATCGATGAGCCTTGGGCGCCCAACACCCTGTCTGTCACCGGTTTGTGGTTTGTCCGTCCTCGGCCCACTGTCGGTCGGTACTCACCACTGCTGACCGGGAGCACCCCACAAGACTTGTCGTTTCAGAGATGCTCTGAGCCAGTCGTCTGGCCATAACAATTTGGCCTTTGTCAAAGTCGCTCAGGTCTTTACTCCTGCCCATTTCTCCTGCATCCAACACATCAACTTCAAGAACTGACAGTTCACTTGCTGCCTAATATATCCCACCCCTTGACAGGTGCCATTGTAACAAGATAATCAACGTTATTCACTTCGCCTGTCAGTGGTCATAATGTTTTGGCTGATCGGTGTATATGCAATTGTCACGGAGTCACGGAACCACACAGAACAGAAATAGCCCTTCAGCCCAACTCATCCATGCCAACCAAGATGCCCCTGCTGGCCCAATTTGCCCACATTCAGCCCACATCCCTCTAAACCAGCATCTCGCAACCTTTTTACCCTTGTGGAACCCTTGAAATAATTTCCATGTCTCAGGGAACCCCTACATAAAAGTTATATATATATCTTTATTAATCTCTTTCTTTCTCTTTCATAAACTTAAAGTTCATAAGGCAAATATAATATATTTTTCTGATAACTGGTTTAAGCAAAAAATAACACGGCTGCAACCTTCCCCCCATTGATGAACTGTACACTGCAAGGGCCAGGAAGAGAGCGGGCAAAATCATCTCTGACCCCTCTCACCCTGGCCACAAACTCTTCGAAGCACTTCCCTCTGGAAGGCGACTCCGGACTGTCAAAGCAGCCACAGCCAGACATAAAAACAGCTTTTTTTCCCACGAGTGATAGTTGTACTCAATAACCAGCATCTGTAGTCTCTTTTTTGCTCTGGTTTATTTTCACATGTTTAGACCGTAATGGTGTATCCTTATTACTTTGATGTGGTTATGCTTTATTCTTAATTGTTAACTGTATGTTTGTGTTGTCATTTGTGAGCGGAGCACCAAGGCACATTCCTTGTATATGTACATACTTGGCCAATAAACTTATTCATTCATTCATTCATTCATTCATTCATTCATTCATTCATTCATTCATTCATTTTTTCTCAAATTTATTGACAGTGCAAAACACAAAAATGACTCAAAAATGCATTTACATCTGATTAGCCTATTTATCACTATTTCTCTCGGAACCCCTAGCAACCATTCGCGGAAACCTAGTGTTCCCGAGAACCCTTGTCGAGAAACGCTGCTCGGAACCTTATTGTTATTATACCTGCCCCGACTATTTTGTATCTTTTAAGTGCACTTATAATGTTCATATTAACAAGGAATTTAATAATCCACCATTAGAAATCAGATATTTTATTTGTGAGAGTTAAAATAAATGTTTTAACTCTAATATAAATTAATATAGAAAATGTCTTCTCAATATCCAGACTTTCGACATAAGATATGAAATCTTTATACAGTAAATTATATAATTTTACAATGCTACCGTTCAGAATACCATTTTCCTATTACATTCTGCGAGCATTATGCGTGCATGTAATCATTATTAGTGTCATGTAATTCCACAAATTCCTTGCCACAACTTATCTTTGGAAAGTTACTGACAAAGGAAGTGCCGAGCTTATTACACTTTCTTGATAAAAAATAAAATTGCTGCATTTTAGGTATCATTATGTTGAATGATGCCTTACGAACAATATTAACTATCACATTCTTCACCTACATTGTAATATATACACTAATCCAAGACAGCGGCACAGCGGCACAGCGCGTAGAGCCGCTGTCTCACGATGCCAGAGACCCGGGTTCGATCCTCACCTCAGGTGCTGTATGTGTGGAGTTTGCACCTTCTCCCAGTGACCATGTAAAATTTCTCCGGGTGATCCGGTTTCATCCTACATCCCAAAGACGTGCGGGTACATAGGTTAATTGGCCCTCATTAAACTGGCCCTAGTGTGCAGGGAGTAGATGAGAAAGTGGGATAACATAGAACTAGTGTGAACGGGTGATCGATGGTGGGTGTGGACTCAATGGGCTGAAGGGCCTGTCTCAGTCAATCAATTCAAGGACTCTCAGATCCAGATTAGGAACAGGCCATCCTAAATCCAGAGAGACTACCTAAAAAGGGGAACTTTGAAGTGTAAATACTTCTTCAAAGAGAGATCTGAGAGATCTGTGGCAGCCAATTCCAGGCAGAATGCTCCAACAGGCAACGTGACACTGGCCAGATCATCTGTCTAGTAATATTGACACAGGGATAAATATTGGCCAGGACACAAGGCATAACACCTGCTCTTTTTCAAAGTACTGCCAAGGGATACTTTCCATCCATTTGAAGAGTCAGATGGAGATTTGGTTTATGCCACACTCTCAACAAAAGTCCTGACATGATCCCACCGCCAGTCACACCTTCCCCTCTACGCATCGTCCTCCTTCCCACAGGGACCACTCTCTCCATGACCCCCTGGTTCTATCATCCCTCCCCTTCCCAGCCACTTAGAGAGCATTAGAGTCACAATGCACAGAAACAGACCCTTCGGCCCAACTAGCCCATGCCGACCAAGATGCCCCATCTACACTAGTCCCACCTGCCCCCGTTGGGCCCATATCCCTCTAAACCTTTCCTAATCATGTACCTGCCCATATACACTTTCCTATCCCTGCAACCATAGAGGTTTAGAAGGAAAGCTGATCTTATTAAAACATGTAAGATCTTTAGAGGGCATGATCGAGTAAATTGATTGAAGGGTAAGCAGGGTAAGCAGGGTCTTTAATCCACCGAGTCCACACCGACCATCGATATCCTATTCGCACTAGTTCTATGTCATCCCACTTTCTCATCCACTCCCTGCACACTGGGAGCTATTTACAGAGAGCCAATTAACCTACAAACCCGCACGTCTTCGGTATGTGGAAGGAAACCGGAGCACCCAGAAAAAACCCATCCGGTCGCAGGGAGAAGGTGCAAACCTCTCGGCACGGTGGCGCAGCGGTAGAGTTGCTGCCTTACAGCGAATACAGCGCCGGAGACTCAGGTTCGATCCCGACTACGGGCGTCGTCTGTACGGAGTTTGTACGTTCTCCCCGTGACCTGCGTGGGTTTTCTCCGAGATCTTCGGTTTCCTCCCACATTCCAAAGACGTACAGGTATGTAGGTTAATTGACTGGGTAAATGTAAAACGTTGTCCCTAGTGTGTGCAGGATAGTGTTAATGTGCGGGGATCGCTGGGCGGCGCGGACCCGGTGGGCCGAAGGGCCTGTTTCCGAGCTGTATCTCTAAAATCTAAAAAAAAATCTAAAGAAAAATCTAAACTCCACACAGACAGCACCCGAGGTAACTAACGATCAAGCCTGGCGCTGTGAGGCAGCAGCTCTACCCGCTGCACCATTGTGCTGCCTAAAAGTTACAGCATACATCCCCAAATGTAATCTTTAGTAAATCTATTGGTTGAATTAGCTTGGAAAATACAAAGTCAGCTAGTTATGTATGTATATTTATGGCTATTTTAACTAAAATCTTAATTTCCCTCCAAGACTTTTGGCGAAAGGACTTTTAATTATTTCTCTTCGTCAACGTTATTTAAATATATTACTTAGTGAAAGTGGCTTTTTATTTCTATACTCCCCTGTCCAACCAATCTTTCCGGTAGAGCCACTTCCTCACAGCGCCAGAGACCCGGGTTCATAAGTCCATGTCATAGGAGAAGAATTAAGCCATTTGGCCCATCGAGTCTGCACCACTATTGATTCAAGGCCTGTCTGTCTTTCCCTCTCAACCCCATTCTCCTGCCTTCTCCCCGTAACCTTTGACACCCTTACTAATCAAGAACCTGTCAATCCCTGGCATAAAAATACCCATTGACTTGGCCTCCACAGCCGTCTGTGGCAATGAATTCCACAGATTCAGCACCCTCTTGCTCAAGAAATTCCTCCTCATCTCCTTTTTAAAGGTAGATTTTAGATTTTTTTAGATTTAGAGATACAGCGCAGAAACAGGCCCTTTCTGCCCAATGGGTCCGCGCCGCCCAGCGATCCCCGCACACTAACACTATCCTACACCCACTAGGGACAATTTTTTTAAAACATTTGCCCAGCCAATTAACCTACAAACCTGTACGTCTTTGGAGTGTGAGAGGATACCGAAGATCTCGGAGAAAACCCACACAGGTCACGGGGAGAACGTACAAACTCCGTACAGACGGCGCCCGTAGTCAGGATCGAACCTGAGTCTCCGGCGCTGCATTCGCTGTAAGGCAGCAACTCTACCGCTGCGCCACCGTGCCGCCACGGTACTTACTTTCATTCTGAGGCTGTGCCCTCTGGTTCGAGTCTCTCCCACTGAATGCTGATATCTGAACCATATCTCACGAGCTTGTACATTCATTTCTTTGATCTGCACTATCCAATGAAATGGAAACTACTACACATTGATGCCATAACAATTGAAATGGAGAGGGTAAAACCCAGCAGAAATCACAGAGGGAACATTGGTCGTTTATCAGAAGTGAGACAGTTCTGACTATAAAAGGCATCATTCTTGCAAAGGCCAGAATACAAGTGATTAAGGCAGAACACAGAGCATATGCTGATAATAGTTTGTGTTCAGGCAGATCGCAAACCAGGAGTACAACGAGGGCAGATCAGAATCAGGCTTCTGAACGGTCCTTCCATTAGCTAGAGTACTGTCCGATTCACCTCTACCACATTGCGGACATTGGACTTTGTCTCTGGAACTGATGCACTACAATGCTGAGAATTATATTCTGCATCTCCCGAGATGCTGCCTGACCTGCCGAGTTACTCCAGCATTTCGTATCTACCTTTGATTTTAACCAGCATCTGCAGTTTTTTTCCGACACTATATATTCTGCACTCTGTATATTCCCTGCCATCAGGCTACTGAACAGTCCTTCCATAAGCTAGGGTACTGCCCGCTTTATTACCCCATTGCGGATATTGGACTTTGTCTCTGGAACTGATGCGATACAATGCTGAGAACTACCTTCTGCAGATTTCTATTTTTCTTGAGGACAACTTCTATGTCACCCACTTTCTCATTTGAAATTGGAGAATACAATGTTCATACCCCTGGGTTGTAAGCTAACCAAGCAGAATATGAGGTGTTGTTCCTCCAATTGTGTTTGTAGAGATACAGCACGGAAACAGGCCCTTCAACCCACTGAGTCCACGCCTGTTCACACTAGTTCTTTGATATCTCACTTTCTCATTCACTCTCTACACACTAGGGGGCAATTTACAGAGGGCCAATTAACCTCCAAACCTGCATGACTTTGGGATGTGGGAGGAAACCGGAGCACCCGGAGAAAACCCACGCGGTCGCAGGGAGAACGTGCAAACTCGACAAAGAGAGCACCCGAGGTCAGGATCGAACCCGAATCTCTGGCGCTGTGAGACAGTCAGTGAAGAGAATGTCCAATAATGTGGAAGTGGGGTGCGTAGGAGGTTGAGGGGTGACCTTATTGAGGTGTACAAGATCATGAGGGGCACGGATAAAGTGAACGCTCAGTCTTTTCCCCCAGGGTAGAGGATTCTAAAACTAAAGGGCACAGGCTAAAGGTGAGAGGGGAGAGATTTAAGGGGGCAACTTTTCACTCAGAGAGTTGTCCATATCTGGAATGAGCTGCCAGAGGAAGCTGTAGAACTGGATTCAATTATGAGCTATAAGGCAGGAACGGGGTACTGATTGAGAATGATCAGCCATGATCACATTGAATGGCGGCTGGCTCGAAAGGCCGAATGGCCTCCTCCTGCACCTATTGTCTATTGTCTAGTGTCTATAAAAAACATTTGGACAGATGTACGGATAGGAAGGGTTTAGAGGAGGGTACAGATGCTCCCCGGCTTACCATGCTTCGACTTGCGATATTTCCACTTTGCGATGGTGCAAATGGCGGCGATCCATGGCGAGCCGCTGCTCGCTCCCGGCCACGTGATCACGTGTATTAAATGCATTTCGACTTACGATATTTTGGGTTTACAATGGGGTTTCTGGGAACGTCACCCCATCGTAAGTTGAGGAGCACCTGTAATAAAATGTGTAATCAAAATGTAGTCAGAAGGTCTATGTGGGCCAAATGCAGGGAAATAGGCCTAGGCCAGAAAGACAATTTGGTTGGCATGGCCAAGGTGGGCCGAAGGGCCTGTTTCCATGCTGTGCAGTCAGGTGACTCCCCCTGTATACTGCCCTGGTAATGAATATAAAACCCTGCATCTGTTCTATTTTAATCCCCCACCAGTTGATGAATGTTTGTTATTGAAATATCTCTTTGAGAAAACAGGCCTTTGCAGACTCCTGTATTCCTTGCAGAACGTAAGTGTTTTAAAATGGAATGAATAATATAAATAGAGCATATTACATCCTGATCTTTTTGTTTAAACACTTTGACAGCTTTACAGAAGTGAGGGTGATAAATTCACAATCTATCAACAAGTCGAGATACTGTGGTTGCCATGGGCAACAGGCTAACCTATTTGACAGTGAGATTCTCCGCATATAAATTCATAAAACATGAAAGTGATTCAAGATAGCGTTGTGTTGTCACTGGTCAGGTTTGCTAATATCCTGTATCTATTAATTAACATTTTTTACAAGAACGCATTGTGATCAACCTTTGAAGTTTAATTGAGGTTTCTCATAGTGAAATATCGTTAATAATTAATTGCCAAATTCAGAGCAGGCTCATTTATCAAATACAATGCTAAAATCCGAATATCCTGTGGCTATCAAAGTGTTATTCGTTTGTGTTCCTTTATTCTTTACAATTTGATGGAAAATACATCATGTAGTCCTACTCCAGTCCTGAGAGTTCATCATTGTTGCCTTCATGTCATCGCCTGCAAATAGGTCTAGGTTTAGTACGGCACGGTGGCGCAGCGGTAGAGTTGCTGCCTCACAGCGGAAGAGACCCAGGTTCGATACTGACTACGGGTGCTGTCTGTATGGGGTTTGTACGTTCTCCCTGTGACTGCATGGGTTTTTTCCAGGTGCTCTGGTTTCTTCCCGCACTCCAAAGACATACAGATTTGTACATTAATTGGTTTTGGTAAAATTGTAAATTGTCCCCAGTGTGCAGGATAGTGTGAGTGTACGGGGTGATCGCTGGTCAGCACAGACCCGATGGGCGGAAGGGCCTGTTTCCACGCTGTATCTCTAAAGCCTAAAGTTTATTAAGGTCACGTGTACTGAGGTTAAGTGAAAAACGTTGTTTTACATGCAATCCAATCAGATCAGATAATACTATACATAAATACAATCAAGTCAAACTCAAGTACAATGGGTAGAGCAAAGGGGAAGATACAGAATAGGGTTTACAATAGAGTCATAGAATCACACAGCACGGAAACAGGTCCTTCAGCACAACTTGTCCATGCTGACCAAGATGCCCCATCTACACTAGTCCCAGTTGCCAGCGTTTGGCCCATATCCCTCTAAACCTTTCCTATCCATGTACCTGTCTAGTATCAGATGTTAAATGTTGTTCTAGTAACTCCCTAAATTACCTCCTCTGGCAGCTCATTCCACTTACCCACCACCCTCTGTGTGAAAATGTTGCCTCTCAGGTTCCTACTAAATCTTTCCCCTTTCACCTTAAACCTATGTCCTTCGTTTATTGATTCCCCTACTCTGGGTAAAAAACTGAGCATTCACCCTATCTATTCCCCTCATGATTTTGTACACCTCTATAAGGTCACCCCTCATATCCTGCGCTCCAAGGTATAATGTCCCAGCCTGCCCAATCTCTCCCTATAGCTCAGGCCCTCGAGTCCTGGCAACATCCTCGTAAATGTATAACATTGTTGTAAATGTCTGGGAGTTATTGCTCGATGTCTTAAACCAAGAAGATAAATGTGAAGACAGTTCATTCAGCAGTTCATTTATATTAAATAAATCGTCTAATTGGCTATAAACTTTATAGATACAGCGCGGAAACAGGCCCTTCAGTTCACTGAGTCCACGCCAATTAATGGTAATCGAGTTTCACTGTAACTTAATTGGTACATGTGACAATAAACAGACCTTTGAAACCTTAGAACTGGAGATCACCCCATACAACAAAACGACCGTACACATTAGCAACAATTTACACTTTTACTGAAGCCAGTTAACCTTCAAACCTCTATGTCTTTGGAGTGTGGGAGGAAACCGGAGCTCCCAGAGAAAACCCACGCAGCCACAGGGAGAATGTACAAAACTCTGAACAGACAGCACCCGTAGTCAGGATCGAACGCGGGTCTCTGGCGCTGTGAGGCAGCAGATCTACCCGCTGCGCCACCGTGCCATCTCTTCCACTGTCACACACTGAAGGGTCCCGACCCGAATCGTCACCTATCCATGTTCTCCAGAGATGCTGCCTGACCGTTGAGTTATTCCAGCACTTTACGTCTTTTTTTGTAAATTGGCATCTGCAGTTACTTGTGACTATCTATGAACTTGGGTTTTTTCTTTTCAAATTATATTTTTACACTAATGTCTAGTTTTTTCTTCGCAGTGTCTTTTTTCTTTATGAGTAATTTATGTATAATTTGTTCCTGTATTTTGTTCGAGTCTATGTTTAAGTTTAGGTTTATTATTGTCACGTGTACCGAGGTACAGTGAAAAGCTTTGTTTTGCATGCTATCCGATAATACTATATGTAAATATCATATCATATCATATCATATATATACAGCCGGAAACAGGCCTTTTCGGCCCACCAAGTCCGTGCCGCCCAGTGATCCCCGCACATTAACACTATCCTACACCCACTAGGGACAATTTTTACATTTACCCAGCCAATTAACCTACATACCTGTACGTCTTTGGAGTGTGGGAGGAAACCAAAGATCTCGGAGAAAACCCACGCAGGTCACGGGGAGAACGTACAAACTCCATACAGTGCAGCACCCGTAGTCAGGATCGAACCTGAGTCTCCGGCGCTGCATTCGCTGTAAAGCAGCAACTCTACCGCTGTGCTACCGTGCCGCCCAATCGAGTCAAACTCAATAACAATAGGTAGACCAAAGGGGAAGATACAGAGTGCAGATAATAGTTCTCAGCATTGTAGCGCATCAGTTCCACAGACAAAGTCCAATGTCCGCAATGGGGTAGAGGTGAATCGGACAGTACTCTAGCTTATGGAAGGACCATGCACAAGCCTGATAACAGAGTGGAAGAAGCTGTTCCTAATAGACAGTACCATAGCTTATAGAACTATCCGATTCATCATATTCAATAAGATAGGATACTGTCCGATTCACTTCCATCCTATTGCGGACATTGGACTTTGTCTACGAAACTGCTGTGCTGCAATGCTGCAATGCTGAGAACTATATTTTGTATATTCATAGTCATATTATAGACAATAGACAATAGACAATAGGTGCAGGAGGAGGCCATTCGGCCCTTCGAGCCAGCACCACCATTAACCGTGATCATGGCTGATCATTCTCAATCAGTACCCCGTTCCTGCCTTCTCCCCATACCCCCTGACTCCGCTATCCTTAAGAGCTCTATCTAGCTCTCTCTTGAATGCATTCAGAGAATTGGCCTCCACTGCCTTCTGAGGCAGAGAATTCCACAGATTCACAACTCTCTGACTGAAAAAGTTTTTCCTCATCTCAGTTCTAAATGGCCTACCCCTTATTCTTAAATATATATATTCATAGATATTCATCAGTCGAAGAAGGGTCTCGACCCGAAACGTCACCCATTCCTTCTCTCCAGAGATGCTGCCTGTCCCTCTGAGTTACTCCAGCATCTGCAGTTCCTTCCTACAGTATATTCTGCATTCTGTGTTGAAGTTTGTACGTGATGCTGTGAAGGGGTTTTCATTGGACCACTGCCTCTCCATACTTGTGCAAATGACAATACACCAGAGCTCGGCTGTGACTTCTTTTGCTTTTGGGGTGGAACTGTGGAACTCTGGGTGCTAGCAAGTGGCAGAGTCACGGCAGAACGATTTTTAGCTCCTGATTCATTTCCCAGCTTTCTGTGACACATTCTGACGCACATGTACGAGAATGTTCCCGGGGGAAACCGTGGACAATCAGAACTGCTCTGATCGGAGTCGGCTTCACAAAACATTAAGCATTACAGTGACAAGATTGGAAATAACTGACAACAATTAGTTCTTTAACATTAAGCGCCTGCCTCTTAAAATTCAGCCAAGGAATATCTGATATAACGTCAGCAGCAGCCTGTGCAAGAAGTCCTTAACATCACAGTTCAATGCAACATAAGAATGACTGGAAATTCAGCAACTGATTGAAAGAAATATTGTCATGACAATTGTTGTGACTTGAAGCATTCTGGACAATCCGAGGGCACAAACGTTTTTGAAATAATATTTGGTATCCTAAGCTGTTTTAATACAACGCAGATCCCTAAACACCAACATATTTTCTGGCTAACGTTTCCTCTCAGCAACAATTTACTGTGAGCTTCAGTGGAACTGAATATTGGATGCAAGGTTGACTGGGAAGTCACAATATTATAAGATTCGTGCCACTAATTTCAAGGTGATTTAGATTTTTTAGATTTAGATTTAGATTTAGAGATACAGCGCGGAAACAGGCCCTTCGGCCCACCAGGTCCGCGCCGCCCAGCGATCCTCGCACATTAACACTATCCTGCACCCACTAGGGACAATTTTTTTAAAACATTTGCCCAGCCAATTAACCTACATACCTGTACGTCTTTGGAGTGTGGGAGGAAACCGAAGATCTCGGAGAAAACCCACGCAGGTCACGGGGTGAACGTACAAACTCCTTACAGATGGCACCCGTAGTCAGGATCGAACCTGAGTCTCCGGCGTTGCATTCGCTGTAAGGCAGCAACTCTACCGTTGCGCCACGATTGAGGGTGAATTTTGCTCAGTCACCGTGCTTTAACAGTACGGCGACGGTAATTCCGGACTAATATTTTGCACTTTTACCAGCGTGCAAAAAGTTCCATTGCCAGAGTGAGCCCACACGCAAAGGCTGGTAGACCTGATGCCGAACAGACAAAGGGACAAAAAGTGTGAGATGAGATAGAAGAGGTCGTAAGGTCATGTGATAGCAGCAGAATTAGGCCATTCGGCCCATCAAGTCCACTCCACCAATCTATCGTGGCTGATCTATCTCTCCCTCATTCTCCTGCTTTCTCCCCATAACCCCTGCATCTGTACTAATCAAGAATATATCTATTTTTGCCTTTAAATTATCCATTGACGGCCTCCACAGCCTTCTGTGGCAAATAATTCCACAGGTTCACCACCCTCTGACTAAAGAAATTCCTCCTCATCTCCTTCCTAAAAGAATGCCCTTTAATTCTGAGGCGATGACCTCTAGTCCTAGACACTCCCATTAGTGGAAACATCCTCTCCACATCCACTCTATCCAAGCCTTTCACTATTCTGTACGTTTCAATGAGGTCCCCCATCATTCTTCTAAACTCCAGCGTGTACAGGCCCAGTGCCATCAAATGCTCATCGTATGTTAACCCACTCATTCCAGGGATCATTCTTGTATAAGAGCCGAGAATTGCACATCAAGAGGAAGGGATGTAGGTGGACGAGGATGGGGGGAAGGAGGAAGGGAAAAATAGAGGTGCATATTTCAGATGAGGCACTGGGAAAAGAGAGGGAAGAAAGGACGGGAGAAAGGGGGGGGTGGTTAGTTGTCTAACATTGGAGAATTCGGTGTTCACACTGTTGGGTTTTAGCCTACAAGGTGCTGTTCCTCCAGTTTGCGCGTGGCTTCACACTTGCTGGTGTTACTGTCTTTGTACCAGTCAGTCATGTTAAATTTTCTAACTGCTGGTTACACGTTTTGTTTTAGGCAGCAGGCCAGCATAATAAAAGGAGCTTTGGTTTTGATCAATTAGAAAAAATATCTTCTGTAGACTTTAAAATGGAGATTAGATCATGAATAATACAGAAGGTGCTGAATTCACACAGAAAAATCTCCTGGGGCAAACCTGATCTGAAATAGTCTGTGCCTTTATCATGATATCAAGGACTAGTGGGCACAAAGACATCCAGTCATACAGAACGGACACATGCCCTTCAGACCAACTTGCCATGCCGACCAAGATACCCCATCTACACTAGTGCCACCTGCCCGCGTTTGGCCCATATCCCTCTAACCCTTTCCTATCCATGTACCTGTCCAAATGTTTTTAAAATGCTGTTGTGGTACCTGCCTCAACTACCTCCTCTGGCAGCTCGTTCCATATGATACGATAGAACTTTATTTAACCCGGGAGGGAGATTGATCTGCCAACACACAAAACCACAAAATACGTGATGCATGAAATTCAAGTGACGAATGAAAAGGATTGTTGATGTGCAAAGATTTGTCACCACCCTTTACCACTCCAAAGGTTTAAGAGGAGTGGCAGAGGTTGCGGGGAGAAGTATATCAAATTATGAGAGGCACAGATAGGGTGGACAGTCAGAACCTTTTTCCCAGGGTAAAAAATGTCAAAGACTGGCGGGCATAGCTTCAAGGTGAGTGAAGTAAAGTTTAAAGGGGATGCGAGCGGGAAGCTTTTTACACCGAGGGTGGTGGGTGCCTGGGATGTGCTGCAGGGGGTGGTGGTGGAGGCAGATACGATAGTGGCGTTTAGGAGGCTTTTGATTAGGAACATAGATATGCAGGGAATGGAGGGATATGGATCACGTGCAGGTAGATAATAAGAGTTGGTCTTGGCATCGTGTTGAGCATGGACATTGTGGGCAGAAGGGCCTGCTGCTGTGCTGTACTGTTCTATGTTCCATGCATGAATCCAGCCTAAATTGAATTATGTCAGGGGCAGCTCTGAGATATTGGACTCTTAGCTGATGGCAAGTTTAAAATGGCTTCCGCCTTCACCAGATAGTTGGAACTCATGTTTTAGCTAAATGCTTTAGCGTGATTAATGAATCATGCCATACTTTAGTTCAGTTTAGTTTATTATTGTCACGTGTACCGAGATACAGTAAAAAGCTTTTGTTTAGATTTTTAGATTTAAAGATACAGCGCAGAAACAGGCCCTTCGGCCCACCGGGTCCGCGCCGCCCAGCGATCCCCGCACATTAACACTATCCTACACACCCTAGGGACAATTTTTACATTTGCCCAGCCAATTAACCTGCAAACCTGTACGTCTTTGGAGTGTGGGAGGAAACCGAAGATCTCGGAGGAAACCCACGCAGGTCACGGGGAGAACGTACAAACTCCGTACAGACGGCGCCCGTAGTCAGGATCGAACCCGGGTCTCCGGCGCTGCATTCGCTGTAAGGCAGCAACTCTACCGCTGCGCCACCGTGCCACCCTCTGTTTGCATGCTATCCAGTCAAAGAAAAGACTACACATGATTACAGCAGACCGTCTACAGTGCATCGATACAGGATAAAGGGTACAATAACGAGTGCAAAAATAAAGATAGTTCAAAGGTCTAAAATTAGGTAAATGGGAGGTCAGGCCCACTCTCTAGTTGGTGAGAGGACGGTTCAGTTGCCTGATAACAGCTGGGAAGAAACTGCCCCAGTACATTAAATTTTTAACATGCAGTTGCTAACTTTTGACTCAGCATTTCAACTCTGCGGTCACACGTAAATGATCACTGAAATCTGACATTATAACGGCACAATTTCTGCTTTGGCAACAGTTAACACCAGGAGAAAGAATTCCACTGGTGCACTGACAGAGCCACGTTAATAGTATTGCATTGGACATTAAAGTTGATGCAAGATTAAATTTAGATGCAACCATTCACTTTGATCCATACTTTTTCCAGATCATTAGTTTGCAAGAAGTGATTACTTTGAATGATATTGTGGTCAGATCTGGAGGAACTCAGCATATCAGGCAGCATCTTTGTTTCAGACTTTTGGAGACACAGCTTGGAAACAGGCCCTTCGACTCACCGAGGCCTTGCCGACCAGTGATCAGCCCGTACACCAACACTATCCTACACACACACTAGGGACATTTTACAGAAGCAATTAACCTACAAACCTTCACGTCTTTGGAGCGTGAGATGAAACCGGAGCACCTGGGGAAAATCCACGTGATCACAGGGAGAGTGTACAAACTCCGTACAGACAGCACCCGTGGTCAGGATTAAACCGGGATCTCTGGCGCTGTAAGGCAGCAACACTACCGCTGCGCTACCGTGCCACCCCAATCTCATCTGTGCAGGGAATGGACAGGTAATGTTTCAGGTCAGGACCCTTCTTCAGACGGGCAAAACTTTGGATCAGGACTGGAGTGTTATCTTGCACTGAACCTTGTTCCCTTTATCGTGTATCTGTACACTGTGGATGACTTGATTGTAATCATGTCTAGTCTTTCCGCTGACTGGATAGCACGCAACAAAAAGCTTTTCACTGTACCTCGGTACACGTGACAATAACTAAACTAAACTAAATAAACTAAACAGGGCCTTTGGCCCAACTTGCCCATGCCGACCAACATGACCCTTCTACACTTGTCTCACCTGCCCACCACAACCCTCTAAACCTCTCCTATCCATGTCCCTGTCCAAATCACCAAGCTGACCTTGGTGATTTGGACAGGGACATGGATGGGAGAGGTTTAGAGGGTTGTGGTGGGCAGGTGAGACAAGTGTAGATCGAGCACGCGGTACATCGAGCACGCGGGCTGACTGTACTTTGGACTTTTGAACAATGGGGCCAAAACATAGTGGCGCCAGCATGTGTAAGTATGTGCAAAAGGAATTTCACTGTGCAGTTGCACAGGTGATATATAAAGCACTATTGAAACAGGCCCTTCGGCCCACCGAGTCCGCACCGACCAGCGATCCCTGCACACTACCCTGCACACATACAGGGACAATTTTACATTTTTATACCCAGCCAATTAACCTACAAACCTGTAAGTCTGTGGAGTGTGGGAGGAAACCGAAGATCTCAGAGAAAACCCATGCAGGACACGGGGAGAACGTATAAACTCCGGACAGGCAGCACCCGTAGTCAGGATCGAACCCGGGTCTCTGGTGCTGTGAGGCAGTAGCGCTAACCTCCACGTCACTGTGCTGCCCCTGGTGTTGGTGAACTCTCTCTGTAATTGCACCACAGTATTGAGCCGCTCTGACCCATTGCAAATGTAGACCTTGCCAAGCTGAGGGGTTGTGCCTCTGGCGTAAAGAGATGAACTCTGCACCTGCCTTCCTCATTACAAATCGTTGACCAGGAATCACTGGGACAGGTCTTAGTAATAATAAATTGAATTATTCCCTTAAATTCCAGCCAACATCCACTGGGAGATGGAATAGCAAGTCATCAGTTTATCCAATCAATTTTCATTTCTTAAATGTATAATTCCCTGACCTATTGGTTGTAAAAAGGTGACAAATGTCTCTAATTGCATTTGGATGTAATTCTGCTCTGAACCTCTTGGAAGATAACACACATTTCTAAATCCATTAAACTGACTTTTGGAAATGCTACGTTACCCTTGATCCTATGTCAATGAAGTATTTTGGGCGGCACAGTGGCGCAGCGGGTAGAGCTGCTGCCTCACAACGCCAGAAAACCGGTTCGATCCTGACCTTGGGTGCTGTCTGTGCGGAGTCTGTACGCTCTCCCTGTGACAGTGTGGGTTTCCTCCAGGTGCTCCAGTTTACTCCCATATTCCAGTGACGTGCGGGTTTGTAGGTTAATTGGCCCTCTTTAAAATATTCCTAGTGTGTAGAAGATTAGACAGTGGGATAACATAGAACTAGTGTGAACAGGTGATCAATGGTTGGTATGGACTCAGTGGGCCAAAGGACCTGTTTCCATGCTGTATCTGTAAACTAACCAGATGCTTGTAGGTTAATTGGCCTCTATAAAAATACCGCCAAGTGTGTAGGGAGGGAGCAGGGTGTTGGTCATTAACCGACTTGTGGCCTCCCTGCTCTGGTGCAGATTGACCACATTGGTCCCATCAGCCACCTTTGCTGGGATCATCCAGAAGAAGGTGGGGGACTTCTTCTGGGGCAACAGAAGGCACTGGGTCTGTGCAGCGGTCCTGAGTCTCCCGATTGAGGAGGGTGGTCAGTCGCTGGTGTGCATCCGCACCCAGTTGGTGGCTCTCCGCCTCAGGACTCTGCAGAGATACCTGTACTCAGGGCGTCCTCCCAGGTGGCACGTGCTGGCGACGCACTTTTTCCATCAGGGCCGCGGCCTTCAAGGAGGTACGCGGATGCCGATGGTGGGCGTCAGCCGGGCCGTCCTGCTGGGGATGCCCGGCTTCTACCGGGACTTGCTGAGAGTCTGGAACCTGGTTGCTGTCGACCGAGCCCCCCCCCCGCTGGCAGAGGCCAGCGGCCCAGGTGTGAGAGCACCCCCCCCCCCCTTGTCACGCCCCGCTGGGTGTCGGGGGGGCCGGGTGTGAGAGCGCCCCCCCTTGTCCCACCCCACTGGGTGTCGGGGGGCCCGGGCGTGTGGCTGAGCAAACCCCCACTCAGCCGGAAGTACTCGTCGGTCCCAGGTGCCGTAATCCTTCCCGGGAGCCGGTCCCACACAACAGGAGCCGCATTTCCTCGACACCCTTCATCTCCCTCTGAGACGCAGGGAGGCGTGTCCTGTACGGGCTCCTCCTCCACACCCTGCACTTCCTCGCCCTGGTCCACCGTCCTGACACTAAGTGGCGGTCGGTGTTGCCTTCCGGTCGCGAGGGGGCCCGGCGGTGGGGGTCCCTCTACGTAGGGATTCTGCTCCTCTCCATTGGGGGCCTGTGGTGGAGGGCACTGCCCCGAGGAGTCCCCTGGAACCTGTTCCTCGCGCGGTTCACAGACTCGCCAGCCGCCTGCCACTGTTGCGGGTTGGTAGAGTCTGTGTTCCACGTGTACATGGAGTGTGTGAGGTTGCAGCCCCTGCTCAAATCTCTAAAGGGGCTGCTCCTTGCCTTCTGGCTGCACTTCACACCCACCATCCTCATCTTTGGACACCCTGTGCGTAGGGGAGAGGGTAGGGCTGAATATGTCCTGGTTGGGCTGCTCCTGGGCCTGGCCAAGCTGGCCATCCACGAGTCACGGCGCCAGGCGGGAAGAGAGCTCTGCCCGAGCCAGCTGCCTGCCCATTTTCCGGAGTTACGTCCGCGCCCGGGTGGTGTTAGAGAGGGATTACGCGCTGTCCACGGGCACCCTGGGGGATTTCCGGGGTCGCTGTGGGGTTGAATGCATCCGTGACAAGGAGTGTAAGATAGTTGTATAGTAATCCATTTTTTGTCTTGTATTATGGTGGTGGGTTCTGTTTTGGTTTTATTATACTGTATATATTATTTTAATATTTGAATAAACATTTTTGATTAATAAATAAATGAAAAGTGTGTGGGGACTGGTAGAATCTGCCAGAGTCAATGACCACACTGAGAGGATTAGATTAGTGTAGGATGAGTGTGCGTAGGTGATTGATGGTCAGCATGGACTCGATGGGCCAGTTTCTACGCTGTATCTCACAAACAAAAGAGATGATGTGAAGTTAAGCAGTGTGCAATAAAGCTTAGAAACAAGGAACTGCAAATGCTGTTTTACGTACAAAGACACAATGTGCTGTTGGATTCACAGGTGTTAGAGAGGGACTACTGGCTCGAAGGGCCGAATGGCCTACTCCTGCACCTATTGTCTATTGTCTACGCGCTGTCCACGGAAACCCTGGGGGATTATTCAGCTTAAATTATTATTTAATATTAAATAATTATTAAATAATTTATTATAATTTAGATAATATTGTCACGTCAACGTCTCTGAAGAACATGAACAGGAGACCTTTCGGGTCGAGACACTGATTGTCGTGGGGTGGGGGTGGGGAAGAGAGCGAGAAAAGAGGAGGGCAGGACAAACCCTGGTGAGCGATAGGTGGATACAGGTGAGGGTTTTTTTTTGGATAAATGATTGGACAAAGACTGGCTTCACTCTGGCAATGGAGAAGGCTCAGAACACAGAGGTCAGTAAGGGAATGGGAAGAGGACTTCAGGTGGTTAGTCTGCTTGGTTAGAATGGAAGGGTATGGATTATGTGCAGGCAGAGGAGACTAGTTTAACTTGGTATCTTGTTTCACATAGACATTATAGGCTGATGGCCAGGTGTTAAGGTGCCGAGGGCCAATGTTCTGCCAGTCCTGTCCTGATTCGGTCATCCTATTCGGCCCCCCCGACTCCATCAAATCGATAACAGGCAGTCTTGGAAGCCTATCCTGCCTAGTCAAACCGCATGTCAAAAACCTCGGCATGATATTTGACTCTGCATTAAAATTTGATAAGCAAGTCAACGCTGTGGTAAAAGCCAGCTTCTTCCAACTTCGAACCATTGCTAAAATCAAACCTTTCCTCCAATTCGACGACACAGAAAAAATCATTCACGCTTTCATTTCCTCCCACCTAGACTACTGCAACTCCCTATACACTGGGATCAGCCAATCTTCCCTGTCCCGCCTGCAACTGGTCCAAAACGCCGCAGCGAGACTCCTGACGGGTACCCGTAAAAGGGACCACATCACGCCGATTCTGGCCTCTCTCCACTGGCTCCCTGTACGGTACAGAATCAACTTCAAGCTCCTCCTATTCACGTATAAAGCCCTAAATGGACATTCCCCCCCCCTACATCAAAAATCTAACCCACCTCTCTAACTCCAGGTCCCTCAGGTCGGCCGACTTGGGGCTACTCACTATCCCGCGGTCTAGGCTTAAGCTCAGGGGTGACCGCGCTTTTGCGGTTGCAGCTCCTAGACTGTGGAACAGCATCCCTCTCCCCATCAGAACTGCCCCCTCCATCGACTCCTTTAAGTCCAGGCTCAAAACCTATTTCTACTCCCTAGCGTTTGAGGCTCATTGAGGAGGCGCTGTGAACTGTTTGCGTGCTACTGTATGTTTCATTTTTTTTATTTTTTTTTCCTTAGTACCTAATCAGATGTACAGCACTTTGGTCAACGTGGGTTGTTTTTTAATGTGCTATACAAATAAAATTGACTTGACTTGACTGATGAAAGGACAGGGCATGCGCAAGGGGCCAATTCGCATGGTCATTGTGGGCCATATGGCCTGTTTCGCTGCCATACTGTTCTATTTTCTATGTTCTGCGTTCACTGTAGACTGAAGAAGGGTCTTGACCAGAAACGTCACATATCCGTGTTGTCCTGAGATGCTGCCTGACCCGCTGAGTTACTCCAGCACTCTGTGCCCTTTTTACAGTATGTAAACCAGCATCTGCAATCTTGTTCTAGATTTAGACATACAGGCCCTTTGGCTCACTAAACCCACGCCACCAGAAATTACCCTGTACTCTATAACTATCCTCCACACAGGGGGATTTTACAGTTTTTTACCAAAGCCAATTAACCTACACGCTGTACGCCTTTGGATTGTGGGTGAAAACCGGAGCACCCGGAGGAAAATCACGCGGTCACAGGGAGAACGTTCAAACTGCGTACAGACAGCGCCTGAAGTCACGATGGAACCCGGGTCTCTGGCGCTGTGAGGCAGCAACTCTACCACTGCACCACTGTGCCGTACAAAGATACTAGAGGAGCAAGATAGACCACTCGACCCTAAAAACCGTAGTATGTCACGGCGCCATTTTAGTAGGCAGAAACTTGCAGAAACATTGAAAAAGAAAAATAACAAAAATCTGTGAATTGATAGATGAGGTATATTCTGTATTTTAATGGTATCATCAGACATACTGGTCCCCCAAAACACTGATTACACTGCAAGAGGCATGGCGAACGGCGGGTTTTGCCTACTAAAATGGCGGATGTCACGCTCCTGCACTTCAGTAAGGGCGAATTCAACGGAGTGGTCCATCTTGCTCCTCTAGTATCTTAGGTGCCGTCCTTATATCTTCATTGTAAACCTTGTTATCATCCCTAACCTGTACACAGATTGTCACTTTGACCAAAGGGGGCAGATTCTGAACCCCTTCTCCTTTGCTCTGCTGTTGATAAAAGCTGTCTGTCCCATCAGCTTACCAGTTGCCACAGGGAGGTTGGGACCCCAGCCTTCACAGATGAGCAGTTGAATTCTGAATAAACTGCATGAAGTGTTCCTCAGCTGGTGCCTAGATTAGATGCTCGAGAATCATTGATCCATCCAGGATTTTTTCCCTCATTATTTTAGAGAAAGCGTTTGAAAATGCCAGACATGTCTCAGCTTTTCCGAGAAAAGCCTATTGTCATTATCGTTTTTCTTCAGAAGTGCATTCATTCTCATTTTAAATGGAACTTGCCACTCTGAGGATATAGATAGCTTGTTCATCTAATGGGGAAAAAAAAACATTCACACAAGGTTTTAGAAATCCTTTATTCCTAGCCTGCAAGCACATGGAGATAAAGATTTGTTTCTTGAGTTGGGAAATATAAGCGGGTAAAGCAAATAGTGCTGGAGGAACTCAGCGGGTCAGGCAGCATCTGTGGAGGGAATGGACAGACAATAGAAACATAGAAAATAGGTGCAGGAGGAGGCCATTCGGCCCTTTGAGCCAGCACCGCCATTCATTGTGATCATGGCTGATCATCCACAATCAGTAACCTGTGCCCAACTTCTCCCCATATCCTTTGATTTCACTAGTCCCCAGAGCTCTATGTAGGCGGCACGGTGGCGCAGCGGTAGAGTTGCTGCCTTACAGCGAATGCAGCGCCGGAGACTCAGGTTCGATCCTGACTACGGGCGCTGTACGGAGTTTGTACGTTCTCCCCATGACCTGCGTGGGTTTTCTCCGAGATCTTCGGTTTCCTCCCACATTCCAAAGACGTACAGGTATGTACGTTAATTGACTGGGTAAATGTAAAAATTGTCCCTAGTGTGTGTAGGATAGTGTTAATGTGCGGGGATCGCTGGGCGGCGCGGACTTGGTGGGCCGAAGGGCCTGTTTCCGTGCTGTATCTCTAAATCCAAACCTAAACTCTCTCTTAAATTCATCCAGTGATTTGGCCTCCACTGCCCTCTGTGGCAGAGAATTCCACAAATTCACAACTCTCTGGGTGAAAAAGTTCCTTCTCACCTCAGTTTTAAATGGCCTCCCTGTTATTCTAAGACTGTAGCCCCTGGTTCTGGACTCGCCCAACATTGGGAACATTTTTCCTGCATCTAGCTTGTCCAGTCTTTTTATAATTGTATATGTCTCTATAAGACCCCTCTCATCCTTCTAAACTCCAGTGAATACAAGCCTAGTCTTTTCAATCTTTCCTCATATGACAGTCCCGCCATCCCAGGGATCAATCTCGTGAATCTACTCAGCACTGCCTCAATTACGAGGATGTCCATCCTCAAATTAGGATACCAAAACTGTACACAATACTCCAGATGTGGTCTTACCAGGGCCCTATACAACTGCAGAAGAACCTCTTTACTCCTATACTGAAATCCTCTCGTTATGAAGGCCAACATGCCATTAGCTTTCTTCACTGCCTGCTGTACCTACTAAAAGACTAGGTTTGTATTCACTGGAGTTTAGAAGGATGACAGTCTTATAGAGATATATAAAATTATAAAAGGACTGAACAAGCTAGGTGCAGGAAAAGTGTTCCCAATGTTGAGGGAGTCCAGAACCAGGGGCCACAGACTATGAATAAAGGGGAGGCCATTTAGAACTGAGGTGAGAAGGAACTTTTTCACCCAGAGAGTTTTGAATCGGGAACCTTCTTCAGACCGAAACAGTAATGTGTAGTACAGAATCTCAGAATCTAGAGGCTATGGGGAGAAAGCAAGAGAATGTGTTTAAGAGCGAAAGATAGATCAGCCATGATTGAATGGCAGAGTAGACTCTATGGGCCAAATGGCCTAATTCTGCTCCTATCACTTATGATCTTATGAGGATCATTTCTACTTGATTTATTTCTATGTAGATAAATGGTACAGATTGAATTAAGTGAATCCATTTTCAATGATTATTTGAAGGTCCCGACCCAAACCACCACCTTTTCCTTTTCTCCATTGATGCTGCCTGTCCCGCTGAGTTACATCAGCATTTTGTGTCTATCTTCTGTATAAATCAGCATCTGCAGTTCCTTCCTACCCATTCAATGATTATTCTATCTGCTAACCTTGTCGCGACAGAAAAGAGCTGAATAATTTAAACAAACTTGGGTTATTTTCCATGGAAAAATGGAGGTTGAGGGGAGACCAGATAGAAGTATATAAAATTATGCGAGGTGTAGATACGGTAGACAGTCAGAACCTTGTTCCCAAGGTGGAAATCTCCAATACTAGAGGGCATAGCTTTAAAGTGAGAGCAAAGTTTAAAGGAGATGCGGGGGGCAAGTTTTTTACACAGTGGTGGGTGCCTGGAATGTGCTGCCAGGGGTGGTGATGGATTTAGATTTAGATTTAGAGATACAACGCGGAAACAGGCCCTTCGGCCCACCGAGTCCGCGCCGCCCAGCGATCCCCGCACATTAACACTATCCTACACACACTAGGGACAATTGTTACATTTACCCAGTCAATTAACCTACATACCTGTACGTCTTTGGAGTGTGGGAGGAAACCGAAGATCTCGGAGAAAACCCACGCAGGTCACGGGGAGAACGTACAAACTCCGTACAGACGGCGCCCGTAGTCAGGATCGAACCTGAGTCTCCGGCGCTGCATTCGCTGTAAGGCAGCAACTCTACCGCTGCGCCACCGTGCCGCCCGGAGGCAGATACAATAGTGGTATCTTAGAGATTTTTAGATATGCAGGGAATGGAGGGATATGGATCACGTGCAGGCAGGTAAGAGGTGGTCTTGGCATTATGTTGGGCACAGATATTATGAGTTGTTCCTGTGCTGTGCTGTTCCATGTTCTCATTCATATTTGAGATTGTGTCACTGCCTGAAGTTGTCGCAATGCGTAAGAAAGAGGGAGTATATGTCTGGTTGAGGTAATAGGAGAATGCACAAAAAATAAATTAGTTTGCAAGCAGTTAATGGATTATATATTTCAACTTATAAGTGGGCTAGATAACCATTACAGGGAATAAATGATGCAAGTAGATTGAAGACTTTATCAGACTCAATCATCTTCTCAAAGAAACTTCCTGATAAATCAACAGACATATTCGAAATCCAACAGTGACTGGTTGGAATCAATCTTTTTGCAAAAAACTCTGATGAAGATTTAAAACAATGGCATTAAGCATGATTAATTGGTCCTCTGTAAATTGCCCCTCGTGTGCAGGGAGTGGATGAGAAAGTGGGATACCACAGAACTAGTGTGGTGGTGGTTGCTGGTCAGGGCAGACTTGGTGGGCCGAAGGGCCTGTTTCTATGCTGTATCGCTGTAAACTGAACTAAACTAAACTAAATTAAGCTAAACTAAGCTAAACTAAACTAATGCGAAAGAAAATATAAAATGTACAAGAAACAATTGGTATGAAATAAACAAAACCACACTAAGCTAAGCTAAACGAAACTAAATTAAGCTAAACTAAACTCAACTAATGCGAAAGAAAATATAAAATGTACAAGAAACCATTGGTATGAAAAGAACAATCATACCATATTGGATCTAATACTGAAGTACCATTTTGTGATTATTAATTGCTTCATTTTGTAGAATAATTACTTTCACCTCATCAGCAGGCTCGTTATTTGTTGAGGGCTTCCTACCTGATTGCAATGTGTGTGTTTCAAGCAAGTAAAAGTTCCCAATACATGTCCATCTTGTGTCAAAGAAAGCAAAGCCTCACAATAGCGTTTTAATTTTAAAATCATCTTAGCTTTCTCACGGCATAATTGGAAATGAGACTTACATGAAGACTGAATCGATGACACCAAAAAAAAAGTGGTTATTTTTAGGATCTTTACGTTTCAACTTTATACAGTCTATTGCAGGTATGTCGTACCTAAATTTTTTTTGGTAATTGTATTCTGACTTAATTGAGATTGAAAGGAGCTAAAGCAGACAGAGCCACTGCCTCACAGCGCCAGAGACCCGGGTTTGCTTCTGACCACGGGTGCTGTCAGTATGGAGTTTGCATGTTCTCCGTGACCGCGTGGGTTTCCTCTGGGTGCTCCGGTTTCCTCCCATATCCCAAAGATGTGCAGGAGGGGTGTGTAGGTTAAGTGGCCTCTATAAATTGCCCCTAGCGTGTCAGGAGCGGATGAGAAAACGGGATAGCACCACTATCGTATCTGCCCTCACCCCTGGCAGTGCATTTCAGCACCCACCTTTCTCAGTGTAAAATAAGTCACCCCTTACATCTCCTTTAAACTTTGACCCTCTCACCTTAAATCGAAGTACATATCCTATCGGTTTGCATCACAGCTTGGCTTGGGAACAGCTCTGCCCAAGACCACTAATAATTGCAGTGTTGTAGATGTAGCCCAGTCCATCACACAGACCACACTCCCCACCATTGACTCGGTCTACACCTCGGAAAAGCAGCCAACAACATCAAAGACTTGTCCCACCCTGGTCATTCCTTCTCCCTGCAGGCAGAAGGTACAGAAGCTTGAAAGCGCGCACCACCAGACTCAAGAACAGCTTCTTCCCATGTTATCTGGCTTGTAAACAGTCCTTCCATAAGCTAGAGTACTGTCCGATTCACCTCTACCCCATTGTGAACAATGGACTTTGTGTCTGAAACTGATGTTGTACAATGCTGAGAACTATATCCTGTAGTTGTCTATTTTTCTCTAGGACAACTGTTCTATGTTATCCCACTTTCTCATTTGAAGGGAGTCATTTGAAAACGGAAAATTCAATGTTTATACCTTGGGTTGTAAGGTGACCAAGCAGAATATGAGTTGCTGTTTCCCTTTGCTCCATCTATTGTACTTGAGTTTGACTTGACTGTATTTATATCTAGTATTATCTGATCTAATTGGATAGCATGCAAAACAAAGCTTTTCACTCTACACGTGACAATAATAAACCGAAACCTAAATATTTGAAGGAAGAAATATAGCAGTAGACAATTTCCTCAACATCTATGATGACAATCATAGATAATGTTTTGAAGCATCAATAAAAATGCAAATTAAAGTGGTTTGTTTCTTACGCAATATTTTGAAACTCTGACTTTCACAGTTGTGTTGTTAATTGAGATGATTGGTGTTACTAATGCGAGCTTGGATTGTTAGTTAAAGCATGCAAGGATGTCATTCATTTTAACGTTCAGATGATTATAGAATGTGTGGCTCAGAAGTGATAATGGAACAGAAGATTAAAGTTAACCTCTGTGATAATTGCTCCTTCATCTTCAAATAACTGCAAACAACCTTTTAATGTAATAGTTAGCGAATGTTCAAGCAGTTTTAGACTGAAACCTGTAGTACGAACATCAATCATATACAAGGGAAATTTACATTGAATTATATTAATTACCAAACAGAAACAAGTCATTCACCGCGATCTTCTCCAGACGCCGCAAGAATAAAAATATTCCCTCATTGGGAAATCCGACAATTACTTCCAGCTGAGAGGTAAACCTACCTTATCTAACAATTCAATTTCATTTCTAAGAGTCAAGAGTGTTTGTAATTTGCAGTGACTATGGAACAGTGAAATTCTTACATGCTGCAGTTTAACGGGGCTATAAACATGGTGCGCACAGATCATTTATAATAAATAAAAGCTACTCCCATTTGGCCAATATTCTTCTCAACTTTCTTACCCATGTATCTGTCCAATTGTCTTTTAAATCTTGTTATAGTATCTGCCTCAACTACCAGCCTTTGGCA
The DNA here is from genome assembly GCF_053455715.1 of Rhinoraja longicauda. Classification (NCBI taxonomy): domain Eukaryota; kingdom Metazoa; phylum Chordata; class Chondrichthyes; order Rajiformes; family Arhynchobatidae; genus Rhinoraja; species Rhinoraja longicauda. Next base: position 72,249,960 of record NC_135959.1, on the reverse strand, counting down.
GCTCGTTCCATATACCCACCACTCTCTGTGTGAAAATGTTGTCCCTCAAGCCCATAAGTGATAGGAGCAGTTTATAAAAACTGTTGTCCCTCAAGTCTACTCCACCATTCAAGCATGGCTGATCTATCTTTCCCTCTCAACCCCATTCTCCTGCCCTCTCCCCATAATCCCTGACACCCTAATCAAGAATCCGTAAATCTCCATCTTATAAATGTCCATTGACGGCCTCCACAGCTATCTGTGGCAATGAATTCCACAGATTCACCATCCTCTGACCAAAGAAATTCCTCCTCATCTCCTTTCTGAAGGTACGTCCTTTATTTTGATACTCTGGCTTCGGGGTCCTCGACTCTCCCACAAATGGAACCACCCTCTCCACATTCACTCTATCTAGGCCTTTCACTGTGTGGCAAGTTAAATTTCCCGTTAAATCTCTCCCATTCATTCCAAAATCCAATGTCCCCAATGGGGTAGAGGTGAATCGGACAGTACCCCAGCTTATGGAAGGATCATTCAGAAGCCTGATAACAGAGGGGAAGAATCTTCCTGAGTCTCAGTTTGGTGTTGTCTGCTTTGAAGCTCCTGTGCCGTGTGCTGGATGGGAGCAGGGAATTACAAAGCACCTGTTGTCTCTGATGGGGACATGGCTAATTCTTCATGTTGTACCAAGTAAGTTAAGTGACAAGACACAACCCAATTTCATTTAAACCATAGAGGGATATTATTTTTATGACAAACTGCAGTTAAACAGTGAAAGGCCTGGCTAGAGTGGATCTTTCCACTAGTGGGAGAATCTAGGACCAGAGATCATAGCCTCAGAATTAAAGGATGTACCTTTAGCAAGGAGATGAGAAGGAATTAATTTGGTCAGAGGGTAGCGAATCTGTAGAATTATTTGCCACAGATGGCTCTGTAGGCCGTCAATGGATATTTTTAAGGCAGAGATAGATAGATTCTTGATTACTGCGGGTGTCAGGGGTTATGGGGGGAAGGCAGGAGAAAGGGGTTGGAGAGGGAGAGATAGATCAGCCATGATTGAATGGTGGAGTAGACTTGATGGTCGATTGGCCTAATTCTGCTCCTATCATTTATGAAATTATAAACATGAACCATACCCAATAGATTTCAATTTACATTCCAGAGATCTTTCTGCCTATTTTTCAACAGCCTGAGATTCCATCACACTGAGTCACATAGCCATTTGATGTCTAGTAGAACCCAATTTCCAATCTCCCTGCAGTGTTTTGTACTTTGACTCAATGTGCCTTTTTCATCAAAGTGTTTTCAGCCCGACTGTATTTTACAGCTCTCTACAAAACTGGAACTGATCTCCTTGCTGCAAAGACAATTCACTTTGGCAGATAGAGATTGAATCAAGATTGCAAAAGCACAATGGAAAGCAATTCTCCAAGGAAGGTCTTTGTTACAATGTAATAAAATGGAACTGCAGATGCTGATTTATACCAAAGACAGACACAAAGTGCTGGCGTAACTCAGCGGGTCAGGCAGCGTCTCCGGAGAATGTGGAAAGGTGATGTTTTTCAGTCAGAGAGTTGTGAATCTGTGGAATTCTCTGCCTCAGAAGGCAGTGGAGGCCAATTAGACAATAGACAATAGACAATAGGTGCAGGAGTAGGCCATTCAGCCCTTCGAGCCAGCACCGCCATTCAATGCGATCATGGCTGATCACTCTCAATCAGTACCCCGTTCCTGCCTTCTCCCCATACCCCCTCACTCCGCTATCCTTAAGAGCTCTATCCAGCTCTCTCTTGAAAGCATCCAATGAACTGGCCTCCACTGCCTTCTGAGGCAGAGAATTCCACACCTTCACCACTCTCTGACTGAAAAAGTTCTTCCTCATCTCCGTTCTAAATGGCCTACCCCTTATTCTTAAACTGTGGCCCCTTGTTCTGGACTCCCCCAACATTGCATTCAAGAGAGAGCTAGATAGAGCTCTTAAGGATAGCGGAGTCAGGGGGTATGGAGAGAAGGCAGGAACGGGGTACTGATTGAGAATGATCAGCCATGATCACATTGAATGGCGGTGCTGGCTCGAAGGGCCGAATGGCCTCCTCCTGCATCTATTGTCTATTGTCTATTTAGGTTGGGAAGGCGTACGATGTGCTTGCATTAATTGGTCGGGGCTTTGAGTATAAGAATCAGGAAGTCATGGTGCAGCTTGAAAGGGCTTTGGTTAGCCTGCATTTGAGGTATTGTGTGCATTTCTGGTCACCCCATTACAGGATGTGCAGGCTTTGGAGAGGGTGCAGAAGTTGTTTACCAGAGTGATGCCTGGGCTTGGAGGCATTAGCTGCAGGGAGAAGTTGGACAGACTTGGATTGCTGAGGGGAGATCTGATAGGTGTGTAAAATTATGAGAGGCACAGACAGTGTAGACAGTCAGCGCCTTTTTTGCAGGGTGGAAATATCAACGACTAGAGGACATAGATTTAAGGTGAGAAGGACAATGTTTAAGGGAGATGTATGTGCGGGGCATGTTTTTACACAGAGGGTGGTGAGTGCCTGGAACGTGCTGCCAGGGGTGGCGATGGAGGCACATACGATAGTGGTGTTAAAGAGACTTTTGGGCAGACACATGGATGCAGGAAATGGAGGGACACAGATCACGTGCAGGCAGATAAGACTTGGGCTTGGCATCATGTTCAACACAGACATTGTGGGCCGAAAGGCTTGTTCCTGTGCTATACTGTTCTATGTTCTACTTTCAGGATTCGTTTGTTGGATTAATTCAGCCTCTCAGTAATTAAAAAAACTCAAAGGCATGTTTCCACTTTATGTAAAACCAAATGCACTCATAATATTGCTTCCTTAGCAGAATTTATAATGTAGAATTCAAAACCAGCAAGACCTAATGAGCCTTAAATAGCGGGTATGTGAAGATTGAAAAAGTTTATTCCTTTCTCACTTATTTTGCTTGCACCTATTCCCGCAACAGCAAAACTGATAATTTAGAAATACAGCATGGAACCAGGCCTTTCAGCCCAATGAGTCCACGCCAACCATCAACCACCTGTTCATAGTCTATGTTACCCCACTTTCTTGTCCACTCCCGACACACTACAGGCAATTTACAGAGGGCCAATTAACCTACAAACCCGCACGACTTTGTGATGTGGGAGGAAACCAGAGCACCCGGTGGAAACCCACGCGGTCACGGGGAGTACGTGCAAACTCCACACAGACAGCACTCGGGGTCAGGATCAAACACGGGTCTCTGATGCTGTGAGGCAGCAGCTCCACCCGCTGCGCCACCGTGCTGCCCTGTGAGCTATAAATGCTCAAGCTTTCACTCAAATTTATTTGAAGATGAAGCCAGCAGTTTTTTTCGTAATGCAAAAATCTTATTTTCCTTGGACATCTTATTAAATTTAGTTATTCACATTTCTTGGGATTTGCTGACAAGGCCAGTATTAACTCCCTATCCCTACCAATCAAGGAAAATAACAATATCAAGATTCAATTGCTTGCCATTTTACCTGAAGACATGCTGGGGGCATTTTACTTGCAGGATACGTACCGGAATGAGGATGATGCCAGGACTTGAGGGCCTGAGCTACAGGGAGAGGTTGGGCAGTCTCGCTTTTATTCCTTGGAGCACAGGAGGCTACGGGATGATCTTATAGTGTAGAAGATCATGAGTGGAATAGACAGGGTGAATGCACTGAGTCTTTTACTGACAGTAAGTGAATCAAGAACCAGAGGACATAGCTTGTTAGATGAGAGGGGAACGATTTAGTAGGAACCTGAGGAACTTTTTTCAGATGGGTATGTAGAACGAGCTGACAGAGGAGGTAGCTGAGGCAGATACTATAACAATATTTAAAAGGCACTTGGACAAGTACATGGATAGGAAAGGTTTAGAGGGACATGGACCAAACGCGGGCAGGTGAGTATAGCTTAGATGGGGCATCGTGGATGGCATAGACAAGTTGGGGTGAAGGCCTATTTCTGCACTGTGTGACTCTTTGACTTAACAGGGTTAATGCAGAGAGAATATATCCCATTGCATGGAAAGGAAGAAATGGTTATCAAGGACTGAGATGCAATCAAAAGAGTGTGGATTTTAATAATAATAATAATAATATTAATAACTACTACTTTATTCGTCCCACAACGGGGAAATTTGCAAGATTAGCACATGTCCATCACCGATTTTCCAGCACTCTTGATTCCAGAGCCTTTCCGGGTTATCCGTCCCACCTAGGCCGCTGAGGGGCCGAGACACCGGCCTGCAAAGTCGCTCTCAGATGTCAGCTATGGGAACATCTGCCGGCTCCGGTCAGCCCAGAGTCCCAGAGCCCCGGTCGCAGGTGCCAAATACAACCTGCCGATCGGCCGCGGTAGTCCCGATGAGGTCGGGATCGGCTGCCTCACCCGGCCGAGGAAGCACATTTTCAGGGGGACCTCCGTGGGAGATTTCAAGTGTGCTCTGGTAATTTTGTCCGGTTTTTTTTTTGTCCGACCACCAGCTGTCGGAAAATCAGTGGTGGACCTGTACGTCTTCATTCCAGAGGGTAGTGGATGATCGGTAACTGGGCACAGTGAGGGTAAAAGCTGGTAGAGTTCAGAGATCTAATGATTGAGGGGCATGTATCCAGTGTAGGCAGAAAGGAAGATTAAAAAGTCAGGCATGGTTTTGTTGAATGGCTACATCAAATATGTTGCGACGTAAATCTATGATAGCACAAAATCTCATCAGTTACTCTGAACATCAGAATCAATCAGGATGGCATTGTTTTGGATATTACTGAAGCGTACGGTACTGTATTCATTTTTAAGACCACATCTTAATGCAAATCATATTTAACATCAAAATAGATGACGAGCTAAGGGAACACATTTGTCAGAATTATAGAAACGTGAACAAAATACTTTCGTTTATATACTTTGTAGAAGCAAAGATGATGCTTTCCTCTTTAGGATAATAGAGATGTCCTCTAACTGTGGTTTCCCCCTCTGTCATAGATTGATCCACCACCCACATCTCCTCTGAGTCCCGTAGTTCTACACTCACCCAGTCCCCTCCCTCCCCCCCTCCCATGGAACAAGGATAGAGTTCCCCTGGTCCTCTCATCCCACCAGCCTCCGCATCCACCACATCAGCCTCTGACATTTTCATCACCTCTTACGTGATCCCATCACTAGTCACATCTTCCCTTCTCAGAGACCACTCCCTCCGCATCTTCTTGGTTCACTCATCCCAACCCACCCCCTCCCCAGGTACTTTCCCCCTCAACCGCGAGATGTAACACCTGCTCTTATACCTCCCCCCTCGCCTCCATCAAGAAACCTCAGCAGTCCATCCAAGTGAGATAGAGTTACACATGTACCTCCTCCAATCCCATCCACTGCATCGGATGTGGCCTCCTGTACATCGGGAAGACCACGCTTAGACTCACTGAACACCATCTCAGTCCACCAAGGCCTGCTGGATCACACAGTTAGTTACTAACCATTTTAACTCCCCTTCCCATTCCAACAATGACCTTTCTGTCCTGGGCCTCCTCCATTGCCAGAGTTAGGAAATGAAACTGGACAAGTGCTAGAAGTGTTGGTGGGGAAGCACTTACAGTCATACAGCGTGGAAACAGGCCCTTCAGCTCAGCTTGCCCCATGCCAACTTAAAGCCCTGTCTACACTAGTTCCACCTGCCCTCACATGGCAAATATCCCTCTAAACCTGCCCAATTGTCTCTTAAATGTTATGATAGTACCTGCCTCAACTAGCTCCCCCGTTACAAATCCCACCACCCTTTGCAACCCCCCACCCCACTCGCATTAAACCTATGTCCTCTGGTTCTCGATTCCCCTATTCTGGGAAATAGACTCTTTAAGTCCTGATAGATAATTTACCTGATCTATTCCTCATAGTTTCGTACACTGCTGTAAGATCACCCCTCAGCCTCCTGCGCTCCAAGGAATAGTCCTAGCCCGCTCAACATCTCCCTGTGGATGGGCACAATGTCCAGAACTCTTAAAGCTTCAAAGAAACTATGTAAAGGGATAAGGCACGTCATCAAGTTAAGGTCTTGAATTTAGTTTAGTTTCGAGATACAGTATGGAAACAGGCCCTTCGGCCCACTGAGTCCATGCCGACCATCGATCTTCCGGTCACACTAGTTCTACGTTTCCCACTTTCTCAAGCACTCCCTGCACATTAGGGGCCATTTACAGAGGCACGTTAACTTACACACCCACAGGTCCTTCTAGGGTGGGCGGAAACCGGAGCACCCAGAGGAAACCATCGCGGTCACAGGGAGAACGTGCAAACTCAACACAGACAGCGGCCAAGGTCAGGATTGAACCCGGGTCTCTGGCACTGTGAGGCAGCAGATCGACCCACAGCACCACTTAGGACAGAATTTAAGAAAGAAAATAGAAGGGGAAAAAGTAATCGAGAATTGACCTTGCATGTAAGATGAAGGATTCAAAGACATTTTGTAAATTTATTAGCAGTAAGAGGGCAGCCACACGAAGAGCAAGCCCCCTTGGGAACCCGAGATGGCATTCACCTCTCCCATTTAGCAGAAGATTAACATGTTATTTAAGAGGAAAATGCAATCACTTGTGAAATGCAACAAATTTAATACAATGAAATTGCAAATTAAAAAGGTATACATTCTGTATAGCTCCCTACATTGTGGCTCCACACAGGGGGCCGGATTGCTCCCGGCAAGCAGGCCCGACTCACCAACAGTGGACGATGAGCGACGACTCCTCGAACTCCACAGACCAACGACCGACGAGGAACCACTCGCTGTGGACCAACGATGGTCTCCGAATCGTCCCAGAGCCACCACCGTCGGCAGAAACCACGCCTCAGAGAGGGAGGAGGGACCGAGAGCGAGGAGGACTGTCGAGAGCAATGCGGGGAATCCGGGGGGGGGGGGGGGAGGCGAGAACAATGGGGAACCCAGAGTGGGAATGGGGGACTATTACCACGTGCGGCTGCAAGCAGTAGAGAGGACTATCCGGTACTTAAGTAACTGTCGGCGCCAATACGTGGCGACATTTGTGTACTGCCTGGGTTGCATGCACAACAAAGCTTCTCACTCTACTTAGGTATCCTTGGTACATTCACAATAAAGGATCGTTCATTCATTCACTCTCATCCAGTTTGTTAACTGAACCTGCACTCTAAACGTTAATCACAATCTCGATAAATAGTACACAGATTACATTAATTAAAGCTTGCATCGACCTACATCTTGTGTCTATTATTCCTCCAATCAATGCCGTACACAATCTTTTTATTTTGGAAAAGCAAATTTAACTTCACAATTCCAAGCTGCACCTTAAAGGCTTATCTTTTAAACTTTAAAGTTTGATATGTGAATAAGGATGGACAAAACTTTGATTCAATCGTCACCAATCAAAACATGTATCAAGTATTTGCAGAGGACAGTGCTGGAGTAACTTAGCGGGTCAGGCAGCATCTCTGGAGAACATGGATAGGTGACGTTTCACAGAGTGCTGGAGTAACTCAGCGGGTCAGGCAGCATCTCTGGAGAACATGGATAGGTGACGTTTCACAGAGTGCTGGAGTAACTCAGCGGGTCAGGCAGCATCTCTGGAGAACATGGATAGGTGACGTTTCACAGAGCGCTGGAGTAACTCAGCGGTCTGGCAGCATCTCCAGGGAACGTGGAGTGGTGACGTTTCAGATCGTGACCCTTCTTTCTCCTGATAAACATAGAACATAAAACAGTACAGCACAGGAACAGGCCCTTTGGCCCACAATGTTGGCGTTGAACCTGATGCAAGCTAAACTAATCTCTTCTGCCGGTAGATGACCCATATCCCTCTATTCCCTGCACTTCCACGTGCCTGTCTAAAAGCTCCTTAAGCACAAAAGGAGGATCCCGACCCAAAACGTCATCTATCCATGTTCTCCAGAGATGCTACCTGAACCGCTGTTACTCCTGCAATTTGCACCTTTTTTTGGAAACCAGCATCTACAGTTCTGTGTGCCTACCGAATAGATGAAGACAGTTGGCCTTTATTTGGAGAACAAAATAGACAAGGATGTGACTCTTGCTAGTAATTAAGGCAAGACAAGCTTGATATCATGCAACGCACAAAGTACTGGAGCAACTCAGCGGGTCAGGAGTGCTGGAGTAACTCAGCGGGTCAGGCAGCATCTCTGGAGAACATGGATAGGTGACGTTTCACAGAGTGCTGGAGTCACTCAGCGGGTCAGGCAGCATCTCTGGAGAACATGGACAGGTGACGTTTCACAGAGTGCTGGAGTAACTCAGCGGGTCAGGCAGCATCTCTGGAGAACACGGACAGGTGACGTTTCTCAGAGTGCTGGAGTAACTCAGCGGGTCAGGCAGCATCTCTGGAGAACATGGATAGGTGACGTTTCACAGAGTGCTGGAGTAACTCAGCGGGTCAGGCAGCATCTCTGGAGAACACGGACAGGTGACGTTTCTCAGAGTGCTGGAGTAACTCAGCGGGTCAGGCAGCATCTCTGGAGAACACGGACAGGTGACGTTTCTCAGAGTGCTGGAGTAACTCAGCGGGTCAGGCTGTATCTGCAGAACATGAATAGGTGACGTTTAGGGTCGGGAAATTTGATAACATGCAAGTCTATCACTCCATTGCCTTGCCACAATAAAAAGCAACAGCTCAGAACATTTTGCCTAGACGACTGCACTGAGGATCAACATAGGCTTTTTCTTTGAAGAGTTATTTCAAACCTTATAGTTCCAGGATGGGATACCGTCAGGAGATTTCCACAGCCTACTTTTATTTAAACGAATTTCAGGATTCGCACTTTGAATAAAGGAGACACGAATGTTTAAAATACTTGGGAATGTAATTTATTGCCAGGAATTTTACAACAGACTTTGTGAAGAATGCTTTGAAAAACCCCTTGCATGATGATCACAATACTTTGGAAGAGAGACTTTTAGATTTGTGTTTCTGTACACCATTCTAAACATCGGAGGGCATTTACAATGCGTTTCATTTAAATTGTAAATGACTAGAAACTTCATCGGCTCTTGGCATCCTCCTAGAAACTAGAAGGAATGCACATTAGTGGCAGCAAAGTCTTATATTCAAAACAAATCTATAAATAGTTTCTTCAGCGGAGGGGCAGGTTCCTGGTGACACCCGGCTATTGGCAGCCGACTCGGTCCCGGGGAATCAGTCGCAGTTCTGACCCATGTTTCATGAAAATATTGCCTACAATAAGATTTTAAAACAGAACAACTGGTTAGTAACACCAACAGAATGCACTTGGAATATTTGTGTTCAGTTTTGGTCACCCTGTTCTCGCAAGGACGCCATTAAGCTGGAAAGGATGCAGAGAGGATTTACGTGGGTGATGCCAGGACCCGAGGGCCAGAGTTGGCAAGGCCGTACTTGGGGAGTGTTGTTTGGTTTATGTCACCCTGCTACGGGAAGGGTGACGTCAAGTTGGCAAGAGTACAGCGAAAAACTATGAGAATGTTGCCAGGACTTGAGGGCCTGAGCTATAGGAAGAGGTTGAACAGGCGAGGACTTTATAAGATCACCCCTCATCCTCCCGGGCTCATAGAAATATGGTATAAAAACATGAGGGGAACAAATAGAATGAATGCACAGAGACTTTTATCCAGAGTAGGGGAATCAAGAACCAGAGGATATAGGTTTAAGGTGCGAGGGGAAAGATTTAAAAGAAGGCGAGGGGCAACATTAAGGGGTTGGACATGTTAGAGGCAGGAAACATGTTCCCAATGTTGGGGGAAGTCCAGAACAAGGGGCCACAGTTTAAGAATAAGGGGTAGGCCATTTAGAACTGAGATGAGGAAAAACTTTTTCAGTCAGAGAGTTGTGAATCTGTGGAATTCTCTGCCTCAGAAGGCAGTGGAGGCCAATTCTCTGAATGCATTCAAGAGAGAGCTAGATAGAGCTCTTAAGGATAGCGGAGTCAGGGGGTATGGGGAGAAGGCAGGAACGGGGTACTGATTGAGAATGATCAGCCATGATCACATTGAATGGCGGTGCTGGCTCGAAGGGCCGAATGGCCTCCTCCTGCACCTATTGTCTATTGTCTATTTTCACACAGAGCTGCCAGAGGAGGGAGTTGAGGCAGGTACTATAACAACATTTAAAATAGATTTATTGGGCAGGTACCTGGATAGGAAATGTTGAGATGAATAGGGGACAAACACGAGCTTAGATGGGACATGGACGTTTGCCGAAGGGCCTGTTTCCGTGCTGTATGGCACAGCATGCATGTGATGCAACTATTTACATGCAAGAACGGTAAACGGTGGAAAGTGTCATTGGCCTAAAAGGTAAACCAGTCACCACGGATACACTTTTGCTAACCTGAAAACAAATCATTGTGAAACTGCATGACATGTCAAGCGTATAAATTTAGCATTTCTTCCTTCCTTTAACCAGCATGTACTCAGATACTTTGTGACAACTTTGGTCCAAATAAAGAGTTTTCAGCAAACAAAAAATGTACAAAATGTCCTAATAAATACCAAGCGGTAATCATGGACTTTTTTGTAAATTCTTCTACCATATAAAGAAAATGATTCCAATCGAATTTAGATTGAAGAATCATCTGCAAGACCTGGTACACAAATCAGTGAATGCTACACACGATAGAAGCAAATACAATTACGACTTTGAAAAGACATTCGGACAGATGTATGGCTAGGAAGGGTTTATGCATATGATGTATGGCTAGGAAGATCTTTTCACCCAGAGTTGTGAATCTGTGGAATTCTCGGCCACAGAAGGCAGTGGAGGCCAATTCACTGGATGTTTTCAAGAGAGAGTTAGATTTAGCTCATAGGGCTAAAGGGATCAAGGTGTATGGAGAAAAAACAGGAATGGGGTACTGATTTTAGATGATCATCCATGATCATATTGAATGGCTTTGCTGGCACGAAAGGCCGAATGGCCGACTCCTGCACCTATTTTTCTATGTTTCTATGTTTAGAGGGTAAAGGTGGAGACAGATAGTGGCATTAAGAGGCTTCTGGATAGGCACATGGACATGCAGGCAATGGAGGGACATGGATCACATGCAGGCAGAGGCCATTAGTTTAACTTGACATCATGTTCAGCATGGACATTGTGGGATGCAGGACCTGTTCCTGTGCTGCTTATGTCTGAAAATGCTTTAAATACTTGGAAGATCACGGACTGGACCAATTTCCCAACTTAGATAATTTAGGCCAAATGGTCCATTTCCATGCTGCCCAGCCCCTTGATTCTAGCGAGCAGAATTTGTAGAAAGAAACATAGTTAATGTCTTTTAGAAACATAGAAAAATAGGTGCAGGAGCAGGCCATTCGGCCCTTCAAGCCAGCACCGCCATTCGAAATGGTCATGGCTGATCATCTAAAATCAGTACCCCGTTCCTGCTTTTTCCCCATATCCCTTGATTCCTTTAGCCCCAAGAGCTAAATCTAACTCTCTCTCGAAAACATCCAGTGAATTGGCCTCCACTGCCGTTTGTGGCAGAGAATTCCACAGATTCACAACTCTCTGAGTGAAAAAATGTTTCCTCATCTCAGTCCTAAATGGCCTACCCCTTATTCTTAAACTGTAACCTAGTTCTGGACTCCCCCAACATCGGGAACATTTTTCCTGCATCTAGCCTGTTCAATCCTTTAAGAATTTTATATGTTTCTATCCAATCCCCGCTCATCCTTCTAAATTCCAGTGAATACAAGCCCAGTCGACCCATTCTTTCATCATACGTCATTACCGCCATCCCAGGAATTAACCTGGTGAACCTACGCTGCACTCCCTCAATAGCAATAATGTCCGTCCTCACATTGGAAGACCAAATTGCACACAATACTCCAGGTGCAGTCTCACCAGGGCCCTGTACAACTGCAGTAGGACCTCCTTGCTCCTAAACTCAAATCCTCTCACAATGAAAGCCAACTTTTTCTCAAAACTATGAAAAGTTAGTAAACTAGGAAAAGAAAGTGGGATAATATAGAACTAGTGTGAACAGGTGATCGATGATCAGCGTGGACTCGGTGGGCCAAAGGGCCTGTTGCCATGTTGTATCTCTAAACATAAAATAAAGTAGATAAATATGAACATCAAGTATAGCATGGGAACAGTCCTTTCGGCCCATTATGTCCATGTTGAACACGATGCCAGGTTAAACTGATCTAATCTGCCTGCACCTGATCCATGTCCCTCCATTCCCGACATATCCATGTGCCTATCCAAAAGTCTCTTAAATGCTCTTCAATTTGGAACAGAGCCGAATATAATCCGTCAACTAGCCCAGAACACGACAAGTTTATTCTTCTTCTTATCGTGTCCACACATGCTAGATATTGTGTTTCAGCCAAAACTGAACACAACTCTTAGCAAGTATAAGACAATAACTGCAGATGCTGGCACAAATCGAAGGTATTTATTCACAAAATGCTGGAGTAACTCAGCAGGTCAGGCAGCATCTCGGGAGAGAAGGAATGGGTGATGTTTCGGGTCGAGACCCTTCTTCAGACTGATGTCAGGGGGGCGGGACAAAGAAAGGATATAGGTGGAGACAGGAAGATAGAGGGAGATCTGGGAAAGGGGGAGGGGAAGAGAGGGACAGAGGAACTATCTAAAGTGGGAGAAGTCGATGTTCATACCACTGGGCTGCAAGCTGCCCAGGCGAAATATGAGGTGCTGTTCCTCCAATTTCCGGTGGGCCTCACTATGGCACTGGAGGAGGCCCATGACAGAAAGGTCAGACTGGGAATGGGAGGGGGAGTTGAAGTGCTCGGCCACCTGGAGACCAGTTTGGCCAACGTGGACCGAGCGCAGGTGTTGAGCAAAGCGATCGCCGAGCTTGCGCTTGGTTTCGCCGATGTAAATATGTTGACATCTGGAGCAGCGGATGCAATAGATGAGGTTGGAGGAGGTGCAGGTGAACCTCTGTCTCACCTGGAAAGACTGTTTGGGTCCTTGGATGGAGTTGAGGCGGAAGGTAAAGAGACAGGTGTTGCATCTCGTGCGGTTGCAGGGGAAAAGGACATCTCTGACGCCCTAGTGTGAAACACCTCATCCCGGGCGCCTTTGTCCTGCCCCCCTGACATCAGTCTGAAGAAGGGTCTCGACCCGAAACGTCACCCATTCCTTCTCTCCTGAGATGCTGCCTGACCTACTGAGTTACTCCAGCATTTTGTGAATAAACAACTCTTAGCAATATCACTGTTCTCTGCAAAGTCCTCAGCTTTGCATTCGTGCTGCAATAGAGGACATCTCAATAGGTGCTCCATAGTTTGTGGTTCAGTGCCACAGATGCAGATGACGTCTTCACTGCCTATATAACCCCACTTCTTGAGAATCGCTTTACAATGACCAGTACCAGCTCTAAGTCTGTTGAGGCATTTTATTCAGCCCAGCTTGACAAGTTTATACAACCTACATGACATTATATCATTATATAGATTTATACACCCTTTCAATTATCTCTCCCTTGATACACTCAACCCTTTCCATTTCAAAATATTTCATCTCTGACTCATTGTGCAGATTTAAATAGATCTACAATGCATTAAAATATACTTGTATTAATATCTCTCTGCTGTTACGTTCTGGAGTAAATATTCAGTCAGAAGTTGACTACAACCTTTAATCTTCAATATATTTTTAGTAAGGCATATTTTTCTTCATAGTTGAGAGGTTGTTTTCTGAGATAACCAATAATTTACTGCTCTTAATTCTTTGCAGACTAAGAAAACACTGGCAGTGTTAAAAATATACTTGTTTAAAAGTAGATTCATTATGGGTAGAAAGTTACAGCTGAATGGTGTTGAGAAATTTTGTTTGTTCAATCGCATTTCGTTAACTCACTGATAAATCTCCTGTAAATTAGATCAACAATACACATCATCAGCTCGGTAATTCTTTGGCTGTGGGTGTAATCCTGAACCATACAACAGTGGAGCAAAGGAACAGGCCCTTCAGCCCATAATGTCTGTGCCAAACGTGATAACAAGGCAAATAAAACAAGTATTATTGGGAGATCCGAAACTGTTTCTTAAAAGAAATACAAACCTTAAGACAGTGACTGGTACTAAAAGGATTATAGTGTTATAAACAATTATATAGATTTATAGAGCCTTGATAAAGAGCATTATTAATCAATATAATTACATATGACACTAGACCTGATAGATGTATATAAAATTATGAGGCATAGATAGGATAGACAGTCAGAACCTTCTCCCAGGATGAGAGGGAAAAAAATGAAATACTAGATGGCATAGTTTTAAAGAGACAGGGGCAAAGTTTATAGAAGACGTGCGATGGAAGGGGAGACGGGCAGAGAGACGGACAGAGAGACGGACAGAGAGACGGACAGAGAGACGGACAGAGAGACGGACAGAGAGACGGACAGAGAGACGGACAGAGAGACGGACAGAGAGACGGACAGAGAGACGGACAGAGAGACGGACAGAGAGACGGACAGAGAGACGGACAGAGAGACGGACAGAGAGACGGACAGAGAGACGGACAGAGAGACGGACAGAGAGACGGACAGAGAGACGGACAGAGAGACGGACAGAGAGACGGACAGAGAGACGGACAGAGAGACGGACAGAGAGACGGACAGAGAGACGGACAGAGAGACGGACAGAGAGACGGACAGAGAGACGGACAGAGAGACGGACAGAGAGACGGACAGAGAGACGGACAGAGAGACGGACAGAGAGACGGACAGAGAGACGGACAGAGAGACGGACAGAGAGACGGACAGAGAGACGGACAGAGAGACGGACAGAGAGACGGACAGAGAGACGGACAGAGAGACGGACAGAGAGACGGACAGAGAGACGGACAGAGAGACGGACAGAGAGACGGACAGAGAGACGGACAGAGAGACGGACAGAGAGACGGACAGAGAGACGGACAGAGAGACGGACAGAGAGACGGACAGAGACGGACAGAGAGACGGACAGAGAGACGGACAGAGAGACGGACAGAGAGACGGACAGAGAGACGGACAGAGAGACGGACAGAGAGACGGACAGAGAGACGGACAGAGAGACGGACTGGTGGATGCCTGGTGGAGGAGGCAGATACGACAGTGACGATGATACTTTATTGTCACATGTACCTAGGTACAGTGAAATACATGCAACTCGTTAAAACCATACAGCAGACTTCCTCTAGATAGTACACAGAGTCACCATGTTTCTGGCGACTTCTCTGGCGCCAAGTCCTGTTTAATGTATTTTTGGCCAGGCATATGGATATTCAGGCCTATGTATAACGTGCAGGAGTTGATTTTGGCATCGTGTTCAGCACAGACATTGTGGGCTGAAGGACTTGTTCTTGTGCTGTACTATTTTATTTTCTATGTACCAGGAAATCAAAAATAGCTAATTAGAAGGCAAGCAATACACGTGATTTTTGGACTGGAGGCCTGTGATGAGTGATGTGCCTCAGGGCTTGCTGAGGGACTCAGCGGGACAGGCAGCATCTCTGGAGGGAAATGGACCGACAAAGCTTTGGGTCGGGAGCCTTCTTCACACTTATTAGAATTAACGTTAATTAGAACTAAATACAAGCAATGTTGCTATCAGCGGCTCTGTACATTCCTGTTAATACAAACCTAAAAATTAATTGTTTCTGACTTTAGTGATGTGGCATTTTTAATTGCACTCATTTTTAAAAAAAATGTTCAGCTTTTGATTATTCATGAATCTGCTTAATAAATTCCTGAGATCACTGCCCAACATCAATCGAACGCTCATCATTTTTATCTGAAACTGTGCCCTGCGTTGTCAGCCATAGTTTTAGGGACACTATTTGGAAACATTTGTTCTTTGGAGTTTGACTTTGACTATTTTTCACACCGCTGCCTCCAGCAGCTGTTCTTATCACTGCCTATAAACAGCCCATAATACACAAGATGGCAATTTGAGACTCTGACATCTATTCCCAATTGCTCCCACACATCCACATCATTCCTCCTTCAACGTATAATCAAAGTTTTTTTAAAATTTGAATCGCAAAGGATTGCATTTGTGACACTTTAGATTTTACATATGAACCACATAGGCTTTCAGTGATAAGCTGCACAGTGTAACTTATTTTCATTCCTTTAACATTTTGGGCAGCACGGTGGTGCAGCAGGTAGAGTTGCTGACCCCTTTGGTCAAGGTGGCAATCTGTGTACAGATTAGGGGATGATAGCAAGGTCTACAATGAAGATACAAAGGCAGCACAGCGGTAGAGTTGCTGCCTCACAGCGCCAAAGACCCGGGTTCGATCCTGACTACGGGTGCTGCGTGTACAGAGGTTGTACGTTCTCCCTGTGACCACCTGGAATTTCTCCGGGTGCTCCGGTTTTCTCCCACACTCCAAAGACATATAGGTTTGTAGGTTAATTGGCTTCTGTTAATGATCTTTTGTGTGTAGGATAGAACTAATGTATGGGCGATCGCTGGTCGGCGTGGACTCGGTGGGTGAATCACCTGTTTCCACGCTGTATCTCTAAACTAAACTAATAACAATGATGGACTGCACGTTTATTCTTTTTCCAACAGTCTAGTAAGCAGCCAGCATAATACCACATATTAAGCTCTGAGCTCTGTGCTTACAACCACCAGATAATCTTAAGGGTCAGCACAGTGGCACAACGGGTAGAGCTGCTGCCTGCACAGGTCCAGAGACCCGGGTTCGATCCTGATCTCGGCTGCTGTCTGCATGGTTATCTGTTGCATGTTCTCAATGTGACCACGTGGGTTTACTCCGGGTGCTCGTGTTTCCTCCCACATCCCAAAGACGTGCGGGTTTGTTGGTTAACGGGCTTCTGTAAATGACCCCTAGTGTGTAGGGAGTGGATGAGAAAGTGGCATAACATGGAACGAGAGCAAACGGGTGATCGATGGTCAGTGTGGGCACAGTCTGCCGAAGGGCCCGTTTCCAAGCTTTATCTTAAAACTAAACTTTGCACGCACGCCATAGAGATCGTAAATATTAAAGGCAGTGCGTGCTCCTAAAACAACAAAGGCACTTATAGATTGCAGGTGCAGGAAATTGTTAAAACTGCAATGCAAGTTAAAACCAACATCGTGTTGCAAGTATCAGTCCATGGAATATCTACATGAAACTACACTGGGTCATTTATTTACAACATTAATACTTTATTTCCACAAATATTTCATTTCTAAGTAAAACCCTTCTAGGTTTCAGTTTGATAAATTCTCCCATGCACAATCATTAAGATGGTAAATAATGGATCAATCGGAAGCCTAGAGGTTCACTTTACATATAATTTGGAGTTTGTTACTATTTTGCCTTGTTAAGTGGCAAAAAAACCCCACAGGGTGCTAGAGTAACTCAGTGGGTCGGGCAGCACCTCCAGAGAACATAGCTGGGTGACGTTTCAGGTCGGACCCTTCTCAGTCCGTAAAAGATGCCGACCCAAAAGGTCGCCTACCCATATTCTCCAGAGATGATGCCTGACCCGCTGAATTGCTCCAGGACTTTGTGGCTTTTTCCGTTTTTGAGTTGCATGACCATGTGGTTAAGTTTCTATTTAACCCAGAGGGTGATGGGTCCCTGGAACACTAGGCCAGGGGCGGTGGTGGAGGCAGATACAACAGTGACGTTTATGAGGCTTCTGGATTGGGACAGGTTCTCCCCAGCTGTCATTTATGCAACCAAACCATCCTATTAACAACTAGAGAGCGGTCTTGAGCTGCCATCCACCTCACTGGAGACCTCGGACTATCTATAAACGGGTTTGATTGTAATCATGTATTGTCTTTCCGCTGGCTGGTTACAAACGCAACAAAAAGCTTTTCATTGTACCTCGGCGGTACACGTGACAATAAACTAAACATGGATATGCAGTGAATGGAAAGATATGGATCATGTGCAGACAGATTAGAGTTGGTCTTGGCATCATGTTCACCTCAGTCATTGTGGGCCGAAGGGCCTGTTCCTGTGCTGTACTGTTCTATGTTCCATTAAATTACATCCTTTTATTCTATTAAAAACAACTGCAATGCAGACAATGTCCAATCCTTTGTGTACAAGACGTTGGTGAGACCGCATTTGGAATATTGTGTTCAGTTCTGGGCATCATGAAATAGGAAAGATATTGTCAAGCTTGAAAGGGTTCAGAAAAGATTTACGAGGATGTTGCCAGGACTAGAGGGTGTGAGCTATAGGGAGAGGTTGAGTGGGTCTCTATGGAGTGCAGGAGGATGAGGGGAGATCTTGTAGAGGTGTACAAAATCATGAGAGGAATAGATCGGGTAGATGCACAGAGTCTCTTGCCCAGAGTAGGTGGAATCGAGGATCAGAGGACATAATAGGTTCAAGGTGAAGGAGAAAAGATTTATTCAGAATCCGAGGGGTAACTTTTTCACATGCTGCCAGAGGAGGTAGTTGAGGCTGGGACTATCCCATCGTTTAAGAAACAGTTATACAGGTACCTGGATAGGACAGGTTTGGAGTGATATGGACCAAGCGCAGGCAAGTGGGACTAGTGTAGCTGGGACATTGTTGGCCAGTGTGGGCAAGTTGGGCCAAAGGGCCTGCTTCTACACTGTATCACTCTAAGTTCTGATTTTTAAAACGTGGCAGATTACAAGATTTCTCTAAAACAGATCTCCTTTTCCAGCCCCTAGTTTATCGTCCTATTATTAAGGTAATTAATCTACAAGAGTCTGCGTACATTAAACATCATGATGGGCATAAACATTATTCCAATGATCAATTCCTTTCCTTAATGAACACCACTTAAGGAATCTGTAATTGAAAGATAAATTAAGATTTAAATGCTGTAATTATAGATGCGATTGACTGAATTCTGTTTGCTTCAACTGCCTACATTCTCCATTCAACCACACTAACGTAACCCCACCCCCAGGGGAGTGTGTTCTGACCCCTCCTGTGCCAAATTCTAGGCAACAAATCTTCCGAACAAGGCAGCAAACAGTTAAATAAGGCACAAAAATATAATTTTACACAATCCAATCAATCTTCCCAATTGATCACAACTCTCCCCCTTAACCTATAATAAATACTGTTCCATTAAATAATTCGTGCTACATCTTGAATCAATACAGACTGGTCACATTAAATCCCACTTCTAGCAGCAGGTTGAGATCTCTTCTTACTAAATCTTTATTTGGGTTTTCTGAAATTTGACACATATTTGACACACATTGTGATAGACAATAGGTGCAGGAGTAGGCCATTCGGCCCTTCGAGCCAGCACCACCATTCAATGTGATCATGGCTGATCATTCTCAATCAATACCCCGTTCCTGCCTTCTCCCCATACCCCCTGACTCCGCTATCCTTAAGTGCTCTATCTAGCTCTCTCTTGAATGCATTCAGAGAATTGGCCTCCACTGCCTTCTGAGGCAGAGAATTCCACAGATTCACAACTCTCTGACTGAAAAAGGTTTTCCTCATCTCCGTTCTAAATGGCCTACCCCTTATTCTTAAACTGTGGCCCCTTGTTCTGGACTCCCCCAACATTGGGAACATGTTTCCTGCCTCTCACGTGTCCAACCCCTTAATAATCTTATACGTTTCGATAAGATCCCCTCTCATCCTTCTAAATAAGATCCCCTCTCATCCTTCTATATTACAGGTAATATAGGAAAAAACATGTGGCACGGTGGGGTTTCTGCCTTACGGTGCCAGAGACCCAGGTTCTATCCTGACTACGGGTGTTGTCGAGACTGAGTCTGCACGTTCTCCCCGTGACCGCATGAGTTTCCTCTGAGTGCTCAGCTTTCCTCCCACACTCCAAACATGTACAGGTTTGTAGGTTAATTGGCCTTTGTATATTGTCCCTCCCTGTGATCCTGACCTGATTCTGAACCCAAAACATCCTCACAGATAGACACAAAATGCTGGAGTAACTCAGCGGGTCAGGCAGCATCTCTGGAGAGATGGAATGGGTGATGTTTCGGGTCGAGACCCTTCCTCAGACTCCAGCATTTTGTGTCTACCTTCGATTTAAACCAGCATCTGCAGTTTTCTTTCCTACACATCCTCACAGATGCTGACTAACCCAAGTATTTCCAACATTCTGCTTTTATTTCAAATAAAGAATGGCCGGACAAACACTAATTATTGAAGCCATTTGGAAGCAAGGAATTCACAACATACATTTTATTTAGTCACAGACATTAAATACAATGCCTTCAGAAATTATTAGTGAAATTGTACTCACCTGCTGTTTGTGCTGGGTTGATTCCTATCCCATCTGCAGTGAAACAAATTCTTGTTAAACTATAAGTAGAGAAGGATGAAATAGAAACATTTGCTCCCTCTCAGAAATGACAGTACATGACATTGTATGGAACTCCATTAACTGATAATTATGCATGCGTACACTCAATCTATAACTATCATTCACGCATGATCGATGTTTTTGCAAATCCATTTCAACAATGTACTTGCTTTACTTTTGAAAGTCAGAGGCATCCAGCACAGAAACAGGCCCTTTGGCCCAACATGCCCCATCTACGTTAGTCCTACCTGCCCACGTTTGGTCCATCTATATACTAATACTCTCGTTTGTTTGCTTGTTTGTTCCTGAACTACAGCCAAAACGGTACACGATAGTGCGACAATTTTAGACCCGTAGAAACATAGAAAATGGGTGCAGGAGGCGGCCATTTGGCCTTTCAAGCCAGCACCGCCATTCATTGTGATCATGCTGATCATCCACAATCAGTAACCTGTGCCTGCCTTCTCCCCATATCCCTTGATTCCGCTAGCCCCTAGAGCTCTATCTAACTCTCTCTTAAATTCATCCAGTGATTTGGCTTCCACTGCCCTCTGTGGCAGAGAATTCCACAAATTCACACCTCAGTTTTAAATAGCCTCCCCTTTATTCTAGGGGGGGGGAGAGGGGGAGGAGAGGGTGCTGCACCAATGCAGGTTTGGGCCCAACGAGTCCACTTGGTCTAGTATCCCTCTAAACCTTCCCTATCCATGTACCTGTCCAAGTGTCTTTTAAATGTTGTTAGAGTATCTGCCTCAACTACCTCCTCCGGCAGCTCATTCCATACGCCCACCAACCTCTGAAAAAGTTGCCCTATAAATGGCTTCCTCTGTCAGCTATGACACGGGCTTCTTTTTAAAAACCACAACATGAGCAAATGCACAGTAATAAAAAGCTTGTTTTCTTACCGTTGGTTATAATGGCACTGCTTGCTGCTGCCACTTTGAACTAAATAGAAAGGAAAATCATTTCAATGAAAAACAAAGTTTTTGACAACAGTTCCCAAACACTCATTTGAGAGATAATCTTATATTCAAAAAAGTACCAATAAACGTATGTACGGTATAGTTTACAAAGATTAATATTTAGGTTTCTGCACCGATTCAAGACATAGTAAGATTTTTAAACCATTTAAAAGTCGGAGAGTGTA
Organism: Rhinoraja longicauda; assembly: GCF_053455715.1. NCBI lineage: Eukaryota > Metazoa > Chordata > Chondrichthyes > Rajiformes > Arhynchobatidae > Rhinoraja > Rhinoraja longicauda. The sequence continues at coordinate 72,228,555 of NC_135959.1, read as the reverse complement.
ATATTACACTATTGGGATTTTGCTTCGTTTAGAGCTACAGGCCCCATGGCCCATCGAATCCACGCTGACCAGTAATCGCCTGTACACCAGTTTATCACACACACTAGGGACAGTTTACGGAAACTAATTGACTAAAGGGCCTGTCCCACTTAGGCGATCTTTTTGGCGACTGCCGGCGACTGTCAAAGTCGTAGCAGATCGCCGAACTTTTCTTTTACCCGATGACAATCACCACAACACTGCCGAGTCAGGTCGAGATTACAGCGTCTTCTGAAACATCGCGAAAATTCCCACTAAAAGTGGTTCAGTGGATTTTTGTGAATAGTGTGTGGGCTTTCTTTGAAAATGTAAGGGAGATGTATATCTGGTTTCTGGGTTGCATATCTGGGTTTGGAGCCCACTTTAAATGTAATGGCTGAGGCCAAAAACATCGCAAAATTTCCCACACTGTCAATGCTTTTCCGGCGTCCTGGTTTTCGCTGAAATCACTGACAAGTCGGTAAGTACTTGAGAGTTATGAACTATAACACCTTGTATGGGTTATTTATAAACCAAGCTTCACTGTAACAAGGAATAAACTGGATTTACTTCCAGTTTACTAATAATTTTAAAAGTGGTTCAGTGGATTTTTGTGAAAAGTATGTAGGCATTCTTTGAAAATGTAAGGGAGATGTATATCTGAGTTCTGGGTTGCATAGCTGGGTTTGGAGCTCACTTTAAATGTAATGGCCGAGGCCAAAAACATCACAAAAATTCCCACGCTTACATGACCGTCAAACTGTCGCCTCCAATCTACCTCAAAGATAGGAGTTTCGCCATCAACATAGGCAGTTATTCCTCTGCTCCAGCTAGCCTCTCCTGCGGAGTTCCACAAGGCTCCATCCTAGGCCCCATTCTCTTCTCTCTATACATGCTCCCCCTTGGCCAAATCATTCAAAGGCACGGCATTTCTTTCCACTGCTATGCCGATGACACTCAGCTTTACCTCCCCCTGAAACCCAACAACCAGTCAAATTTAAACAGCCTCTTACACTGCCTTGAGGACATAAAATGTTGGATGGCACAGAACTTCCTCCAATTAAACGAGAGCAAGTCTGAGGTCATCCTATTCGCCCCCCCCCCCCCCTCCCCCGACTCCATCAAATTGATAACAGGCAGTCTTGGAAGCCTATCCTGCCTAGTCAAACCGTATGTCAAAAACCTCGGCGTGATATTTGACTCTGCATTAAAATTTGACAAGCAAGTCAACGCTGTGGTAAAAGCCAGCTTCTTCCAACTTCGTACCATAGCTAAAATCAAACCTTTCCTCCAATTCGACGACACTGAAAAAATCATTCACGCTTTCATTTCCTCCCGCCTAGACTACTGCAACTCCCTATACACTGGGATCAGCCAATCTTCCCTGTCCCGCCTGCAACTGGTCCAAAACGCCGCAGCGAGACTCCTGACGGGTACCCGTAAAAGGGACCACATCACGCCGATTCTGGCCTCTCTCCACTGGCTCCCTGTACGGTACAGAATCAACTTCAAGCTCCTCCTATTCACATATAAAGCCCTAAATGGACATTCCCCCCCCCCCCACATCAAAAATCTAACCCACCTCTCTAACTCCAGGTCCCTCAGGTCGGCCGACTTGGGGCTACTCACTATCCCGCGGTCTAGGCTTAAGCTCAGGGGTGACCGCGCTTTTGCGGTTGCAGCTCCTAGACTGTGGAACAGCATCCCTCTCCCCATCAGAACTGCCCTCTCCATCGACTCCTTTAAGTCCAGGCTCAAAACCTATTTCTACTCCCTAGCGTTTGAGACTCATTGAGGAGGCGCTGTGAACTGTTCTGTATGTGCTGTTATGTTTGCGTGCTACTGTATGTTTCATTTTTTCCTTAGTACCTAATCAGATGTACAGCACTTTGGTCAACGTGGGTTGTTTTTAAATGTGCTATACAAATAAAATTGACTTGACTTGACTTGTCAAATATCCTGACGGTAAATAAATTGGTTAAACACAAGCATTTTATGGTATTTTGAAATTACTTTACTTATTTTAATATTATGTGGTTCTAAATGCATCTTAAGAGAACCTAGCAAACCTGGGGACAGCATGCGACAGCGACCGCAATAAGCTACGATACCTGGCGTCAAGCCAGCTGTCGCCGAGAGATTTCAAACCGTTTGATCCACTACGATCCACTACGATCTTTGGAAGACTCCTCACGATCATGCCCGGCGAAAGTTTGGCGACAGCCTAGTCGCCTTAAAATCACCTAAGTGGGACAGGCCCTTTACAGACCTGAAAATAGACACAAAGTGCTGGAATAACTCAGCGGGTCAGGCAGCATCTCTGGAGAAAAAAGATGGGTGATGTTTCGGATTGAACCCTCCTTCAGACTCCTGCTGCCTGACCCTCTGAGTTACTCCAGCTTTTTGTCTATCTTTGGTATAAGTCAGCATCTGCAGTTTCTGCACCCCAGAGAAAACCCAGACCGTCACAGCTAGAACGTACAAACTAGGTACAGACAGCAGGTGAGGTCAGGATCGAACCTGGGTCTCCAGCGCTTTAAGGCAGCAGCTCTACCGCTGCGCCACTTTGCTAGATTTTACACTATAATCTCACAGCATAGAAATTAAATTACTGCTATCATATCATATCATATCATATATATACAGCCGGAAACAGGCCTTTTCGGCCCACCAAGTCCGTGCCGCCCAGTGATCCCCGTACATTAACCCGTACATTAACACCATCCTACACCCACTAGGGACAATTTTTACATTTACCCGCCAATTAACCTACATACCTGTACGTCTTTGGAGTGTGGGAGGAAACCGAAGATCTCGGAGAAAACCCACGCAGGTCACGGGGAGAACGTACAAAACTCCTTACAGTACAGCACCCGTAGTCAGGATCGAACCTGAGTCTCCGGCGCTGCATTCGCTGTAAAGCAGCAACTCTACTGCTGCGCTACCATGCCGCCCACCTGGAGAATCATGTATTGTCTTTCCATTGACTGGTTGGCACGCCACAAAAGCTTTTCACTGTACCTCGGTACACATGACAATCAACTATACTAAAACTCAATGGATAGGTGACGTTTCCAGACGGGACCCTTCTTCAGACTACTTGAGGTACTCTAGCAGATTGCCAAGCAGGAGGGTTGCTACCACACGCACAAGAGACCTGGGTTCAATCCTGACCTTGGTGCTGTCTGTGCGGAGTTTGTACATTCTCCCTGTGACGGCGTGGGTTTTCTCCAGGTGCTCTGATGTTCCCCCACATTCTAAAGACGTGCAGGGTTTTAGGTTAATTGGCCTCTAAATTGCCCCTGGTGTGTAGGGAGTGGATGAGAAAGTGGGATAACATAAAACAAATGGGACTAGCTTCAATGGGGACTTGGTCAACATGGACGAGTGGGCCGAAAAGGGCCTGTTTCCACGCTGTATGACTCTATGACTATAACTCCTTTGTGAAAAGCAGTAGATCTGGTGCCTAGTACTTTAGGTTTCCTAGCACAGAAAGCTGGAACTCGTAACTAGTAATGGAGAAACGCAGCATCTCTATATCAAGGCATTTGAATTTCCATCGGGAGAAAAAAAAAATTTCTCATCTCAAAATTCCTTTGTTTACAAATACGGACTGCTTTATAAGTTGTCATTAGTCTGTGGCTTTTAGGCGTTACTTTAGACGTTAGAGATATAGCATGGAAACAGGCCCTTCGGCCCACAGAGTCCATGCTGGTCAGCGATCACCCCGTACACCAGTACTATCCCACACACAAGACAATTTATAATTTTTATTAGAGCCAATTAGCCTACAAACCTGTACGTCTTTGGAGTGTGGGAGGAAACTGGGCACCTGAAGAAAACCCACGCCGTCATTGGGAGAACATACAAGCTCCCGACAGACAGCACCCGTAGTCAGGATCGAACCTGTGTCTCTGGTGCTGTGAGGAAGCAACTCAACCGCTGCGCCACTGTGCCGCCCTTAAAAAGGACTCGACGCTTTCTATCCAAATACTGTAATTTCTACCAATAATGGAATATACTCTAGGTCTGACTACATTACTGTGTGGACACAAGGAACTACAGATGCTGGTTTATTAAAAATAGACACAAAGTTCTGGAGTAACTGAGTGGGTCAGCAGCATCTCTGGAGACCATGGATCAGCAATGTTCTTCAAACTCAGTAACTGAGGACCCCTTCTTCCACCTCCTTCGGGACCAACCCCTCTCCCCTGCTGGCCTTCTCCCCTCTCTGGACCTGCTGCCGCGACATCAACAGCCTCGCATTCTCCGCTCCCATCTCACCCCCACTGAGTGCACATTGTCATTAAGCCCACCAACAAGGGACGTGGCGTAGTCTGGCGGGCTGACCTCTCCCGTGCCGAGGCCAGACGCCAGCTCACAGACATCTCCCCACACCAACCCCTTGACCATGGCTCCATAGACTAACACCAGGCCAACATCTCCAAGACTGTTATTGATCTCATCACCTCCAGCCATCTCCCCTCCACAGCCTCCCACCTTAGTTCCCAGCCCCATTCCGCCCGTTTCTATCTCCCTCCCAAAATCCACAAATATGTCTGCTCCAGCAGACCCATGGTCTCTGCTCCTCCGGCCATACTGAACACGAGAGTATGAAGAAGGGTCCCGACACAAAACACCACCTACCCATGTTCTCCAGGATGCTGTCTGACCCACTGAGTTACTTCAGCACTTTGTGTCGTTTACTGACTACATCACTCTTTGTTAAGATAACTTCAGTCAAATCGAAGCATGCCTGCTCCATTGTAGATAAGAAAATGCGTAAATACTGAACCAGTCAGCACGCTCGCCAAATAAGTCTCTGGTTTCCAGAACCCATTTATCCAGAAAGTGTTGTTATACGAGAATGTTGCCCTAACAGTCTGTGACCCATAGCGCAGTGGCCGGTAGCGCTATGTTTAAACCCGATAGCACTGCAGCCGAAAGCTCTTTGCCTGCCAAACCAGCAGCACTGTGTGTATTACCCAGTCTGTAGCACTGTGTGTATTGATTTGCGAACCAAGTCTGTAGTGCTGTGTATTGCTTTACACGCCAGTCTGCGGCTGATAGCACTCTGTTCCCGGGGGGTGGGAGGGGGGGGGGGAGAGAGAGAGAGAAAGAAAAAAGAGAGAGAGAAAGAGAGAAAAAAGAGAGAGAAAAGAGAGAAAGAGAGAAAAAAGAGAGATAAAAGAGAGAGAAAGAGAGAAAAAAGAGAAAAAGGAGAGAGAGAAAGAGAGAAGGAGAGAGAGAAAGAGAAAAAAGAGAAAGAGAGAAAAAAGAGAGAGAAAAAAGAGAGAAAAGAGAAGAGAGAGAGAGAGAAAAGAGAAGAGAGAGAGAAGAGGGAGAGAGAAAGAGAGAAAAAAGAGAGAGAAAGAGAGAAAAAAAGAGAAAGAGAGAAAAAAGAGAGAAAAAAGAGAGAGAAAGAGATGCTGCTGTAAACTGGACCCCACGTTTACCAAGACAAGTATTGTTTTTGTTCTCTCTTGCCAATAAAACTGATTTGTGACTAAACAGATGAGTGTGTCTTTTTCTGTTCTACTAGTCAGATCCTTCAACCTGTTCCCTTGTAACATTCTCTCTATTAATGTTTTCCCTGGATCTCCACAATCCATCCGAGGTTCACTGCATAAATGTCTCGGTCCATGTGTAATTCTTTTACTAGTCTTCTCTTCTTCGTGTAGTCTGTCTTAAATATTCTGAACAGTCATGTTGTGCTCCTTGGTTAAACCATGCAAGAGATGAAGCTTTCAAGAAGCTACTGGGATAGATGGCTGGTCTCTGACTATGTTCCGGGAAAGCAAATAGCCATTAAAGTTCCATCATTAGTGACTGTGAATCACCATCCTTGAGTAGCATGACAGCCCGCCTGAAGTCAGAAGCCATGAAAAGGGCCTGAATAACACTGTTCATGTAGCAGGTTAGCTACTCCTGTTTTTCCTGTATTTGATTTTGCACCAAGCTTTGGGTATAACAGATCCAGTTGATTTTCTTGCGATGTCCAGGCATTGATTGAGCAATTGCTTTATTTTTTTTCTTCATTTTAAATAGGAAAATCCTTTAGTGCCTCTAATGGAGAGTGACACCATTAATTTGGGAAGAGATTCAAGAGAATTTGAGGAACAAGCAGATGGAAAGCTTCCGGTGAATGTTGGAAACTTAACAGCATATACTTCAGCACAGAAAGTGCTCCTGGTCTTACAATTGGGTAAAATAGCCTGGAGAACACCTGCTCAATTTTTGAAAGTGTGACTTCAATCAAAATGCTAACTCTTTCACAGCAGCCAAACCTCCGGGTTGGCCAACAACCCACTTATCTGCGTTTCTGGCTAATGGTCAAGAAAGCCAATCATTCATATTGGTCAAAGCAGTCTTCATCTCGACATCTGTGAGGCAATCATCATTTGGCAGGTTTTGAATGACCTCATCCATTATTTCCAATGGAACATACTGGACCACACAGGCCAATGAATTTGACCTGATAGTTGATGAAATAACAGTGAACAGCTCCCGCAACAATGAAATCATAGCTGCAGTTTGCGTCGGCCAGATTCGTTGCACAATCCGCTTACTTTGTTTAGTTGATCCAGGAACACCACTTGAAACTTTCCACTGGGAATGCGCTGAGGATATTCAGCAAGCCGTTTACTCACGCAGGCACATAGCTTTGATCCAGATTTCTCACACACTCTGCAGAGAAGCTCAATCTGAAGGGTGTGAAATGCTTTATCAACAGACGTATTACCATGAATATATTTTAACCCTAGCTGAATGTACTCCAAAATATCACTGCTTCTTTTGCTCAGTGGTCCATAACCATCTTGCAGCAGTTTCAAGATACATTTTACATTTTTTTTAAATCACAAAATCTGCTGTGTGGTTCTGGGCAAAAGCTTCCAGAACCTCCTTGCCCACACCCTTTTGGAACTGCGTGTCACCCGACAGAATGAATTTTGTAGGCAACTCAAACATGGCCATACACTGCTTATGGCCAAGAGATTCTTTTGCTGCTTCTTTAATACGTTATACAAGAACATGCTTCATGGAAGTTGGATGGTGGGACAACATCATGGCTTCTAAAACCTTATCCATATTTTTTTCAATCCTGGTACCCTTTAATCCTGGTACCCTTTAACTGGGTGACGTTTCGGGTCGAGACCCTTCTTCAGACTGATGTCAGGGGGGCGGGACAAAGGAAGGATATAGGTGGAGACAGGAAGATAGAGGGAGATCTGGGAACGGGGAGGGGAAGAGAGGGACAGAAGAATTATCTAAAGTTGGAGCAGCGAGAGAGCATGTTGCCAAACTCTCGTCGAAGAGAGGGGGAGAACATCTTCAAAGTGGACATACCTTGAGGAGAAATCGCAGTGGAGCAACAGGTAGTATAAGAAAATAACTGCAGATGCTGGTACAAATCGAAGGTATTTATTCACAAAATCCTGGAGTAACTCAGCAGGTCAGGCAGCATCTCAGGAGAGAAGGAATGGGTGACGTTTCGGGTCGAGACCCTTCTTCAGACTGATGTCAGGGGGGCGGGACAAAGGAAGGATATAGGTGGAGACAGGAAGATAGAGGGAGATCTGGGAAGGGGCAGGGGAAGAGAGGGACAGAGGAACTATCTGAAGTTGGAGCAGCGAGAGAGCATGTTGCTAAACTATCGTCGAAGAGAGGGGGAGAACTTCAAGACAAGTATTGTTTTTGTTCTCTCCCTTGCCAATAAAACTGATTTGTAACTAAACACACGAGCGAGGCTTTTTCTGTTCTACTAGTCAGATCCAAAGATACTAGAGGAACAAGATGGACCACTCCGTTGAAATCGCCTATACTGAAGTGTAGTATGCAAAGGAGCCATTTTAGTAGGCAAAACCCGCCGTTCGCTATGCCTCTCACAGTGTAATCAGTGTTTTGGGGGAACAGTACGTGTGATGATACTGCTAAAATGCAGAATATATCTCATCTATCAATTCACAGGTTTTTCTTATTATTCTTTTTAAATGTTTCTGCAAGTTTCTGCCTACTAAAATGGCATCATGACATACTACTGTTTCTAGGGTCGAGTGGTTTATCTTGTTCCTCTAGATCTTTGGTCAAATCCTTGAACCTGTTCCCTTGTAACATACAGTGCCCTCCATAATGTTTGGGACAAAGACCCATCATTTATTTATTTGCCTCTGTACTCCACAATTTGAGATTTGTAATAGGAAAAACATCACATGTAGTTAAAGTGCACACTGTCAGATTTTATTAAAGGCCATTTTTATACATTTTGGTTTCAACATGTAGAAATTACAGCGGTGTATATTTGGACAGATATATAGATAGGTAGGGTTTAGAGGGATGGGGGCCAAGTGCAGGGAAATGGGACTAGCCCGACACGCCAACTGGCTAATGAGAGCCAAAGGGCCTGTTCCCGTGCTGTACAGCTCTATGGCTGGTGAGATCTATTGCCAATCTTCTTTGCTCCAAAGAAAACCACCACAGTTCTCCTGCTTAAGAAAGTCAAAATTCTTTACCGCAAGAATGCTGTCAGTAATTTTTTTTGCCTCTTCTCTTAAACCATCTAATTTTCCTAAAGTTTGGCTCCCTAAAGTGGCCATTTGAAGAGTGTACATTTTCCCAGCGTAAGGGGGGGGGGGGGTCGCCGAGAACAAAGAGGAACCCAGCGTGCAGTGGGATGGAGAAGGGACCAACATTACTACCACTGTTGTTGGATGAATTACTGATGATGATGAGTCAGAGTATAGAAATAGGATTGATCGACTGACCAAATGGTGCCAGCACACCAACCTGACTCTCAATTTCGGTAAGACCAAGGACCCGATTGTGGACAATGGAAGAGGAAGGATGAGGACCCACAAAGATGTCTATATCGGCAGGACGATGGCGGAGAGAGTCAAAAGCTTCAACCACCACAGCTTTACTTAAAGCAGAGGTGTCAAACTACCGGCCCGCAGGCCGGATGCAGTCCGCGAAGGGGTCCAATCCGACCCGCGGGATGACTTGAGGAAAAGCCAGCACTGTTAGATTATACACCGGAAGTGAGCTACATGACCGCTTAAACTCGCAGGAAATATGGATTTTGCACAGAAGGAAAATGCAAGTGCGATCTGCAGCTGTCACCTCCCCACTCCCAGGGGTGAGTGGACGCTACGCCCATATCCGGCCAGGTGGTGACGCAGGCGGGAAGGGACCGGCTCTGGGGAAGGTGGGGTGTCTCAGTGTTGTTGTGGACACCGGGAAGTGCCTGGGCTGCCGCCACAGAGACCGTCACCATGCACCTGAGACCCAGGCGAGTGCGTGGATAGAGGCTGGTGGGAAGTCGCCGCACTGTGAATGGGGTCGCAGTTAGCGATCTAGAATCTCAGCTGCTCTCCAGGGTGGTTTGGGTTAACGTTGGGTGGTCTGAGTTTGGGTTAACGTTAGGTGAGATGTGAAGACGTGCTGGTAGTTGTGCGGGAATAGGGAAGAGAAGGTGGTGGTAAAGGAAGGGGAGGGGGAGTAGATGAGGGAAGGGAGGGTTTTTAGGGATGAGGAAGTCAAGAAAGGGTGTCGAGGGAGGGGAGTGGGGAAGTAGGTGGTAAAGGAGGGAAGTAGGGAGGGAGTGGTTGAGGAAGGGAGCAGATGAGAGAAGATGGGGCGGTACGGTGGCGCAACGGTAGAGTTGCTGCTTTACAGCGAATGCAGCGCCGGAGACTCAGGTTCAATCCTGACTACGGGTGCTGTACTGTAAGGAGTTTGTACGTTCTCCCCGTGACCTGCGTGGGTTTTCTCCGAGATCTTCGGTTTTCTCCCACACTCCAAAGACGTACAGGTATGTAGGTTAATTTGACTGGGTAAATGTAAAAATTGTCCCTAGTGTGTGTAGGATAGTGTTAATGTGCGGGGATCGCTGGGCGGCGCGGACTTGGTGGGCCGAAAAGGCCTGTTTCCGCGCTGTATCTGAGATATGAAATATGAAAATATGAAATATGAATGGTGTTTAGGGATGAGGGAAGGGAGGGGATTTAGGGACGAGGTAAGGAAAGAGAGAGGATGAAATTAGGGAGGGGAGTGGGGAGTAGATGGAAGGAAGGAAATGGGGATGAGAGAAGGGATAGGCTGGGAAAGGGAGAGGGCAGGTGAGGGAGAAGGTGGGGGTAGAGAAGGACATGTGAGGTGAGGGGAGAGGATATGAGGGGAAGGAAGACATAAGGAGAAGGATGGGGAGCGGGGCCTTCAGGTGAGATAATGGACAGACCATTTTTCACCATGCCAGGTAGCTGCTGTTCACCAGCCAGCCAGCCCATTGTGGGGAAAACATAAACACTGTAGGAAGACTATAAAACAGAATTGGGTCATTTAACCCATCAAGTCTACTTTGCCATTCAACCATGGCTGATCTATTTTCTCTCTCAACCACATTCTATAGTCTTCTTTTTCCCTGTAAGCTAATCAAGACCTATCAATCTCTGCCTCAAAAATACCCAAATGCCGTGGCCTACACTGCTATCTGTAGCAATGAATTCCACAGATCCACCACCCATTCCTCCTCATCTCCATTTTGAATGTATGACCTTTTATTCTGATGCTGTGACCTCTGGTCCTAGACTCTCCTATTACGGGAAACATTATTTCCACATCCACCCTATCTAGGGCCTAGATACCAATCATAAAAGTAATACTTGCTCGCCAATCTTCTTCATGAGAAACGAAATTCATAAAGTGAAACACTTTGTAGTTATAGCAGAGACTCAGACACATGAGAGCAGGCTGAAAGAAACGAAGGCAACGAAAGCTGTTGGAGCGCGCGCGCGTGCGTGCGTTCACGCTGCACAACTGATCCGGCCCGCATGAGGTCGCATTTTGCCCATTCCGTGATCTAAAATGAGTTTGACACCCCTGAGTTAAAGAGTACTTTTTGTAACTTTTTCGGCCCTTTTGTGGCGACTCTTTTATGAACTTTGCAAGTGTGACAATAAAGTATTATCATCATCATACGATACCTTTTGAAAACAGATTAAACCCATTAATAATGACACAAGAAACGTGTGTAGAGAAACTCACTGCAATTTGAATGTTTCCCCTCTGCCGCTTCCGTCTAAAGATATAATCCCATTGATGTCAACAATTGGTTCAAACCTCAAATGACTGAAATAGAATACAATGATATCCTCCCCATCCAGGGAAACAGAACTACTGCACGTATGAAGTGACAAAGCATCTCAATAAAGTGCTTCAAGTGTTTACTAACAAAGAAACCTCTTAAAACATACTGTTTGAATTTTCCAATCCTATTAGAACAGGTGTCTCAACAGTGCGGCACGGTGGCGCAGCGGTAGAGTTGCTGCCTTACAGCGAATGCAGTGCCGGAGACTCAGGTTCGATCCTGACTACGGGCGCCGTCTGTACGGAGTTTGTACGTTCTCCCCGTGACCTGCGTGGGTTTTCTCCGAGATCTTCGGTTTCCTCCCACACTCCAAAGACGTGCAGGTATGTAGGTTAATTGACTGGGTAAATGTAAAAATTGTCCCTAGTGTGTGTAGGATAGTGTTAATGTGCGGGGATCGCTGGGCGGCGCGGACTCGATGGTCCGAAGGGCCTGTTTCCGTGCTGTATCTCTAAATCTAAACACCACTGCTGCTCAGTAAGTTTAGCACCTCCAAATTCAGGGACAGTTTCTCCCCAGCTGTTATCGGGCAACTGAACCGTCCGACCACAATTAAACAGCAATCTTGATCTACTATCTACCTCATTGGAGACCCTCAGACTATCTTTGATCGAACTTTACTGACTTTATCTTGCACTAAACGTTATTCATGATATTCCCTTTATCCTGGATCTATAAACTGCGAATGGCTCGATTGTAATCATGTGTAGTCTTTCCGCTGACTGGTTGGCACGCAACAAAAACGTTTTACTCTGTACACCCGACAATAATAAACTAAACTAAATTTGGGCATAATTACAACTAAAATGGTTAAAAGCAATGTAAAATCCTGTAATTATTATTATTAGTGAACAATTTCACATCAACAACCTATTTAAGGGTAGTACATAGCAATCTTAACACTGCTTCCAGTAATTTGAGATAGGAGCGTTTGAAAGTCAACTGGAAAAGAGCAGATAAGTCAAGTCAAGTCAAGTCAATTTATTTGTATAGCACATTTAAAAACAACCCACGTTGACCAAAGTGCTGCACATCTGACTAGGAAAAAAAGAAACATACAGTGGCAGATAAGGTGAACAATATAACTTCATATCCCTCCCCCTGCACATCTCAATTCTGTTATATATATACACACACACACACACACACACAGTGTTTACCTCTTCTGCTGCAAACTTCAAAACTGCAGTGAAAGGGGTGGCATCAGGTACACTCAATCTAACATAATAAAAAAAAGTTATGTTTTATTACACAAAGCCAATTTCCTGTCAAAGAGAGCCATAACATGAAAACAATCCCTTTGGCGCAACTTGCCCACGATGACCAAGATGCCCCATCTACACTGGTCCCACCTGCCCACGTTTGGCCCTTATGTCTCTAAGCCTTTCCTATCCATGTACCTGTCCAAATGTCTTTTAAAAAGTGTTATAGCACCTGCTTCAACTACCTCCTCTGGTAGCAACCACCACCATATGAGTGAAAAGGTTGCCCCTCAGGTTCCTATTAAATCTTTCCCCTCTCATCTTAGACCTATGTCCTCTGGTTCTTGATTCCCCTTTCCCTGGGTAAAAGACTGTGCATTAACCCTATCTATTGCCCTCATGATTTTATACACCTCTATAAGATCACCTCTCCGCCTCCTGCGCTCCAAGGAATAAAGTCTGAGCCTGCCCAACCTCTCCCTGTAGCTCAGGCCCTCATGTCCTGCCAACATCATCAGAAATCTTCTCTCCACTCTTTCCATCTTAACAACTTCCCTCCTGTAGCGGGATGATGAAAACGGAATGCAATAGTCCAAATGCAGTCATCTATTTAAATTAAATTTCTTACTCAATTACATTTATTGAAGCATCTAATGAGTGGAAATATGATAGCAAGAAAATTTGGCAGCTCATTCCAGATACGGACTATCCTCTGAGTGAAAACGTTGACCCGATGTCCCTCTTCAATCTATCCCCTATCACCTTAAACCTGTGCTCTCAAGTTTTAGAATCCTCTACTCTGGGAAAAAGACTGCATTTATCCGTGCCCCTCATGATCTTGTACACCTCAATAAGGTCACCCCTCGGCCTCCTTCACTCCAAAGAAAAATGACCCAGCCTTTTACTGAAGCCCAGGTAACACCCTGATGAATCTCTTCCGCACCCTTTCCTCTTGGAGGAGAGAATTCCAAAGCTTCATTATCACTTGGGCAAAGAAATAACCTGGTTATATTGTTTATTGCCATGTGTTTGCTGCCATATTTTATCCCAACGTGCGTCAGCAGGCAGTACATCGTTCGGTACTTTTGTAACTTTGTCAGCGCCAAAACGTGGCAACACACGTGTACTGCCTGGATTGAATGCAAAACAAAGCTCTTCACTTAGAAACACGTGACAATAACGTATCGTTCCCTCATTCGTTTATTATTCACTGTGTTCGGAAGTACCGTTTTGCATCAATTTTTACATACTCAATTCTGCAGCTCTTTCTTGGCATCAAATCATCTCTCATTCTGTAATTGTTCAAGTTATTCCTGATAGTGCACAGACTAACATTAAAGGCATCGAGTGGGACGCACTAGGGGAGAAGTATAATAAGTGTAAGAAAATAACTGCAGATGCTGGTACAAATCGAAGGTATTTATTCACAAAATGCTGGAGTAACTCAGCAGGTCAGGCAGCATCTCAGGAGAGAAGGAATGGGAGACGTTTCGGGTCGAGACCCTTCTTCAGACTGATGTCAGGGGGGCGGGACAATGGAAGGATATAGGTGGAGACAGGAAGACAGTGGGAGATCTGGGAAGGGGGAGGGGAAGAGGGAATCCTACGTTTGATAAAGTCTTAAACATTTTCTTTATCCTCACCATTTTTATTATCTGCAAATCTAACCTGAATAACTGGACATAATAATATAAATAAATCCAAACTTGAAAAATTGCCCGAAGGAAACTCGAAAGAGTGAATTTAAAATAACCAACAACACAGCATGCAATGAGTTCTGTGGCACAATTGCAAGGAGTATTTCAAGAACTGAGTTACAAAAGTACAATAAAGGATTCAGAAGATAAAACCTAGGCCAAAGCTCGCACTTTCAGTCACATTCACTTACACTTTGTAGGGCAACTTTGGATCAGATGTCAGCGTGATTTTGAACGTAACTTTAGACCTAAACGAAAAGAGAAAATTGATCAGTCACGACCTGCTGCTGATATGCCTCTGTTAAAATAATTAATCAGACGATAATTACTAAAGTTGCTATTCACTAAAGTGTGGCATTTACAGTTCGCAGCTGTTAATCAATTCTTACAACTCAGTTTGTGCGTTCTAGTTGTAAAGTTTAGAATATCACCAGCACATCGCCCATTAGTTCTACGCACATTTTTTAGATTAGGTTTATTATTGTCATGTACAGTGTATTGTACAATGAAAAGCGTGTTTTGCATGCTACCCAATCAGTTCAGATAATACTACACATAAATACAATCACGTCAAACTCGAAGAAGATACAAAGTGCACAATATAGTTCTCAGCATTGTAGTGCACCAGTTCCATCGATGAAGTCTAATGTCTGTAATGGGGTAGAGGTGAATCGGACAGCACCCTAGCTCATGGAAGGACCATTCAGAAGCCCCATAACAGGGGAAGAAGCTGTTCCCAAGTCTGCTGGTGCAAGCATTCAAGCTTCTGTACCATGTCAGTTGGAAGTGGGGAAGGAGAAGGAATGACTGGGGTGGGACAAGTCTTCGATGATGTTGGTTACTTTTCTGAGGCAGCGTGAAGTGTGGCTGATGTCAATGTTGTGAAGCCTGGTCTGTGTGATGGACTGGGCTACATTCACAACTCTCTGTAAATCTCTGTACATTTCTGTGGTCTTGCGCAGAGCTGTTCCCAAAGCAAGGGATCGGTTATCATTTTTTGGACAGTAGGATTGCAACTCAACAGTATGCTGTCTACAGTGAATCTGTAGAAGTTTGTAAGAGTCGTTGGACATACGTAACATCCTCAGTCTCCTGAAGTCCAGGCGTTGGCTTCTTGGCTGTCACTTCAATGTGTTTCAACATATTTCTCTAACTCCAGCCCTCTCTAATTGTATCTGGTAACATCATTCCACCAGTGCTGCTGGTTTGTAAATTAAATTCCCACCCATAGGTACATAGTTTCTTGAAAGTGTCATCACAGGTAAATAGGGTGGTCAGGAAGGCCGTTGGCACTTTGGCCTTCGTCAAGAGTATTGAGTATAGAAGTAGAGAGATGATGTTACAGTTGTATAAGACATTCATGAAGCCACATTTAGAGTACAGTGTTCCGGTTTGGTCACCATATTTATTGGAAAGATGTTGTCAAGTGGGAAAGCGTGCAGAGTTGATTTACGAGGATATTGCCAGGACTCGAGGGCCTGAGCTTTGGGGAGAGGTTGAGCAGGCTAGGACTTTATTCCTTGGATTACATGAAGGGTGATCTTATAGAGGTGGACAAAATCATGAGAATGAATCGGATTAATGCACAGTCTTTTGCCCAGAGCCGGGGAATCAAGAACCAGAGGACATGGGTTTAAGGTGGGGGGGGGATAGATTTAATAGGAATTTGAGGGGCAACTTTTTTAAATTATTTACACAAAGGGCTGTGGGTAAATGGAATGAGCTGCCAGGGGAGTTAATTGAGGCAGGTACTAACATAACATTTAAGAGACACTTAGACAGGTACATGTATAGTCAGGTTTAGAGAGATATGGAGTAAATGCTGGCAGGTGTGACTAGTGTAGATGGGGCATGTTGGTCAACGTGGGCCAGGTAGCCCGAAGGGCCTGATTGCATGCTGTATGACTCTGTGACTCAATGGGGATCAAAGGGGTCACCAAGGAAAAAAGGGATGAGGTAGGAGCATTGAAAGCAATGGCTGGTGTTTGATTGAATGCTTCATATGGATGGGAATGAATCTATGATATATTCAAGACACTGACTGATTCTTGTTTTAAGTAATATGGGATTCGAGTGATATTGGGTGAATCAGGAAAGTGGCTCCGCGATCCCACCAACCTGCTCATCATTGGGAGGAAACCAGAGCACCGGAAGGAAAGGCCACACCATCTTAGGGAGCGCAGGGAGAGATAGGGCAAGCTAGAACTTTACATCTTAGAATAGAAGGGAGGCTGAGGAGTGATCATATAGAGGTTTACAAAATCATGAGAGGAATAGATCAGGTAAACATACAGGTTCTTGCCAAGAGTAGGGGAATCAAGAACCAGAGTACATAGGTTTAAGGTGAGAGGTGTAGAAAAAAAACTGCCGACGCTGGTTAAAATCGAAGGTAGACACAAAATACTGGAGTAACTCAGCAGGTCAGCTAGCATCTCGGGGGAGAAGGAAACGTCACCCATTCCTTCTCTCCCGAGATGCTGCCTGACCCGCTGAGTTACTCCAGCATTTTGTGTCTAACTTTAGGGTGAGAGGGATGAATTTGATATGAATCCCAGAGGGTGATGAATATACTCATCCTCTGTAGTCTTCTCACTCACTGGATAGCATGCAACAAAGAAGCTTTTCACTGTACCTTAGTACACGTGACAATGATAAATTAAACTAAGGCAGCACAGTGGCGTGGCAATAGAATTGCTGCCTCACAGCGCCAGAGACCCGGGTTCAATCCTGACTTTGCGTACTGTCGGTGTGGAGTCTGTATGTTTTCTTCCTGCGACCTGCATGCGTTTCGTCTGGGTGTTCTGGTTTCCTCACACCTCACAAAGACGTGCAGGTTTGTAGATTAATTGGCTTCTGTAAACCGTCCCTAGTGTGTAGGATAGTTAGAGTATAGATGAAGATTGGTCAGCGCGGACTCAGTGGGCAGAAGTGCCTGTTTCCATACTGTATCTCTAAACTAAACCAAATGGATTGCGCTGTCGAGGTGGTACACTTGAGGTATAACAACAACATTTAAAAAACATTTGGACAGATACATGAATAGGAAAGGATTAGAGGGATATGGGCTAAACACAAGCAAATGGAACTAGCATAGATAGGGTGTATGGACCCATCATGGTCACCATGGAGCTGTACAGCATGGAAACAGGCCCTTCAACCCACCTTGTCCATGTCGTTGGCATACTGGGTAGTCCCATTTGCCTGCATTTGCCCTTTAAGCTCTTCCTATCCAAACATGAGGGTCTTTTTACCCTTACAATTTCTCAGCTCAACCCACAAGGATTCTACATCATCTGATCCTGTCACCCGTTGCGGTTCCAACCTCCCACAGGACGGTTCTCCTCCTCCTGCTGGGCCACAATCGACCGGCCTCTACCTTCCGGACCGCCAGCTTCCTGGGTCTGTCCCAGGGCCTGTCCCTGGTCTGGTGTTCCCCATCCCCAGGGCGGTGCTGCTGTGCCAGTACCAGTGCCGCCTCCTCCTCCTCCCACTCCTCCCCCTCCCCTCTTCGCCCTCCCTCCCTCCTCCTTCCTCCTCACTCACTCCCCAGTACCAGAGCCGCCTCCTCTTCCTCCCCCTCTCTTCCTCCCTCTCTCCTCCTCCTCCCTCCATCCTCACTCACCAGGCGGTGCCAGTACCAGTGCCAGTGCCGCCGCCTCCTCCTCCCTCTCTCCTCCCTCCCTCCCTCTCTCCTCCCTCACTCCCCAGGGCAGTGTCAGTACCAGTACCAGTGCTGCCTCCGCCTCCTCCTCTTCCCTCTCTCCTCCTCCCTCACTCCCCAGGTGGTGCTGGTGCCAGTACCGCTTGCTCCTCCTCCCTCTCTCCTCCTCCTCATCCCTCTCTCCTCCTCCCTCACTCACTCCACAGGTGGTGCCAGTACCAGTGCCTCCTCCTCCTCCTCATTCACTCCCTCCCCAAGGTGGTGCCAGTGCAGCCTCCTCCCTCTCCCCATCTCCCCTCCCCCATCTCCCCTCCTCCCTCTCTCCTCCTCCCTCTCCCCTCCTCCCCAAGGTGGTGCCAGTACCAGTGCCTCTGCCTCCTCCTCCTCCTCCCTCACTCCCCAGGTGGTGCCAGTACCAGTGCCTCCTCTCTCTCTCTCTCTCTCTGCCTCCTCCCTCACTCACTCCCCAGGGGGTGCCAGTACAAGTGCCTCCCCTCTCTCTCTCTCTCCCTCCCTCCTCCTCCCTCACTCCCCAGGTGATACCAGTGCCTCTGCCTCCTCCTCCTCCCTCACTCACTCCCCAGGGGGTGCCAGTACCAGTGCCTTCTCCTCCTCCCTCCCTCACTCACATTTTGCCTCCCGGAGCGGCAGCCGGAGCAGCGCTGTTCAACGTCAGCACGTCTCCGCGCCGCCGACCAGCCTCACGACACGTCAGCACGTCAGCACGTCTCCGCACCGCCGACCAATCGCGCGCCTCGCGTCCCCGCAGCCAGGACCCAATCGGCGGCGGCGACCAATCACGGCACAGAAACAGAGAACCAATCAGTAATCCGTGGGACACGGCGGCCCCAGCCAATGGGCGCGCAAGGACACGTCACCGCAGCCGCGAGCTGCGCTCACGTGGCCGCAGAGGCGCAGGCCCAAAACAAACCGTCAACTGGTCGCCGGGGGAGACGGACACAAGATGGTGGAGTAACTCAGCGGGGCTCGCCACGTCCCTGGACAGAAGGAATGGGTCAGCATCCAGGTCCAGACCCGTCTTCAGACTGAGAGTCAGGGGAGAGAGAGAGGGAGACACACACACCCCACCCCAGCCCCCCCCACCCCCCCACACACACCCCACCCCCCCCCCACACACACCACCCCAGCCCCCCCCACCCCACACACACCCCACCCCAGCCCCCCACACACACCCCACCCCCCCACACACACACCACCCCAGCCCCCCCCCCCCCACACACACCCCACCCCAGCCCCCCACACACACCCCACACCCCCACACACACACCACCCCAGCCCCCCCCACCCCACACACACCACCCCAGCCCCCCCACCCCCCACACACACCAACCCCCCCACCCCCCCACACACACACCACCCCAGCCCCCCCCACCCCACACACACCACCCCAGCCCCCCCACCCCCCACACACACCAACCCCCCCACCCCCCCACACACACCAGCCCCCCCACACACACCAGCCCCCCCCCCACCCCCCCACACACACCAGCCACCCCCCCACACACACCAGCCCCCCCCACACACACCCCACCCCCCCCCCACACACACCACACCAGCCCACCCCCCCACACACACCAGCCCCCCCCACACATGGTGTGGGTGTAACCACAGTTAAACCTATTGTCATATCTTACATAGAACAGTGCAGTACAGGAACAGACCCTTCAGCCCACAGTCTGTGCCGAACATGATGCCGTTAAACTAATCTCCTCTGACTGCACATGATGCCGGCCAATTATTATCTGCCTGCATATGATCCATATCCCTCTATTCCCTGCATCCATGTGTCTACCCAAAAGTCTCTTAAACACCACTATCGTTTCTGCCTCCACCACCATCCCCGGCAGCGAATTCTGTATAAGAAAACTTGCCCTGCATATCCCAAATTATTCCCCACTCAGCTTAAAGCTTTGCCTTTACTATTTGATATTTCCATCCTGGGAGAAAGGTTCTGTCAGTCGACCTTATCTATGCCTCATAATTTTATATACCACTATAGGTTTCCCAACAACTTCCAACATTCCAGAGAAAACAATCCAAGTCTGCCGAACCTCTCCCTGTAGCTGATACCCTCGAATGCAGACATAATTCTGGTAAATTAGGTAACAAAGACACAAGAAGGGTCTGGTAGGTAACAAAGACACCAGAAACTGCAGATGCTTATATCTGGAGCAAAGCCCAAGGTGCTGGAGGAACTCATTGGTTGAGGCAGCATCTGACTAAAGAAGGGTCCCACCATAAAATGTTGCCTGTCCATTCCTCCACAGTTGCTGCCTGACCCTCTTGAGTTCCTACAGCACTTTGTGTTGTTCCTCACTTCTACATGCTTCTACCTGGTGTAAGTGTATCTTTTTGTAATTCACTCTGGGAATGTCCAGCACATGCATTGTTGCCGATGCTGCTATTTCTTGGTTCCTGGAGAGGAGGCAGGTTTTGTATTCTAGAAATGGATGCTCAGTCTAATTGTAATTACAAAAGAACAAAATACCAACATGTAGCTGTTACTATGGGGTATGATTCATTGAATGCATTGTTGAGACCTCACTTGGAGCTACAGGAAGGATGCCATTAAGTTGGAAAGGGTGCAGAAGAGGTTCACCAGGATGTTACCTGGGCTTGTGGACTTGAGTTACAGGGAGATGGATAGGCTGGGACTTTTTTGTTTGTAGCTTAGGAGGCTGAGGGGTGACCTTATTGAGGTGTACAAGATCATGAGGGCCACGGATAAAATGAATGCTCACTGTCTTTTTTTCCCAGGATAGAGGATTCTAAAACCAGAGGGCTTAGGCTTGAGGTGAGAGGGGAGAGATTTAAGAGGGACCTTAGGGCTAACATTTTCACAGTTGGCAGTCCGTATCTGGAATGAGCTGCCAGAGGACATAATCACTAACTTTAAAAGAAATTTGGAGATACATGGATAGAAAGGGTTTAGAGGGCTGTGGCCAAATGCAGCCAGATGGCATTAGCCTTGTATGCCAACTAGAATGGCATGGGCCAAAGGGCCTTTTGCTCTGCTGCATATCTGATGTTTCAATTACTCTAAATGCTATAAAGAAGGGTCTCAACCCAAAACATCACCTATTCCTGTTCTCCAGTGATGCTGTATAACCGCTACTCCAACTTTTTGTATTTATCTATATACTAAAATTCTCATTTGTTTGTTCCTGAACTACAGCCAAAACGGTACACGATAGCGCGATAGTTTTAGGCCCACCTTACTCACCGTCGTCCCTTTGGTGCTAATGGAAGAAGTTTCATTGAAATCGATGTTATATTTTTCAAGTTATTCACATTTTAAAGTTTAAATCTATCTCCTAGGGAGGGGGGGAGGAGGGGAAGGGGGGGGGAGGGGAAGGGAAGGGAAGGTGAAGAGAGGGTGCTGCACCAATGCAGGAGAGGTGTGGGCCCAACGGGTCCACTTGGTCTCGTCTTCACTATAATTTATCGAATGTGTTCTTAAGTGCTGATTAACCATTTTAATGGAACACTGAATGGTTTTGGTGACTGTTCTTTACTTTCTCTTGAATGGAAACCCAACAGTGTCTATCTAAGTCTGTTATGTGTCTATTAAGTGCCTATCAAGTCTAAGTGTTAATAGGAGGCCTGGCAACCACTTAATTAAATATACACCATAACAGATGACCAGTTCCACTGCAGATGAGAACTTACTAATGATAATTATAATAGCTTTCAAACTGAACTATACACTAAATAACTCCAATTATTTTCACTGTTGGGTAAAAGACAAGATAGACCGTTGGCGAGGCAGCCATCGTACGGCGCCCCCTCGTGGTATATGTGGTGGTATATAATCCAGGCATCATTCTGGTAAATCTCCTCTGTACCCTTTCCAAAGCCTCAGCATCCTTCCTGTAAAGAGGGTGACCAGAACTGCATGCAATCCTCCAAATCCGGCCTAACCAAAGTCCTATAAAGCTGCATCGTGACTTCTAGTATCTAATGAGGGGAGCTTAGGGCTTCATATTTCCTTTTTTTTTAATGCTATGTCTGTAGCAATCTTCTAACAGTAGTCATTCCACATTTCCAGTCACTTTATATGCCCATGTTTTCTTTGACATCTTTCACCAAAGTGATGCAGCAAATTTCCAGTCCCATGGCAATCTGGAACGCAAATCCAAAGAGTTCTGTGTCGTTTGATTTAAAATATTCCAGGGCTGTCAAGTCTGAAAAAAGAAACGTGCGACTGTAAAATGTTGTAGGAGAGACTCCTGCAGCTGTGCGAAGGATAACAGAAACGTTCACTTGTCATTGTTAATACTTAAAACAAAGTCTGTACAAGCCAGGATATTGTCTCCCTATTAGTAAGCGACCACCAATACCACAGTTTAATATTGTATCCAGTAACCAGTAAACATTGAATGGATAATTCCCGGACTTTCCTCATGCGATGGTGAGATGTAGCCAAGTGACGGATATTGTTCGTGACAAGCTTTATTTGTTACCATCTTCACATTCTCTCCAAATGTAGAACTTCTGCACAGACTACCAGTAAGCAGTGCCTCAACAACAATATGACAAAAATAGGTTTGTTACCTGGAACTGTGACTTGCATTCACAAATTCAAACAGAGTAAGGCACAAAGAGCTGGAGTAACTCAGTGGGTCAGGTCAGGCAGCATCTCTGGGGAACATGGATAGGTGATGTTTTGGGGTCTGAACCCTTCTTCAGTCTCGGAAGAGTCTCCATGGTTTTCATGACCTCCCTGGAGGTTCAGGCTCCTGCACCTGCTTCCCGATGGTAGCAGCGAGATGAGAGCGTGGCCAGGGTGATGTGGGTCTTTGATGATGCTGGCTGCCTTTTTGAGGCAGCGCCTCCTGTAGATCCCTTCAATGGTGGGGAGGTCAGTACCTGTGATGGGCCTTTCGATGGTGGGGAGGTCAGTACCTGTGATGGGCCTTCGATGGTGGGGAGATCAATTCATTGTTTTCCAGAGCCCATGGACACTTTAATTGAATTTATTCAAACCACCTCATGTAAAAATAGGCATCATTATGAATAGGCAAATGAAATTCCTCATATGTTGCAAAACATACTTGGCAAATAAAGTATGATTGTGATTGTGATTAGGGAAGACGAATTTTATTAAATTCTGCCGTGTAGCACTGTAACAATTTGGAGCTGTGCTTGGTTTCCACAAATTACAAGGCATGATTTTCTTTGTTGTGCACATTGACTCCTATTTAAATGATTAGAGCACTTAGAGCAGGTAACATTTGTACATCAAGCAAGTAATTTATGCATTAAAATATGACGTTACAATTTGTTATTGTCTTTTTGCGTGGGATTTCTTAGGACCAACTTTCCTGATCTATACTTTATTACCCCACCGAAGCAACTTTAATTCATGCTCCCGCCTCTTAATATTTCATTTAGTTCAGCGATACAGCATGGAAACTGGCCCTTCGGCCCAATGAGTCCACACTATCCATCAATCACCTATTCACACTAGTTCTATGTCATCCCATTTTCATAACCACTCCCGACACACGAGGGTCAATTTGCAGAGTCCAATCAACCTGCAAACCCGCACGTCCTCGGTTTGCAGGACCCACCCGGAACGCCATCTACTCATGTCCTCCAGAGTTGCTGCCTCATCCTCTGTGTTATTCCAGCACTCTGTGTTCCACCCAAGAGTCACACATTTTTAATCATCATGTATACCAGTAATGGAACAACGAAACTCTTCCTGGTTGAAACTTTTCCCAGCGTGGAAATGTCAAAGACTAGAGGGCATAGCTTTAAGGTGAGAGGGGCAAAGATTGAAGGTGATGTGTGGGGCAAGTTTTTTTTAGGTTAGTGGGTGTTTGGAACATGCTGCGGGGGGTGGTGATGGACATGGAGGGATATGGATCACATGCAGGCATGTAAGAGTTAGTCTGAGCATCATGTGCAGCAAAGACTGTGGGCTGAAGAGCCTGTTCTTGTGCTATGTTCTATGAAGATTCCTGATTGAAAAGGTTGAGTGTGTGAGATGCTTCGTGACATCGTTTTTTCTGCTGTACTCTTCTGTGTTCTATGTGCAAGCCCATCAGCACAATATTCTACAGAAATAGATGCACAATAGTTAATAATACCATAAATTAATAATCAGTAATACTAATAATTGTCGCAAAACTGAAAGCTGAAGGGCAGCTTCTTCACACAGAGGGTGGTGGGTGTATGAAACGAGCTGCCGGAGGAGGTAGTTGAGGCAGATACTATAACAACATTTCAAAGACATTTGGACAGGTACATGGATGGGAAAGGTTGAGAGGGATATGGGCCAAACACCAGCAAATTGGACTAGCTGAGATGGGGCATGAACGAGCTTCCTGTCCCACTGAGTTACTCCAGCTTTTTGTGTCTGCTGAAGGGCCTGTTTCTGTGCTCTATGACTCATAGATATTGCTAATTTTTATTTAAATTGTGATTTAGTTGTATAACGTGTATGTTAGTACTAGATGACCCTTTTGCAACTTTAATCCAGCTCCCAACGCCACGGAAGGTCGACAGTGCTGTGGAGCCTAAATTGAAGGCTCTTGCATTATTTATTTCCTCCGATGTTGTTTTATTTTGTCAACCGTGAATTTTGTTCACTTAAACCTCGACTATTTACTGCAACGCGTCAGAGAAGAAATAATTAAAAACGCGTGGGGGAGTGAACAAATTAACCTGATTTTCCAGATCCTTTCCAAAGGGCATTGGAAGAGTAATTTAGCAGATATATCAAAGGTCTCCATCACAGTTTGTTCAGGCACCTTCACAATTGATCTCTTCTATTTCCAGGTTTTGCCTGAAATAGAATCCGTGTACACTTACCCAGGCCCTATTATGGGCACTCGCTTACTTCACAAAGACAGTTACCAAGGGAACAGCAGTGAAATACGGCAAAGCACATCCAATCTTTTCAGGGCTTTGCAACGCAGCCAAAGTAAATCGGGGGAATAAAGAGAGATGCTGATCTCAGCTCTGGAGCTTGCTCAGGGAGCCAACAATTGAAATGGAAGGGGATCTGGAGCTGCTTTAATGTTAATATGTTAATACGTAATGTTAATACGTAAAAGTAAAGACAAAGTGCTGGAGCAGGTCAGGCAGCATCTCTGAAGAACATGGATAGGTGACGTTTCAGGTCGGGACCCTTCTTTAGAACTAATCCGTAACATCACCGATCCATGTTCTCCAGAGATGATGCCTGACCTGCTGAGTTACTCCAACACTGTGTCTTTTTTTTGTAAACCAGCATTATCCTTATGTCTCAAAAAAAAAAATCACTGTGCCCTTGTGTAGGAAGGAACTGCAGATGCTGGTTTACACCGAAGATAGACACAAAATGCTGGAGTAACTCAGCGGGACAAGCAGCATCTCTAGAGAGAAGGAATGGGTGACGTTTCGGGTTGAGACCCTTCTTCAGACTGAGTCAGGGGAGAGGGAGATCAGAGATATGGAAGGGTAAGGTGTGAAAACGACCGATCAAAGCAGACGGTGATGAGGGAATGTAGAATGATTCATTGTTGGCTGAGGGGAAGGTGACACGGAGGCATACAAACAGTAAAATTAGTCAGGACAGTGAAACTAGTTGGAGAACTAGGGTGGGGGAGGGACTGAAAGAGAGGGGAAAGCAAGGGTTACTTGAAGGTAGAGAAATCAATATTCATACCACTGGAGTGTAAGCTGCCCAAGCAAAATATGAGGTGCTGTTTGTCCGATTTGTGGGAGGAGGCCCAGGACAGAAAGGTCAGTGTGGGAATGGGAGGGGGAGTTAAAGTGTGGAGCAACCGGGAGATCAGGTAGGTTTAGGCGGACTGAGTGGAGGTGTTCAGTGAAACTAGCCTGTGCTTGGTCTCGCCGATATATAGGTCCACACCTGGAACAGTGGATTCAGTAGATGAGGTTAGAGAAGGTGTGTGAACCTCTGCCTCACCTGAAAAGACTGTCGGGGTCCTTGGACGGAGTCGAGGGAGGAGATATAGGGACAGGTATTGCGTGGCCTGCGGTTGCAGGGGAAAGTACCTGGGGAGGGGGTGGTTCGGGTGAGAAGGAATAATTGAACCAGGGCATTGCAGAGGGAACGGTCTCTGCGGAAGGCGGAAAAGGGTGGCGATGGGTAGATGTGACTCGTGATGGGATCCCGTTGGAGGTGCGGAAATGTCGGAGGATTATGTGTTGTATGGCATGAAAGGTGAGGACAAGGGGGAATTTGTCCCTGTTACGACTGGGAGGAGAGGGAGCAAGAGCAGAGGTACGGGGCACCGAAGAGATGAGTGAGGGCCTTATCTATGATGGAAGAAGGGAACCCCCGTTCCCTAAAGAATGCGGACATCTCAGATGTCCTGGTATGGAACACCGCATCTTGGGCACAGATGGATGTGGACGGAGGAATTGGGAGTAGGGGATAGAGTCTTTTTAGGAGGCAGGGTGGGAAGAAATGTAGTCTAGATAGCTGTGGGAGTCAATAGGTTTATAATAGATGTCAGTTGTTAGTCTCCTGTGATGGAAATGGTGAGATCAAGAAAGGGGAGGGAGGTGTCCGAGTGAATTTGAGTGCAGGATGGAAAGTGGTAGTGAAGTTAATGAAGTCCATGAGTTCTGCATGGGTGCAGGAGGTAGCCCTGATGCAGTCATCAATGTAATGGGGAAAGAGTTTGGGGATAGGGCCAGTGTACGCCTGGAACATGGATTGTTTAATGTACACTACAGAGAGGCAGGCATAACCGGGGCCCATACGAGTGCCCAAGGCAATGCCTTGGATTTGGGGAGGTGGGAGGAGTCGAAGGAGTAGTTGTTGAGAGTGAAGAAATGGAGGGCTTTCAGACCTTCCTGGTGGGAGATGGAGGTGTAGAGTGACTGAACTTTCGTAGTAAAGATGAGGGAGTGGGGGCCTGGAAAAAGGAAGAGACGAAAGGCACGTGAGGTTTCTTGGACTATAATAGATGTCAGTTGATCGTCTATCTCCTGTGATGTTTTCTGAACTTTCCAAAGCACGTGCCAATCAAAACAATTTTGAAAAGATAAGTATTAGTGCAGCTTATTTGAACAAAGCTAGCTGTCATGCTAAAATAATTACCAATTTCTTTTCTATGGTATTGGTTGACAACTAAAAATTGAGGAGATTCAGGATGTCAACAAATACTCTATTGAACTTCTCCAGCTGTACGGTGGAGAGCACACTGACTGGTTGCATCACGGCCTGGTTCAGCAACTCAAACACCCAGGAACGAAGGAGACTACAGAGAGTGGTGGACACTGCCCAGTCCATCACAGGTACTGACCCCCCCACCATCGAAGGCCCATCACAGGTACTGACCTCCCCACTATCGAAGGCCCATCACAGGTACTGACCTCCCCACTATCGAAGGTCCATCGCAGGTACTGACTTACCCACCATCAAAGGTCCATCACAGGTCCTTCCCACCATCAAAGGGATCTACAGGAGGCACTGCCTCAAAAGGGCAGCCAGCTTCATCAAAGACCCTGGCCATGCTCTCATTTGGTTGCTACCATTGGGAAGAAGGTGACCTCCAGGTTCAAGAACAGCTTCTTCCCAGCAACCATCAGGCTCATGAACACTGCACAACACTAACCTCAGCAATTGTGATCTTCTATGGACTGTGTCTTTGGTTGCACTTTGGAGTTCTGTTTTGCACAATTACTGTTACCTACCGTTATATTTCATAATTTATTATATTATTGCTTATTGCGTGTGTCATTGTATTTACAAGCCTGTTAAGCTGCAGCAAGTAAGAATTTCATTGTTCCATTTTCAATACATATGACAATTAAACATCGATCATATGTACAGGTATACATGAGTACAGGTATTTGATTATGTTGGCTGCTTTTCCGAGGCAGCGTGAAGTGTAGATGGAGTCAATAGTGGGGAATCGGGTCTGTGTGATGGACTGGGTTGCATCCACAACTCCCTGCGGTGTGAACGGGTGATTGATGGTCAACGTGGACTCGATGGGCTGAAGGGCCTGCTTCTTTGTTGTATCTCGAAATTAAGCTAAACTGAACTAAAGTACTGGCTCAAAGTCAAGGCAGAACCCTGAAACAATGGTACCAGGACAATGGTAGCAGGACAAATAACATCCTACAGACATCTAAATGAAGGGAAAGATCACGTGCAAAAAGATTAACGAACACCACAATCACTTTATCCCTATAGTCAGGGGGAACCTTCAGTCTTTAAAACCCCTTGATTTCCATTTTCAAATGTTTTAATGTCCCCTTCATGCAGATTTCGCTTATAAAATCAGGGATTTATAAAGCATTGAAACAGGCCCTTCGGCCCAACTCATCCTTGCCGACCAAGATGCACCATCTGCATTTCTCACCTGCCAGCATTTGGTCCATATCCCTCTCAACCTTTCCAATCCAGGTATCTATCCAAGTGTCTTTTAAATGCTGCTATAATACCTGCCTCAATTGTGTCTTCTGGCAGCTCGTTCCATACACACCGCCCTCTAAGTGGCCTAAAACTGGGATCTGGACAGAAACTGGCCTACGTCAGTGGTGACACTGAAAGCGCAATGAAAATGTGCACTCTGAACCCTGCAATTGCTTTCCCCAAAGGGCTGAAGTGAACTTCTGAAATCAGATCAGCATGTTCTGAAATGATGTGGTAGTCAACAAATGTGACTATGCAGCACCTGATTGTCAAGAGATAAACCTAGAACATAGAACAGTACAGCACAGGAACAGGCCCTTCGGCCCACAATGTCCGTGCCGAACATGATGCCAACTTAAACTAATCTCTGCCTGCATGTGATCCATATCCCTCCATTCCCTGCATATCCATGTCCCTCTCTAAAAGCCCCTTAAATGCCATTATCGTATGTGGCTCCTTCATCACCCCTGCATGATGCACAAGCATTTGGTGAAGTGGTCAGCTTGGTGCAGCTGATGTACAGGAGGCCACATCGGGAGCATCGAATGCTGATACAATTGTGGAAGTTTAGTTTAGAGATACAATGCGGATACAGGCCCTTCGGCCCACCAAGTCCACACGGATCAGCGATCCCCACACATTAACATAAGCCTGCACACACTGGAGACAATTTACACTGATACCAAGTATACAAACCCAAGCCAATTAACCTACAAACCTGTACATATTTGCAGAGTGGGAGGAAACTGAAGATCTCGGAGGAAACCCACGTGGTCACGGGGAGAACGTACAAACTCCGTACAGACAGCACCGGTAGTCGGGATCGAACCCGGGTCTCCAAGTGCTGTGAGGCGGCATCTGTACCGCTGCGCCACCGTGCCACCAAGTTGCTGGTGTCTGCCAATACATT
Source organism: Rhinoraja longicauda (assembly GCF_053455715.1). Classification (NCBI taxonomy): domain Eukaryota; kingdom Metazoa; phylum Chordata; class Chondrichthyes; order Rajiformes; family Arhynchobatidae; genus Rhinoraja; species Rhinoraja longicauda. Next base: position 72,199,516 of record NC_135959.1, on the reverse strand, counting down.
TGGTTTGTCTGTCCCATGGGTACTATGTACCGGTCAATTAGTGGTTATAGATGTATAGAACAGTAGAGCAAAAATAAAGAAGGAAACGATAATTCAATAAAATTCATTCTAAATGATCAAATATGGAAGAGGCTTTAATAGGTGGCAAGCCTGCTCCAGTGAGCCTGCTCCAGTGAGCCTGCTCCAGTGAGCCTGCTCCAGTGAGCCTGCTCCAGTGAGCCTGCTCCAGTGAGCCTGCTCCAGTGAGCCTGCTCCAGTGAGCCTGCTCCAGTGAGCCTGCTCCAGTGAGCCTGCTCCAGTGAGCCTGCTCCAGTGAGCCTGCTCCAGTGAGCCTGCTCCAGTGAGCCTGCTCCAGTGAGCCTGCTCCAGTGAGCCTGCTCCAGTGAGCCTGCTCCAGTGAGCCTGCTCCAGTGAGCCTGCTCCAGTGAGCCTGCTCCAGTCATGCCACCTGCTGTTCCATTGCGTGGGCCAGCAACACTAGAAGTGTGACAATGATGACTCATTATTTTAAAAGTCTTCAAAAAAAACCATCGAGAACTGTCAAACAAGAAACGGCAACTTGTAGCATTGCAAAAATTGTCAATCGGAACACAACCAAGTCATCGAATCATGCCATCTGTCCATAAAAGTTGTTGGAGACAAACTCTGGCAAGTTGAGAGAATCAATGTCCTGGCACAGTTATTGCAACCCCTCCTTGGAGCGCAGGAGGCTGAGGGCTTGCTGCAGGAGAGCTGACATCGAGCTGGAGAGAGTGCAGACAAGACTTTGCGAGGATGTTGCCAGGATTCGAGGGCCTGAGCTATAGGGAGAGGTTGGGCAGGTTAGGACTTTGTTCCTTGGAGCGCAGGAGGCTGAGGGGTGATCTTATCGTGGTGTATAAAATCATGAAGGGAGTAGATGAATGCGTAGAATGGAGTTATTGGCACAATGACAAATAAGTAAGGCTATTGACATTGAATATTTTTCTTTGTTTTGTGAGCCCTGACGCATTTCTAATAACGGCAGTGGTTTTCTGAGAAAGATTAGCAAATATCATTAGGATTTACAAAGATCCCATCGAGTCTGTGCCTCAGGGAGATGTGAATTTTATGCTGCGGTTAATAGACAATAGACAATAGGTGCAGGAGGAGGCCATTCGGCCCTTCGAGCCAGCACCACCATTCAATGTGATCATGGCTGATCATTCTCAATCAGTACCCCGTTTCTGCCTTCTCCCCATACCCCCTGACTCCGCTATCCTTAAGAGCTCTATCTAGCTCTCTCTTGAATGCATTCAGAGAATTGGCCTCCACTGCCTTCCGAGGCAGTGAATTCCACAGATTTACAACTCTCTGACTGAAAAAGGTTTTCCTTATCACCGTTCTAAATGGCCTACCCCTTATTCTTAAACTGTGGCCCCTGGTTCTGGACTCCCCCAACATTGGGAACATGTTTCCTGCCTCTAACGTGTCCAACCCCTTAATAATCTTATACGTTTCGATAAGATCTCCTCTCATCCTTCTAAATTTCAGTGTATACAAGCCTAGTCGCTCCAGTCTTTCAACATATGACAGTCCCGCCATTCCGGGAATTAACCTAGTAAGACCTTGATAAAGAGGAATTAGCACTGGAGATACAAAGCTAGAGATAAGAGATAAAAATGTTGGATTCTTGGAACTCTCACATTTCTCTTACATTCGTGAGGCTCAATGTTCCTGGCTCAGAGTGTTTGTACTTCCGATCTTCAGCGGCTGTAATGGAAGGTGTAGGAAGGAACTGCCGATGCTGGCTGTCATGGAAATGTGGAGTCAGGAGTCAAGAGTGTTTAATTTTCATATGTACCGACGACGGAGCCATGAAAATCTTATTTGCAGGTGGATACAAAATGCTGGAGTAACTCAGTGGGTCAGGCAGCATCTCAGGAGACAAAACATTCACCCGTTCCTTCCCTCCTGAGATGCTGCCTGTCCCGCTGAGTTACTCCAGCATTTTGTGTCTACCTTCGATTTAAAACGGCATCTGCAGTTTTTTTCCTAAAATCTTATTTGCGGCAGCTTAACGGGCACATTAATGCAATAACACACAGATTAATAGGTAATAATTGATAATGTTAAATTGATCATTATTAATATTAAGTAACTGGATAATAATAATGCAAAACCAAAGTCTATAGTGCAACAACAGGCACAGTCCGTAGAATATCAAAGTTGCCAAGGTTGGAGATGCAGGGACCTGCAGATGCTGGAATCTTGAGTAAAACCCAAAGTGCTGGAGGAACTCAGCAGGTCAGGCAGAATGGATAAGACTATCCATTTTCTCCACAGGTTCTGAGTATCCTGACTATCCATGTTCTCCACGGCATTCAAGAGAGAGCTAGATGGAGCTCTTAAGGATAGTCAGGGAGTATGGGGAGAAGGCAGGAACGAGGTACTGATTGAGAATGATCAGCCATGATCACATTGAATGGCGGTGCTGGCTCGAAGGGCCGAATGGCCTCCTCCTGCACCTATTGTCTATTGTTCTGCCTGACCTGCTGAGTTACTCCAACACTTTGTGTTTGACTCATAGTTGTTGAGGTTAGTGTTGTGTAGTGTTCAAGAGCCTGATGGTTTTTATTTATTTTTAGTTTTTAGAGATACAGCATGTATACAGGCCCTACGGTCCACCGAGCCTGCGCCAACAAGCCATCACCCATACAATCTGCTGCATCTTTGAGATGTGAGAGAAACCGGGAGCACCCAGAGTAAACCCACACAGTCACAGGGAGGACGTGCAAACTCCACACACAGACAGCACCCCGTGGTCAGGATCCAACCCGATCTCTGACACCATGAGGCAGCAACTCTATTGGTGTGCCACCGTGCTGCCCCATTGGCAAGAAGCTGTTCTTGAACCTGGAGGTCACGGCTTTCAAGCTCCTGTACCTTTGATAGATTCTTATTCTGCTTGGATATCAAACCTTTTTTTCCAATCTTTTTCATTTTCTTTGACGGATAGAACTGGCTCCAGGTCTTTGCCCAAGATTTTCCCAAGAAGGCTTGTGACTAAAGTATGAAGCCTTTTATGTTGAAAGGATGTTTTCAACATAATTTTGGCATTAATTGTGTTAATTGCATTTCTAAAAATGTGATTTTGAAGTGAAATATTGTTCTACTACTGTAAGCACTGCTTTCCAATCAGCTTTCAATGAGAACAACTTCATGGTTTAATTTGGCAGTAATTGTCAATGGCATTCAAAAATCCCACAGAATGGTACTTGTAGAAGACGGAGAGTGTCTCATACTTCCTTCCTAAGCAAGGGTACTGCAGAATATGATTGTTCATCTTGGTATCATGAAGGCTTTGAGAGACTGGTGATTAACTCCAGCCTCCCAGCAAGCATTGATCCACAGCAGTTTTTAGATTTATTTATTTTTAGATTTAGAGATACAGCGCAGAAGCAGGCCCTTCGGCCCACCGGGTCTGCGCCGCCCAGCGATCCCTGCACATTAATACTATCCTACACCCACTAGGGACAATGTTTACATTTGCCCAGCCAATTAACCTACAAACCTGTACGTCTTTGGAGTGTGGGAGGAAACCGAAGATCTCGGAGAAAACCCACGCAGGTCACGGGGAGAACGTACAAACTCCGTACAGTACAGCACCCTTAGTCAGGATCGAACCCGAGTCTCCGGCACTACATTCGCTGTAAGGCAGCAACTCTACCGCTGCGCCACCGTGTCGCCCTGAAGGAAGTTTGCTGACCGTCGCAACAGATCTGCAGCAGACACCATCTCCCTGGCCCTAAGCCCAGCTCTGGAACACCCAGACAACAAGGACTCATATGTTAGACTCCTATTTATCGACTATAGCTCTACTTTCACCACCATAATCCCATCCAAGCTCGCCTCCAAAATCTTAGACGAAATGTGTAGGAAGGAACGGCAGATGCTGGTTTACACCGAAGGTAGACACAAAATGCTGGAGTAACTCAGCGGTTCAGGCAGCATCTGTGGAGAGAAGGAATGGCATTCTCCAGAGATGCTGCCTGCCCCGCTGAGTTACTCCACCATTTTGTGTCTATCTACAAAATCCTAGACCTATGAATCAGCTCCCCTCTCTGCCACTGGATCGTGATCTCTGACCCACAGACCTCAATCAGTGAGGACACGTGACAACTCCTCCTCCACAATAACTCTCTACACCGGTGCCCCGCAAGGCTGCATTCTCAGTCCCCTGCTACACTCCCTGTACACTCATGACTGTGCAGCCAAATTCAGCTCTAACTCCATCCACGTATGCAGATGACACCAGTGTGGTGGATCGGATCATGAACAATGACGAGTTGGAGTACAAACAGGAGACATGGTGTCAGGACAATAAGCTCTCCCTCAACGTCAGCTAGTTATCAACTTCAGGAAGCATGGTGGAGTAGAAGACCCTATCAGCATCAACGGTATCGAAGTGGAGATGGACGAGAGCTTCAAGTTGCTTGCCGTTAATATTACCAGCAATCTGTTGTGGACCAGCCAGACTGATACGACAGTCAAGAAGACTCGCCAACGCCTTTGCTTCCTCAGGAGACTGAGGATATTCGGCATGGCTCCAGCAACTCTTGCAAACTTCTCCAGATGCACTGTAGAAAGCGCACTGTCAGGTTGCATCACAGCCTGGTTTGGGAACAGCTCTGCCCAAGACCGCAAGAAATTGCAGAGAGTGGTGGATGAAGCCCAGTCCATCACACAGACCAGACTCCCCACCATTGATTCCATATACACTTCACGCTGTCACAGAAAAGCAGCCAACATAATCAAATGCTTGTCCCACCCCGGTCATTCCTTCTCCCTGCTCCAATCTGGCAGAAGGTACAGAAGCTTGAAAGTGGGCACAACCAGAATCAGGAACAGGGTGGCACGGTGGCACAGCGGTAGAGTTGTTGCCTCACAGCATCAGAGACCCAGGTTTGATCCTGACTATGGGTGCCGTCTGTACGGAGTTTGACCGCGTGAGTTTTCTTTGGGTGCTAGGGTTTCCACCCACATTCCAAAGACGTAAAGGTTTCTAGGTTAATTGGCTTCGGTGAAAATTGTAAATGATCCCTAGTGTGTAGGATAGTGTTAGAGTATGGGGATCGCTGGTTGGCGTGGACTCAGTGGGCCGAAGGTCCCTATTTCCAAGCTGTATCTCTAAGTAAAATCAGCTCCTTCCCCTCTGTTATCAGGCTTCTGAATGTCCTTCCATAAGCTAAGGTACTGTCCTTCACTGTGCTGCCCAAATAATAGGAACCTGAGGGGCAACATTTTCACACAGAGGGTGGTGGGTGTATGGAACAAGCTGCCAGAGGAGGTAGTTGAGGCGGGTACTATAACAACATTTAAAAGACACTTGGACAGGTACATAGATAGGAAAGGTTTAGAGGGATATGGGCTGAACGCGGGCAAATGGAACTAGCTTAGATTGGGCAACTTGGTTGGTTGGGACGAAGAGTCTATTTCCATGCTGTATGACTCTATGACTCTTAATTAAACTGTTCTTATTTATATCTGTCCAAGTGTATTTCAATTTGAAAATCCGCCAAGATTAATCCTTCAAATAATTGACTCGCAGATTCTTTTTGGAAACTGTCAGTTTGTTGCCCATACGTTGGAAAGCTATGTTTAGACATTTCTATCCAGATTATTATCTTCAGTCACCATCACAAGACATTTACCAAATTAAGCACCTGAACTTTGGTTTTTAAATAATGGATGGAACTGGAAAAGCCTGGCATAAAAACACAAATCATGGACCTGAACTGGACATGGCAATTGTGACCGACCTGAAGTGTTCACTCTCCAGAGTTTTAATCAACTGCAATTCTAATACATTCTTAGTTTTCTAATTCCTAATGAAATTGAATGTCAAGACACATACAGCAATATTGTGAATAATGTCCTTGGGGACATATTTCACCCTTCAATTTACCCAAAGATACACTTTATCACTGTAATTAATGAACTGTGTAATATTGACAATAGGAAATAATATCTAATGAGAAATTAAGATAGTCTAATCATCAGACATGCGTTCTATTGTCAGAATACTGAATAGGGGATTTGAGTAGTGGCAAGCGAAACAGATGATGACAACTTGAATTGATGCATTTTGGCACAATTTAACTTCCAACCTTGCATTGTCTTTATTATATTTTATAGATTCCAGTACGTACCAGTTATATACTTAATCAAATGAATTACAGGTCAATGTCGTGTGGCAATCTATCATTAATACCACCACAGAGCAGTCCATCACACATCTCTATCATCAACGCATCTACACATTGCATGCTGCCTCGGGAAAGCAGCCAACATAATCAAGGGCCTTTTCCACCCTGGTCACACCTTCTCTCCTGTCCTGTTGGCCAGAAGATACAATATTTTGAAAGCATGTACCAATAGATTCAGGAACAGTTTCTTCCCCGCTGTTCTGTGTCTACTGAATGGGTCCTCCCCTCCCTAAGCAAGGCTGTAGTCCTGATCTTCCAACCTACCTCCTTGTGGACTTTTCCTCTGTAACTGGGGTAGCGAGTATTTAGTTGGCCAAACGGGGGGGGGTCCAAGAGGAGGGGGTCCATTTAGTTGGCCAAACGGGGGGGGTCCAAGAGGAGGGGGTCCAGTCTGAAAAAGGGTCTCGACCCGAAACGTCACCCATTCCTTCTCTCCCGAGATGCTGCCTGACCTGCTGAGTTACTCCAGCATTTTTTGAATAAATCGATTTCCTCTGTAACTCTAGTGTTATAACACTGTAACATGATATTCTGCACTCTGCTAATTTTCTCTTTGCACTACCTGTTGTAATTATGTATGGCATGATTGTACTGATGTATAATATGATTTGACTGAATAAGCATGCTGCCAAAGCTCTTCACTGTTTCTTGGTACATTTACAAAGTAAACCAATAAAAATACCAATACCAAATAATACACAAATGTACTTGTTATGATTCTCGATAATAGCAGGGGCAGTTTGAAGTTTATTGAACCTCGTGGCTTCCAAATTTTGCATTATATTTATTGCAATTAGACTTGGTTAAGTTTAGTTTAGTTTAGAGAAACAGTATGGAAACAAACCCTTTGGCCCACCGAGTCCACGCCGACAATCGATCACTAGTTCTGTTATCCCACTTTTGGACTAGAGAGAATTTACAGAAGGCCAATTAACCTACAAACCTGCAGGTCCTTGGAATTTGGGAGGAAACCGGAGCAGCCGGAGGAAACCCATGCGGTCACCGGGAGAACGTGCAGACTCGACACAGACAGCGCCCAAGGTCAGGATCAAACCCGGGTCTCTGGCGCTGTGCGGCAGCAGCTCTACTAGTGGTGCCACTGTGCTGCCTGATAAGATGGATCTCAGAATAAACACCATGTTTGTCTGCAAGAAAGGTGTTCCAGTGAGGGAGAATGTTCAGTAATAACTGCAGTAATTACAGATTAAATTGCCAGCAGGACAGGCTGTATGTGGAAGCTAACAAAGACATGCACACAGAGTGAATCTATTAATGCTGCAGCTTAACAAAACAACATTCACAACTTTTCTTTTTAAGGCATATCGCAGAACAGTTCAATAGTTTGCATCAATGCATATAATTATGAATGATTTCAATCAGGCAATTATTGGGGATTTTGACAACTCTGCTTTAACTGTTCGAAGTAAGTGTTCACAATATGGAATAATTTTCATTTGTTAAGCACTTTGAGTAAATTGGCCTCAGGAACAATTGTCAAAGAAATTGATAACCACAACTGAGTCTGGTCTACCCCAACAGCTGCTGACGACCTTCTACCGCTGCACCATAGAGAGCATCCTAACACATGGCATCCCTGTGTGGTATCTCAGCTGCACGGAGGCAGAGAGGAAAGCTCTTCAGCGGGTAGTCCATAGAGCTCAGAGGACCATCGGAACACAGCTACCAGACTTGGAGGGCATCTACAACATACGATGCCTCAGAAAAGCCACCAGCATCCACAAAGACTCTTCACACCACTGCAACAGTCTGTTCGAACTCCTTCCATCGGGCAGACGATACAAGGCCTTCTACGCCCGCACCTCCAGACTCAGGAACAGCTTCATCCCCAGGGCCATAGCTGCTATGAACCGGTCCTGCTGAGCCGGATGGTCACATCGCACAGTGATCCGGCACAGATCTACTTGCACTTTATTCTGTCTGAAAACTGTTACAATTTGTTTCGTTGGGTTGCTGTTTAAATTAACTAAATTATTGCATTGTATGGGAGGCGCATTCCCAATCTCGTTGTACCCCTGTGCAATGACAATAAAGATATATTGTATTGTATTGTATTGTATTGTACCTAGGTTTAGGTTTATTATTGTCACGTGTACTGAGGTACAGTGAAAAGCTTTGTTTTGCATGCTATCCAATCAGATCAGATAATACTATACATAAAAAACAATTGTCAAACTCAAGTACAATAGGTAGAGCAAAGGGGAAGATACAGAGTGCAGAATATAGTTCTCAGCATTGTAGCGCATCAGTTCCACAGACAAAGTCCAACCTCCGCAATGGGGTGCCTGAGTCTGGTGGTGCATGCTTTCAAGCTTCTGTACCGTATGCTGGGAAGGTCCAGGTGGGTGGCTGGAACACGCTGCCAGGGGTGGTGGTGGAGGCAGATACCATGGTAGCATAGTAACGAATGGTATGTTGGCATTCATAGCGAGGGGAATTGAGTATAGGAGCAGGGAGGTTCTGCTGCAGTTGTACAGGGCATTGGTGAGACCACACCTGGAGTATTGCGTACAGTTTTGGTCTCCTAATCTGAGGAAAGACATTCTTGCCATAGAGGGAGTACAGAGAAGGTTCACCAGATTGAATCCTGGGATGGCAGGACTTTCATATGAAGAAAGACTGGATAGACTCGGCTTGTACTCGCTGGAATTTAGAAGATTGAGGGTGGATCGTATAGAAACTTAGAAAATTCTTAAGGGGATGGACAGGCTAGATGCAGGAAGATTGTTCCCGATGTTGGGGAAGTCCAGAACAAGGGGTCACAGTTTAAGGATAAGGGGGAAGTCTTTTAGGACCGAGATGAGAAAGTTTTTGAATCTGTGATGAATCTGTGGAATTCTCTGCCACAGAGGGTAGTTGAGGCCAGTTCATTGGCTATATTTAAGAGGGAGTTAGATGTGGCCCTTGTGGCTAAAGGGATCAGGGGGTATGGAGAGAAGGCAGGTACGGGATACTGAGTTGGATGATCAGCCATGATCATATTGAATGGCGGTGCAGGCTCGAAGGGCCGAATGGCCTACTCCTGCACCTATTTTCTATGTTTCTATTTAAAAGACTTTTAGATAGGCGGATTGATATACAGGGATTGGAGTGATGTGGATCACACATAGGCAGAGATGAGTTTAACTTGGGACCATGGTCAGCATGGACATTGTGGGCTGAAGGGCCTGTTCCGGAGCTGAACTGTCCTATGTTCTATTTACATTATTCCTTTGCCGTGGCATATGGTAATTAAACACTCGATTCTTTGCCTCTTGAATCTAGCACAAACATATATATATTTTAAAAACTTGGACAAGGAAATGAAATGTCACAATTGTAATCTCATACATACAGGTGTCAGGATAGACGTCCAGCACTGATGAAAGCAAAAGGGAACATGGGAGAAGGGTGAGCCAGAGGTGAAGAGTAGCCTCAATGCCAACGACTATAAAATCAAATTGCTGGGAATTGGAAATGGAATTCTCAGCTGCCGGCAACACTGAGCAGACGTGCCTGCTCTGCGAGGAGAACAAACAGGACTCCATTCCACGTAGATGTGTTGTCTGTGCATGAATAGTTACCATGAATCTTCTCTCTGTCGGTGTAGACAGACCTGCAGAATTGTGCTGATCAAAGTCTTAAACTGGAAGCCTGCTTCTGCAGCAATTTATCTTGCAAACCTGATGCGCCAATTGCTTCTGACCGCAATTTGGACAAAACTCAATCTTTCAGCGTAACTTTAGTGGCAATGAGGGTGACCGCTTTTTTCCATTTCTGCTTTTCAGGTAAAGTTTTTTTTTTACTCAGAGGGTGGTGGGTGCCTGGAACGTGATGCCTGGGGTGGTGGTGAAGGCAGATACGATAGTGGCGTTTAAGAGGCTTTTGGATAGTCACACCGATACCTCCAAAACGTGGGCTGGACTTTTGTTTTTTTTCCTTCTAAAGTGCGCCAAAATATGACAACTGTGCATTTGTGGTTGTGCAAAAGAATTTCACTGTGCTGGTCATTTGTGACAATAAAGAACGCTTGAACCATTGGATGTGCAGAAAATAACGAGATATAGATCACGTGTAGACAAAGGAAATGAGTGTAACTTGGCAACAAACTGTTACCTAGAGTCATGGAGCATGGAAACAGACCCTTCGGCCCACCTTGTCCATGCTGACCAAGTTCATAGCATTCAAAAGCCTTCCTCTGCATATATCTGTCCAATGCCTTCTAAAAGTTGTAACTGTATCAGCTTTTATAGCGTCTTCTGGTAGCTCTTTCCAGATATTGTCATCTGCAAGTTTTGCAAGCTAAGACTAGGATCAGAACTATTTCTCAAACCATATGACGTTTTGGAACATGAGTTGTGTTGAATCTTTTTCTCATGGTATCAAAAACAAGAGGACATGGATTAAAGGGGAGAGGGAGGAGTTTTAACTGAGATTTGAGGGGAAAGGAGGAGCCAGCGCTGCCGTCGCAGCTGCGGCTTGCCTGCAGTCCGTCTGTCTTTTGTGTTTTTTGTTGTTTTTGTATGAGTTGTAGTTTTAATATGGTGTAGTGTTTGTATGTTATGTTTGGGGGGGGGGGGGGGGGGTGGGAGGGAACGGGAACTGTAAAAAATTCTCTCTCCCGAACGGAGACACGAACTTGTTTCTGTGTGGTGTCTCCGTTCCCATTGCGGCCTACCAGCGGCCATGCACCTGGGACCACCTAGGGCTCTGGTTCGCAGAGCCCGCGGCCCGGACTCACCACATGTGGCGCTGGCCGCCTTCGGATGCTGCGGGTGCGGCTGCGACTCATCTCCGGAGGCTCCGGCGCGGGCCGCGTGGATGTCGGAAGCCCGCAGGCCCCTGGGTGGGGGCCGACATCGGGAACACCGGCAGAGGCAGCGTGTTCACCCGCCCCGAATCGCGGGGCTTGGGTTGGCCCGCCGCGGACCTTTCACCGTCCGGCGTGGCCTGGAGTAGGCCGTGGACCTTTCACCGTCCGGCGTGGCCTGGAGTAGGCCGTGGACCTTTCACCGTCCGGCGTGGCCTGGAGTAGGCCGTGGACCTTTCACCGTCCGGCGTGGCCTGGAGTAGGCCGTGGACCTTTCACCGTCCGGCGTGGCCTGGAGTAGGCCGTGGACCTTTCACCGTCCGGCGTGGCCTGGAGTAGGCCGTGGACCTTTCACCGTCCGGCGTGGCCTGGAGTAGGCCGTGGATCTTTCACCGTCCGGCGTGGCCTGGAGTAGGCCGTGGACCTTTCACCGTCCGGCGTGGCGCTCCAATGTCGGGAGCCCCGACCGCCCCGACGTGGCAACGACAACAGCCTGACCGCGGGAGAAGACGGCAGGGGAAGAGAAAATACATTCTGGCCTTCCATCATAGTGAGAAGGGACTGGAGGAGACTCACTGTGATGGATGTTACTTTTGTTTGGTGTTAGTGTATGATTGTATGTGTTATTGCATTTTTATTGATTATTCTTATTGGTCTTAATGTTTCAACTGCGGGTAATGTTTCATTTCACTACACATTTATGTGTACGTGACAAATAAACGACTATTGACTATTGAAGTTCTTTACCTAAAGAGTCATTGACATGCAGTGGAATCAGAAACAATCACTACATTTGCAAGTTGGAAAGGGTGCAGAATAGATTCACCAGGGGTGCGGGCTTGCGTTACAGGGAGAGGTTGGATAGGCTGCGACTTTTGTCTTTGGTGTGTAGGAGGCTGAGGGGTGACCTTATTGAGATGCACAAGATCATGGGGGGCACGGATAAAGTGAACGCTCACAGTCTTTTCCCAGGGTAGAGGATTCTGAACCTGGCAGCGTGTTCCAGGCACCCACCACCCTCTGTGTAAAAAACCTGCCCCACACATCTCCATTATTAGATATGCATCCATGTACATTGTGTTCACAGACCTGTTAAGCTGCAGCAAGTAAGAATTTTATTGTTCCGTTGACGCCACATCTGACTATTAAACCCTCTCGACTTCTAATCCCACCCACTCCTTGATTGCCGACATTCCCCTTTATCAATGGGCTGATTGATGAATCATTCTGCAAAGAATATGCCTTCAGGCTAGAATCCCAGCCAGAGGTGTGAACATATTAAGAAACATTTAAATATCACATCTAATAATCTTGGAGAGAATAACACGTTCAATCATTTTGACATGACATTTTCCCTGGATAGAGAAAGGGAATAGATGCATTTAAATATAGCAAGTAACTTAATGGTCTTGCTAATGTATAGTAACGTGATAAAATATCCATTTCCCAGAGCAAGGTATTTAATGAGGAAACGTCCGTGTAATTCAATAACTGAGTGCGCTTCTGCGGGAAAAGAGATAACAGCTGGGTCACACATTTATAAGCTCAAATGGGCTTACTGGGACAAGTAGAGATTTAGGTTCAGGTTTATTATTTTCACGCCTGGGAATAACACAGAAGGTGCAGGGTCAGTTCATTCCAAAGAGGAAGAAAGATTCTAAGGGGAGTAAGAGGCGACCGTGGCTGACAAGGGAAGTCAAGGACAGTATAAAAATAAAAGGGAAGACGTATAACATAGCAAAGATGAGCGGGAGGCCAGAGGATTGGGAAACTTTTAACGAGCAACAGAAGATAACTAAAAAGGCAATACGGGGAGAAAAGATGAGTTACGAAGGTAAGCTAGCCAAAATATAAAGGAGGATAGTAAAAGCTTCTTTAGGAATGTGAAGAGGAAAAAAATAGTGAAGACAGAAACAGGTGAATTTATTATGAGGAACAAGGAAATGGCAGACAAGTTGAATAGGTATTTTGGATCAGTCTTCACTAAGGAAGACACAACCAATCTCCCAGATGTACTAGTGGCCAGAGGTCCTGGGGTGACAGAGGAACTGAAGGAAATTCACATTAGGCAGGAAATGATGTTGGGGAGACTGATGGGACTGAAAGCTGATAAATCCCCAGAACCTGATGGTCTGCATCCCTGGGTACTTAGGTAAGTGGCTCTAGAAATCGTGGACGCATTGGTGATCATTTTCCAATGTTCTGTAGATTCAGGATCAGTTCCTGTGGATTGGAGGGTAGCTAATGTTATCCCACTTTTCAAGAAAGGAGGGAGAGAGAAAACGGGGAATTACAGACCAGTTAGCCTTACATCAGTGGTGGGGAAGATGCTGGAGTCAATTATAAAAGATGAAATTGGATGAAAGATGAAAAGCACATTTGGTTAGCAGTAACAGGATCGGTCCGAGTCAGCATGGATTTACGAAGGGGATATCATGCTTGACTAATCTTCTGGAATGTTTTGAGGATATAACTAGGAAAATGGACAAGGGAGAGCCAGTGGATGCAGTGTACTTGGACTTTCAGAAAGCCTTTGATAAGGTCCCACAAAGGAGATTAGTGGGCAAATTTAGAGCACATAGTATTGGGGGTAGGGTACTGACATGGATAGAAAATTGGTTGGCAGACAGGAAACAAAGTGTAGGGATGAACAGGTCCCTTTCAGAATGGTAGGCAGTGACTAGTGGGGTACTGCAAGGCTCGGTGGTGGGACCTCGGCTATTTACAATATACATTAATGATTTAGATGAAGGGATTAAAAATAATATCAACAAATTTGCAAATGACACAAAGCGGGGTGGCAGTGTGAACTGTGAGGAGGATGCTATGAAGATAAAGGGTGACTTGGACAGGTAGGGTGAGTGGGCAGATGCATGGCAGATGCAGTTTAATATGGATAAATGTGAGGTTATCCACTTTGGTAGCAAGAATAGGAAGGCAGATTATTATCTGAATGGTGTCAAGTTAGGAAAAAGGGACGTACAATAAGATCTGGGTGTCCTTGTACGTCAGTCACTGAAGGTAAGCATGCAGGTACAGCAGGCAGTAAAGAAAGCTAATGTCATGTTGGCCTTCATAACAAGAAGAGTTGAGTGTGGGAGCAAAAAAGTCCTTCTGCAGTTGTACAGGGCCCTGGTGAGACCACATCTGCAGGATTGTGTGCAGTTTTGGTCTCCAAATTTGAGGAAGGACATTCTTGCTATTGAGGGAGTGCAGCGTAGGTTCATGAGGTTAATTCCCGGGATGGCTGGACTGTCATATGTTGAAAGGAACTGGAATTTACAAAGATGAGAGGGAATCTTATTGAAACATATAAGATTATTTGAGGGATTGGACACATTAGAGGCAGGAAACATGTTCCCGATGATGGGAGAATGCAGAACCAGGGGCCACAGTTTAAGAATAAAGAGTAGGTCATTTAGAACAGAGCTGAGGGAAAACTTTTTCACCCAGAGAGTTGTGAATCTGTGGAATTCTCAGCCTCAGAAGGCAGTGGAGGCCAATTCTCTGGATGCTTTCAAGAGAGTTTGATAGGGCTCTTAAAGATAGCCGAGTCAAGGGATAGGGGTTAAGGCAGGAACAGGGTGCTGATTGTGGATGATCAGCCATGATCGCATTGAATGGCGGTGCTGGCCCGAAGGACCGAATGGCCTCCTCCTGCACCTATTGTCTATTGCCTGCCCATTCCCTCCATCAGCTGCTGCCTGACCCGCTGAGTTCCTCCAGTATTTTGTGTTTGAATCAATAAGACCCACTGTTGTGACAGTGGAGCCAGAGTCAAACTCATCCTGCATGCCCCGGGCGTGAGTATCGCACCCCGGCAACACACCATGCCTTGTGTTTACAATTCAGTAAGTAATAAATGAAAGACAATTATTGTGCAGGGAATTAAATTTATCATGTCTTTCATGCTTCAACTGCAGTGTGATGGGCTTTACAGCTACATCTGGATCTGACAGTCAGTAGTTTATTGAACAAAAATACTAAATAAATTGAACGATCATATAATGACAGTAGAGCAACTCGGAATTGAGTGCAACAGCTTGAGCTACCAGTTAGACAGACTGTCTCAATATTATTTCTTTAAATGGCTACTTTAAAAGTAATTGGAAACCATGATAGAGAAAATCTGAATTTTGTTTTGCCATACTTAATTGAGAAATGTCTTACCAGTGTATTTATTCGGAACATTTATATAAAGATATCTCTTATCGTAGTGATAAACGAGGATGTTCCTTGGGGGCATCATGAGGAAGATAAAAGCAATAACATGGAGGATCAAGGAACTGCAGATGCTGGAATCCTGAGTAAAGCACAAAGTGCTGGAGGTGCTCAGTGGGTGAGGCAGCATCCGTGGAGGGAATGTGCGGGGGACGTTTCGGGCTGGGACCGTTCACCAGACTGATGGAGTAGGGGGAAGAAAACTAGAAAAAAACAGGAAGAATGGGAGCAGAACAAAGCCTGGCGAGTGATGGGTGGATACAGGTGAGGGGAGGGTGATTGGCAGATGGGCGGAGTGAGTGAGAAAGGCTGGAGGTGAAAAGGAGATAAAACGGGGTCACATATTACAGTCAGTTTGAAGAAGGGTCACGACCTGAAATGTAACCTATCCATGTTGTACTGATGCAAGTCAGAATTACATAGTTCTGTTTCTGGACATATGACAAGAGATGCTGCCAGACTGGCTGAGACATTATCCTCACAGTATATTTCATTTTAGACACATACAGACCCTACACTTCATTCAGTCCCTTGGTTTAAGAAATTGTGTCAGGGTGAAGTTTGCTGTATGGAGTAACAGGCTCCAAACAACTGTAGCCAACAGCTTTTGGCCATTGAAATTTAATTATGTCAGGCATCCATTCTTGTCACAGACCGACACAGCACGAAAACAGGCCCTTTGGCCCAACTCGTTCATGCCGACCAAGGTGTCCCATCTACGTCTGAAGAAATTCCCCACCCAAAGCGTCACCTATTCATATTCTCAAGAGACACTGCCTGACTCGCTGGGTTACTCCAGCACTTTGCTTTTTGTTTTGCCAATCCACGCCTGCATTTGGCCCATATCCCTATAAACCTTTCCTGTCTAATTGTACCTGTTCAAATATATTTTAAATGTTGTGATATTACCTGCCTCAACTACTTCCTCTGGCAGCTCTTTCAATATGTCCACACTCTCTGTGTGAAACAGATACCCCTTAGGTTCCTGGTAAATCTTTCCCCTCTCACCTTGATCCTATGTCCCCTTGTTTTTGAATCCCCTACTCTGGGTAATAGACTCTGAGCACAAACCCTATATTGGATGTTACAGAGGTCTGAGAGTTATTGAGCGACCAACGTCACCACAAAAGCTGGCAGATTCTGCGGCTGCACATCAGATAGACTCTGATGATGGAGCCCAGGTTTACAGTGCCATTGTGGGACTCGGGGATAGGAGATGAGCGTACGGTAAAGGGGAAAGGAGCAGGGTGACTTGCGGGTGGGAGGTAGAAGAGCACGCAGCAAGGCCAGTGAAAGAGAGAGGGGGTAGGGGGATATTGCTTGAAATTGGAATATTCAACATTCATAACGTTGGGTTGTAAACCACCCAAGCAGAATATGAGGTGCTGCTCCTCCAGTTTACCAACGGCTTCACTCTGACAATGCAGGAGGTACAGGACAGAAAACTCAGTGTGGGAATGGGAAGTTAAAGTGTTTAGCAAATAGGAATTAATCAGGCTATCCAACACATTGATATTTGGATGCCCAAAGAACAACAGCTGAAATATATTGAATGCAAACTAAAGGGTGCAGAGAAGATTTCTGAGGATTCGCTGGTATTGTGGCAATTGATTTATTGAAATTGTGCTTGTTTATTATATATTATCTATGTGTGTGATGTTTACAGGCCTGTTATATTGTAGGGATTTCACGGTTCCATTGTCAGTAAACATGACATTTATACCTTCTTGAAATTAACATGCTTCTTTACACGGATTGCCGCCAAATTTTACCTGACAATGCCACAGTGAATGTATACTATATGTATATGGATTGTGAAGTCAGTCGAGTTGATAAGAAGCTGTTCTTGAACCTGGAGGTCACAGTTTTCAGGCTCCTGTATCTTCTTCCCGATGGTAGCAGCGGGATGAGAGCGTGGCCAGGGTGGTGTGGGTCTTTGATGATGCTGGCTGCCTTTTTGAGGCAGCGCCTCCTGTAGATCCCTTCGATGGTGCGGAGGTCAGTACCTGTGATGGGCCTTCGATGGTGCGGAGGTCAGTACCTGTGATGGGCCTTCGATGGTGCGGAGGTCAGTACCTGTGAGCACCCCTCCTCTTCTCTCCTTATCTGACAATGTTTTGTCTCCTTTTCACCTCCAACCTTTGTCACTTACTCCATCCATCTGCCAATCACCAACCCTCACCTGTATCCACCTATCACTCGCCAGGCTTTGTCCCACCCCCACCTCACTTTTCCAGCTTCCTCCCTCTGATCGTGGCAAGAGTGGGAATGTATTCGCTCCGCACGACTCCAGTTCAGGCATCTGATAAGCACTTAATTTCTGTAAAATCAATGCATACTAATGTTGCCTGCTCCCTCATCTCTGCGGTCAATTTATATTTCAAATTCATTGCCTGAGAATTCAAACAGAGTGGAGAATGTCTTAACAAGCTGTACGGCTGGAATGGAATTATATCAGAGACACCTGTCACGGTTCTGCAATTATTCCGGTGAAATTGCCGATGATGAGGTGCAGTGATGGAGGCACGATTCCCGGAGCCAAGGTCACCCAGGCGCTGGAGCAAACCTGGCTGCATGTATCCATCCTTTGCAGCAATGTACAGAGGGATCTCGAGTCCAAGTCCACAGCTCCCTGAAATTAGCAACGCAAGTAGATAGAGTGGTAAAGAAGGCACATGGTATGCTTGCCTTCATTGGTCGAGGCATCAAGTGTAAGAGTCAGGAAGTCATGATACAGCTTTATAGGACTTTGGTTTGGCCACATTAAGAGAGACACAGATAGACAATGGACAATAGGTGCAGGAGTAGGCCATTCGGCCCTTCGAGCCAGCACCACCATTCAATGTGATCATGGCTGATCATTCTCAATCAGTACCCCGTTCCTGCCTTCTCCCCATACCCCCTCACTCCGCTATCCTTAAGAGCTCTATCTAGCTCTCTCTTGAATGCATTCAGAGAATTGGCCTCCACTGCCTTCTGAGGCAGAGAATTCCACAGATTCACAACTCTCTGACTGAAAAGGTTTTTCCTCATCTCAGTTCTAAATGGCCTACCCCTTATTCTTAAACTGTGGCCCCTGGTTCTGGATTCCCCCAACATTGGGAACATGTTTCCTGTCTCTAACGTGTCCAACCCCTTAATAATCTTATATGTTTCGATAAGATCCCCTCTCATTCTTCTAAATTCCAGTGTATACAAGCCTAGTCGCTCCAGTCTTTCAACATACGACAGTCCCGCCATTCCGGGAATTAACTTAGTAAATCTACGCTGCAGGCCCTCAATAGCAAGAATATGCTTCCTCAAATTTGGAGACCAAAACTGCACACAGTACTCCAGGTGCGGTCTCACTAGGGCCCTGTACAACTGCAGAAGGACCTCTTTGCTATACTCAACTCCTCTTGTTATGAAGGCCAACATCCCATTGGCTTTCTTCACTGCCTGCTGTACCCGCATGCTTCCTTTCAGTGACAGGAGACAGGGAGAACCTTGTTTTGGGGAGACAGCCAGAACCTTTCTCCCAGGGTGGAAATGTCAAAGACTAGAGAGTATAGCATTAAGGTGTGAAGGGGAAGTGTAAAGGAGATGTGGGGCAGGTTTATTTCAGAGGGAGTGATGGGTGGAATGCGCTGTCAAGGGTGGTGGTGGTGGAGGCAGATATAATAGTGGTGTTTAAGAAGCCATTGGATAGGCACACGGATATGCAGGAAATGAAGCTGCATGGATCACGTGCAGGCAGAGGAGTTTAATTTAATCTGATATTATGGCGAGTCTGGAGGCTTGTACTTTGTTAAAGAAGTTTATTGCGGCAGCAATATTCAATTACAAAGGATAACAAACGAGATTACAGACAACCATTAACTCAAACTGTTCACATCGAAGTTCTCTTCCCACTCACTGGTTTTGGGCGCCCAAAACCACCACGTGACCTTGCTGGCCAATCAGCGGGTTCGACTCTCAGGACCAATCCCTATGGTCGCATCACCATGTGACCTTGCTGGCCAATCCGAGGGTTCGACTCTCAGGACCAATCCCTATGGTCGCTACATGACCCCCCCCCAGAGCCCGAGGTACGGAACCTAGCAGGGAGCCGGATTTCGCGACCAGAACGAGTAAGGAGAGGGGCTGCAGGAACCACAGGAGCAGGGGGTCCCGGATCAGGTGGAATTGCAGGAGGACGGCCCCGCCGAGGCGGTTGGCCGACCAGGACAGGGCGGTCCTGATCCAAGTGTGCAGGTTTGAGCCTGGACACAGAGACGAGCTCACTCCTGCCGCCCACATCCAAGGTGAAGGTGACCATCCCTTTACGCAACACGCAGAACGGGCCTTCATAGACCCTCTGCAACGGGGAACGATGGGCATCTCTACGCAGAAACACAAGGCAGGCGGTTCGTGCACCATGGAACACCCGTGACATGAAGTAGGAACCGGAGCCAGGGAACCCACTCGCGCCCGGAGGGATGCTAAAACCGACGGAACCGAGGGCTGCTGACCAGAGGACTGCGGAAGGAAATCCCCGGGCACTCTGAGTGGCGAGCCATATACCAGTTCCGCGGACGAAGTTCCGAGATCCTGCTAAGGAGCAGTACGGATGCCCAAAAGGACCCAGGGAAGCTGGTCTACCCAGTCAGGGCCGTCCAGCCGTGCACTGAGGGCCGCCTTAAGTTGCCTGTGAAACCTCTCCACGAGCCCATTAGCCTGTGGGTGGTACGCCGTGGTCTGCTGCAACCGGGAACCGTACAGCTCCGCAAGCGTAGCCCAAAGGGCAGAGGTGAACTGGGACCCCCGGTCGGTGGTAATGACGGACGGAACACCGAAACGGGCCACCCAATGGAGGGCCAGGGCCCGGGCACAAGAGGCGGCGGAGGTGTCGGACAACGGGAAAGCCTCCGGCCAACGGGTAAATCGGTCGACCACCGTGAGTAGGTGAGTGTAGCCCCTGGAGGAAGGTAAAGGCCCAACTAAATCAACGTGAATATGAAAAAAACGGACCGCAGGGACCGCAAACTCCAGCACCGGAGGTTGGACATGCCGGTGAACTTTAGCGGTCTGGCAGGGAACACAGGAACGCGCCCAAGCGGCTACTTGCTTCCGCAGGCCATGCCACACAAACCTAGCGGCCACTAAGGCAGAGGTGGAGCGGATGGACGGGTGCGCCAACCCATGAATGGCATCAAACACCCGGCGCTGAAGGGCGGCCGGCACCACCGGCCTAGGGCGGGGAAGGGAAACATCACACCAGACTTTTGTGCCCGCCGGCCTGCAGGCCACTTGGGCCAACTTCAACCCCGAAGTGGTGGACTGGTATGCTGAGGCAGTCTCTGCCAGGCGCTGTGCCTCCGCAAGCTCCTGGAAATCCACCTCGCATTCCACCACTGAAATTGGGGAAATGGCTGGCCGGGACAGGGCATCAGCAACGGCATTAAGCTTACCCGCGACGTGGCGAACATCGGTAGTAAACTCTGAGATGGCAGTCAGGTGCCGCTGCTGGCGGGCCGACCATGGGTCGGACACTTTCGAAAAAGCAAAAGTCAATGGTTTGTGGTCCGTAAAGGCCACAAATGGGCGGCCTTCGAGAAACTACCTAAAGTGTCGGACAGCTAAATAGAGAGCCAGAAGCTCTCGGTCAAAGGCGCTATACTTCAACTAAGCCGGAGTAAGCTGTCGGCTGAAAAACGCCAAGGGCTTCCAACTGCCATCTACCTGCTGTTCCAAAACCCCTCCCACCGCCACGTCCGACGCATCGACCGCCAGGGCCGTGGGGGCGGAGGCGCTTGGGTGGACGAGCATGGTGGCGTCTGCCAGAGCCACTTTAGCTGCCTCAAAGGCCGTCTCAGCGGCCGTGGACCACTCCAACTCGACAGGTTTGCCTGCGAGACACTGGAAGAGCAGACGCATGACCCGTGCCGCTGCCGGTACGAACCTATGGTAGAAGTTCACCATGCCCACGAACTCCTGCAACCCTTTTACTGTGGTGGGTCGCGGGAAGGCACGGACAGCCTCCACTTTGTCAGGCAAAGGAGTGGCGCCGGCTGAGGTGATCCGGTGTCCTAAGAAATCAATAGAGGGGAGGCCAAATTAACACTTGGAGGGGTGGATGATGAGCCCGTGGTCTTGGAGCCGCTTGAACACGGTCCGTAAATGGACTATGTGTTCCTGCTCCGAGCGACTGGCGACCAGGATATCATCCAAATAAATGAAAACAAACAACAAATCCCGACCAACACGGTCCATAAGCCGCTGGAAAGCCTGTGCCGCGTTTTTCAAACCGAAAGGCATACGCAACCATTCGAACAACCCGAACGGAGTGATCGTGGCAGTCTTTGGAATGTCTCCCGGATGCACAGGAATCTGGTGGTAGCCCCGCACCAAATCAATTTTGGAGAATACCATGGCACCTTTCAGCCCGGACGAGAAGTCCTGGATGTGCGGTATGGGGTAGCGGTCCGCCGTGGTGACGGCGTTAAGACGCCAGTAATCTCCACATGGTCTCCACCCCCCAGATGCTTTGGAGACCATATGCAACGGAGAGTCCCACGTGCTGTCGGAACGACGGACAATGCCCATTTGTTCCATCTTCTGAAATTCTTCACGCGCTACCCTCAGTTTGTCCGGCGGCAATCTCCGGGCCCGAGCGAAAACGGGGGGCCCCTCGGTGGGAATGTAATGGACAACGCCGTGTTTCGCAGAAGGGGCGTCGAAACGCTGAACGTGCAGCTCCGGAAACTCAGCCAGGGCCGCAGCATACGGGTCGGAGGCCGCGACTACGGCCTGGACAGTCGGGCTGGGCGGGGTGGCAGGTGGTGGAGCAGCGGGCTCATCGCTGCTAGCGGAGGATCAAAGGCCTTTACCTTGGACATCGGGAACTAGTGAAAAGGCCCAGAGGAAATCTGCGCCCAGGATCGCCTGACCGACTTCCGCGACGATGAATGACCATTCGTACGTGCGGGTGCCTAAAGACAGAGACATTGCCCGCGTACCATACGTGCGGATGGGGCTACCGTTAACTGCGATGAGGGTAGGCCCTCTCTTACCCGATCGGGTTTCGAGGTCGGTCGGCGGCATGATGCTGACTATGGCTCCCGTGTCGACCAAGAACTCTGTGTCCGTGAATCGATCCACGACGTAGAGGCGTCGGTTCTGGCCAATCGCAACTGCCTCTATGTACGATCGGCCGAGACATTTCCCGAGAAGGTGCAAGGTGAGCGGCAGTTGCGGGCTTCTCCACCCCATCGCAGATGATAATAACACCAGCCGCGCTTGTGCGGGTCTTTTTGGCGGGGTTTCGGAGAAATGGCGGGAGTCGCGTCGCCATCTTGGTGCCGCTGCGGGCTGCCCGATGGTGCCGAGACCCTGTTGATCGAACTGTGTTTTTTCAATTTTGACGCCATGAGCGCATCGGCTTTCTCCGCATATGCCACGGGGTCCTTAAAAGAACAATCCGTGAGCATAAGCCTAACATCTTCTGGAAGTTGCTCTCGGAATGCCTGCTCGAACATGAGACAATCCTTGAGCTCACCTGCCAGCGCCAACATTTCGGCCATGAGGGCGGATGGCGGCCGATCTCCGAGATCCGGCAGGTGCATAAGCCTCTCGGCTCGATCATGCCTACTGAATCCGAAGGTTCGAAGCATGAGTACCTTCAGTGCCTCGTACTTGCCGTCTGCAGGAGGGGAGGTGATGAACTGCATCACCCGCGCGGACGTCTCAGGCAGTAGAGCGCTGACCAGGGAATAATACTTTGTCTCGTTCACCGAGATGTTTCTCAGGTGGAACTGAGCTTCATCATGGGCAAACCAAAGTTGTGGTTGATGCGCCCAAAACGGAGGAAGATGAACGTTGACCGTGTTTATCTGCGGTACGCCGGGCGTTAGAACCAAAGAAGGGGCGTCTTGTCTCTCCATGGTAGATGATCGGCTAGATCACGTCGGGGTCACCAATATGGCGAGTCTGGAGGCTTGTACTTTGTTAAAGAAGTTTATTGCGGCAGCAATATTCAATTACAAAGGATAACAAACGAAATTACAGACAACCATTAACTCAAACTGTTCACATCGAAGTTCTCTTCCCACTCACTGGTTTTGGGCGCCCAAAACCACCACGTGGCCTTGCTGGCCAATCAGCGGGTTCGACTCTCAGGACCAATCCCTATGGTCGCACCACCATGTGACCTTGCTGGCCAATCTGAGGGTTCGACTCTCAGGACCAATCCCTATGGTCGCTACAATATCATAAATATCACAAAATGCTGGAGTAACTCAGCGGGTCAGGCAGCATCTCAGGAGGGAAGGACCCCACACCACCTCGGCAAGGCCAGCAGCATAATCAACATTCCTAAGCCTTCTAAGGAAGTCGAGGCATTGGTTCCTTGGCCATTGTTTCGATATGGGTGGTCCAGGAGAGGTTGCTCATGATAGTTACTCCTAAGAACTTGAAGCTTTCAACCATCTCAATTTTCATGCCATCAATGTATACCAGAGTATGTGAAGATTTGCAAGGATGTTGCCAGGACTCGAGGGCCTGATCTAGAGAGAGGTTGGGCAGGCCTGGACTTTATTCCTTGGAGCCTAGGAGGCTGAGGGGTGATCTTATAGAGGCGTGTAAAATTATGGGGGAATAGACAGGGTGAATAACTTTGAACCAGAGGAGGGGAATCAAGAGCCAGAGGACATAGGTTTAGGTTGAGAAGGGAAAGATTTAATAGGAACCTGAGGGGCAACCTTTTCACACAGGGGGTTGTGGGTCTGAAGAAAGGTCTTGACCCAAAACGCCACCCATTCATTCTCGCCAGAGATGCTGCCTGTCCCGCTGAGTTATTCCAGCTTTTTGTGTCTATCTTTGATTTAAACCAGCATCTGCAGTTCTTTCCTACACACAGGGGGTTGTGGGTATATGGAACGAGTTGCTGGAGGAGGAAGTCAGGGCAGGAACTATAAAAACATTTAAAATACATTTTGACATGTACATGTATAGGAAAGGTTTAGAGGGATATGGGTCAAATGCAGGCAAATGGGTCTAGCGTGGCTGGGGCAACTTGTTTGATATGGATGAGTTGGCCAAAGAGCCTGTCTCTGGGTCCTATCACTTTACAGGCTCAGCTGAATCATGTTTCAGCCTGATCACAATGATCACAAGGCTGACTGAGGTACACACAGGTTCATCAATATTGTCACCCATCAAACTGTCACGGGTTTGCAAAGCAGAACAAATTAAAATAGGCATGACTCAAAGAACTGCCAGCCACTGCTAAATTATTACTTAACCTTGGAAGGAATCATCACACATTGAGTTGGGATGAATTCTTGCTGTCAAAATAATCCATTTTGAAATTATAGTTCTCCTATTCATGGACATGCTAACATCAACAGTTTAGTCTAAGGATTTTTTTCAAATGTAACTGTGTAGATTAGCAGTCATATTAAAGTTTAATGTCACAGTTGTTTGCTGTTCCCAATGTAATATTGGTGTAATGCCCACAATTAATACCAGAGTATTGGATTAATTAATAATTAAATGTCAAGGGATCTTTATGTGGTTTATAGCATATTTTTGAAGATAAGCAGTGTTTGAATTCCCTGGTTACTCAAAGCCTGTTTGCAACTGCACTGAATACTGATGCAGGCAGACCAGACACAAGCCAGAATACCTCCCAATACGCAGTTAAAATCAGATTATAATTGCTAGAGTCACAGAGACGTATAGCACAGAAACAGGCCCTTCGGCCCAACTCATGTCAGCACGGTGGTGCAGCGGTAGAGTTGGTGCCTTACAGTGCCAGAGACCCAGGTTCAATCTTGCCGACGGATGCTGACCGTACGGAGTTTGTAACTTCTCCCTGTGACCGTGTGGGTTTTCTCCGGGTGCTCCGGTTTCTTCCCACACTCCAAAGGCGTACAGACAGGGTTGTAGTTAATTGGCTTCTGTAAATTGTAAATTGTTCCTAGTGTGTAGGATTGTGCTGGTGTACAGGGTGATCGCTGGTCAGCACAGATTCGGCGGGCCGAAGGACCTGTTTCCATGCTGTATCTTTAAAGTGTAAAGTCGTCCATGCTGAACAAGGTGCCCCATCTAAGTTAGTCCTATTTGCCTGTCTTTGGCCCATATCCCCCTGAACCTTTCCAAATTATATCCCTGTTCAGATTGATTGAAACATACATTATGGAAACCGACCCTTCAGCCCACTGAGTCATAGAAACATAGAAACATAGGTGCAGGAGTAGGCCATTTGGCCCTTCGAGCCAGCACCATCATTCAATATGATCATGGCTGATCATTTAAAATCAGTACCCCGTTCCTGCTTTTTCCCTATATACCTTGATTCCTTTAGCCCTAAGAGTGAAATCTAACTCTCTCTTGAAAACATCCAGTGAATCGGCCTCCACTGCCTTCTGTGGCAGAGAATTCCACAGCTTCACAACTCTCTGGGTGAAGAAGTTTTTCCTCATCTCAGTCCTAAATGGCCTACCCCTTATTCTTAAACAGTGGCCCCTGGTGCTGGACTGCCCCAACATCAGGAACATTTTTCCTGCATCTAGCCTGTCCAATCCTTTAAGAAGTTTATATGTTTCTACTGTATAAGATCCTTTCTCATCCTTCTAAATTCCAGTGAATACAAGCCAGGTCGACCCATTCTTTCATCATATGTCAGTCCCGCCATCCCGGGAATTAACCTGGTGACCCTACGCTGCACTCCCTCAATAGCAAGAATATAATTTCTCAAATTATGAGACCAAAACTGCACACAATACTCCAGGTGCGGTCTCACCAGGGCCCTGTACAACTGCAGTAGGACCTCCTTGCTCCTAAACTCAAATCCTCTCGCAATGAAGGCCAACATGCCATTAGCTTTCTCCACTGCCTGCTGTACCTGCATGCTTACTTTCAGTGACTGATGTACAAGCACACCCAGGTCTCATTGCACCTCCCCTTCTCCTAACCTGACACCATTCCGATAATAATCTGCCTTCCTGTTCTTGCCACCAAAGTGGATAACCTCACATTTATCCACATTATTATTGTGCATCTGCCATGCATCTGCCCACTCACCCAACCTATCCAAGTCACCCTGCAGCCTCATAGCATCCTTATCGCAGCTCACACTGCCACCCAGCTTTGTGTCATTCGCAAACTTGGAGATGTCACATTAATTCCAACATCTAAATCGTTGATAAATATTGTAAATAACTGGGGTCCCAGCACCGAGCCTTGCGGCACCCCACTAGTCCCTGCCTGCCATTCTGAAAAGGACCCGTTAATTCTTACTCTTTGCTTCCTGTCTGCCAACCAGTTCCCTATCCATGTCAATACCCTACCCCAATACCATGTGCTCTAATTTTGCACACTAATCTCTTGTGTGGGAGCTTTTTGAAAGTCCAGATGCACCACATCCCTTATCCATTCTACTTGTTGCATCGTCAAAAAATTCCGGAAGATTAGTCAAGCATGATTTCCCCTTCATAAATCCATGCTGACTTTGACCGATTCTGTCACTGCTTTCCAAATGTGCTGCTATAACATCTTTAACAATCGACTCAAAAGTCTTCCCCACTACAGATGGAAGGCGAACTGGTCTCTAATTCCCCATTTTCTCTCTCCCTCCTTTCTTAAAAAGTGGAGTTACATTGGCTACCCTCCAGTCCACATGAACTGATCCAGAGTCGAGAGAACATTGGAAAATGATCATCCATGATTTCTGGGGCCACCTCCTTGAGTACTCTGGGATGCAGACCATCAGGCCCCGGGGATTTATCTGCCTTCAGTCCCAACAGTTTACCTAACACCATTTACTGACTAATGTGGATCCCCTTCAGTTCCTCCCTCCCACTAGATCGTCCGTCCCCTAGTATTTCCGGGAGATTGTTTGTGTCTTCCTTCATGAAGACAGAACCAAAGTACTCGTTTAACTGTTCTGCCATTTCTTTGTTTCCCATTATAAATTCACCTGTCTCTGACTGTAAGGGACCTACATTTGTCTTCACTAATCTTTTCCTTTTCACATAACTAAAGAAACTTTTAGAGCCAGTTTCTATATTCCTGCAAGCTTTCTTTCATGCTCTTTTTTCCCCCTCTTAATTAACCCCGTTGTCCTCCTCTGTTAAGTTCTAGATTTCTCCCAATCCTCCAGTTTGCTGCTTCCACACCAACCATCAATCACCCGTTCACACAAGTTCTGTATTATTCCATTTCCTCATCCATTCCCTGCCCACTCTGGACAATGTACCTGTCCAAGTGTCTTTTTTAATGTTCTTATAATACCTGTCTCAACAACCTCCTCTGGCAGCTCGTTCCATATTAAATCTATTCTCCTCTCACCATAAATCTTTGTCCTGAAGTTCTTCATTTCCTTATCCTGGGAAAAAGTGTTCATTCACCCTATCTATTCCCTCATGATTTTATACACCTCTGTAAGATCACCCCTTAGCCTCCTGCGCTCGAAGCAATAAAAACCAAGCCTGCCCAACCTCTCCTTTCAGCTCATGCCCTTAAAGCCAAAGGTAGACACAAAATGCTGGAGTAACTCAGCCAGTCAGGCAGCATCTCTGGAGAGAAGGAATGGTGACGTTTCGGGTCGAGACCCGACCCGAAACGTCACCCATTCCTTCTCTCCTGAGATACTGCCTGACCCACTGAGTTACTCCAGCATTTTGTGTCTACCTTCGATTTAAACCAGCATCTGCAGTTTTTTCCCTACCCTTAAAGCCTAATCCTTGTAAATCTTCTCTACACATCCAGCTAGATGTGTCCTTGAGATTAGTAATAGACAATAGACAATAGGTGCAGGAGGAGGCCATTCGGCCCTCCGAGCCAGCACCGCCATTCGATGTGATCATAGCTGATCATCCTCAATCAGTACCCCGTTCCTGCCTTCTCCCCAAACCCCCTGACTCCGCTATCCTTAAGAGCTCTATCTAGCTCACTCTTGAATGCATTCAGAGAATTGGCCTCCACTGCCTTCTGAGGCAGAGAATTCCACAGATTCACAACTCTCTGACTGAAAAAGGTTTTCCTCATCTCCGTTCTAAATGGCCTACCCCTTATTCTTAAACTGTGGCCCTTGGTTCTGTACTCCCCCAACATTGGGAACATGTTTCCTGCCTCTAATGTGTCCAACCCCTTAATAATCTTATATGTTTCGATAAGATCCCCTCTCATCCTTCTAAATTGCAGTGTATACAAGCCTAGTCGCTCCAGTCTTTCAACATACGACAGTCCCGCCATTCCGGGAATTAACCTAGTAAACCTACGCTGCTCGCCCTCAATAGCAAGAATATTCTTCCTTCCAATAAGTGTGTACGTATATTATAAAGCATACAACGTAGAACAGTACAGGACAGGAACAGGCCATTTAGCCCACAATATCTGTGTTGAACAACATGCCAAATTAAAATAATCTCCTTTGCCTGCACATAATCCATATCCCTCCATTCCTTGCATGTCCATGTGCCTATCCAAAAGCATCAGAGTTAGATTCATACAGTGTGGAAACAGGCCCTTCAGCCCAATTTTCCCATGCCGACCAACATGCCCCATTTACACTAGTCCCACCTGCCTGTGTTTGGCCCATATCCCTCCAAACCTGTCCTATCCGTGTACCTGTCTAATTGTTTCTTAAATGTTAGGATAGTACCTCCTCGGAGCTTGTCCCATACACCTGCCACCCTTTGTGTCAAAAAGGTTAACCCTCAGGTTCCTATTTAATGTTTCCTCGCTCACCTTAAACCGATGTCCTCTGGTTCTTGATTCCCCTACTCTGGGTAAAAGACTGTCATTCACCCTATCTATCTCTTTTATACACCTCTATCATAACACCCCCTCATCCTCCTGCGCTCCAAGGAATAAAGTGCGAGCCTGCTCAACCTCTCCCTGTAAATCAGGCCCTTGAATCCTGCCAACATTCCCATAAATCTTTTCTGTACTCTCTCCAGCTTAATAAAAACATTGGAATTTAATATTATATCTCGTATATCTTCTCTGCACTCTTTCCAGCTTTACATCATCTTGCATGCTTGAGTGGTCCCCGTGTCAAGAGAGACAAGAGTGGTTAATTGCCATATGTACCAAAAACGGAACAATGACATTCTTACCTGCAGCAGCACAACAGGTCTCTAAACACAGTACTCATAGATAATACGATAAACAAAGAAAGCCCAATATTAGTGTGAAACGAAAGCTCAAAGTTACAAGTGTAACTGAGACAGTTCACAGTTCGTAGTTAAGTTGGTGTTTGTCGTGTTCAAGAGCCTGATGGTTGCTGGGAAGAAGCTGTTCTTGAACCTGGAGGTCACGGTTTTCAGGCTCCTGTACCTTCTTCCCGATGGTAGCAGCGAGATGAGAGCGTGGCCAGGATGGTGTGGGTCTTTGATGATGCTGGCTGCCTTTTTGAGGCAGCGTCTCCTGTAGATCCCTTCGATGGTGGGGAGGTCAGTACCTGTGATGGGCCTTCGATGGTGGGGAGGTCAGTACCTGTGATGGGCCTTCGATGGTGGGGAGGTCAGTACCTGTGATGGGCCTTTGATGGTGGGGAGGTCAGTACCTGTGATGGGCCTTCGATGGTGGGGAGGTCAGTACCTGTGATGGGCCTTCGATGGTGGGGACTGGGGCTGTATGAAACTTTGTAACTTTGTAACTTTGTACAGGACCAATGTGGCAATAATGTTATTCCCGTGGCTAAATCTTCTCAACTAGAGAACGTTATCTTTCCTGCATCATTAATTAACAAGTTTCTTTGGGTAATTACAAACCACATCATCTTTGAAATCAAAATAAGCCTTTTAGATCAGTGATAAATGAAAGTGAACAAGGGATTTTACTTGATCTTCAACTTAATCATCGAACATATCTACTGCCTAGTCATCCAAACATTGCACAGTTATCACTGCAATATGAAGATTTTATTTGTTTGATGTTAACTTTCCCCCATGGACTTTGGTTTTAATCAAATATTACATCAATCAAGTCTTATTAAACTTATTAAACTTCTTAAACTAGAAAAGAAAACCACCGGTGTGAGTTTAAAGTGTTTTTTATTTGAGGGTTTTGACATTTTCAAGCACCTTTATTAGACCATACTTCTCTATTTTGACTCCTTTGTGTAAACTTTACACTTCTTGGTGCTGTTTGAGATTCAGGGGATTCGACATGTCGACAAATACTCTATTGAACTGCTCCAGGTGTACGGTAGAGAGCACACTGACTGGTTGCATCACAACCTGGTTCAGCAACTCAAACGCCCAGGAACGAAGGAGACTACAGAGAGTGGTGGACACTGCCCGGTCCATCACAGGTACTGACCTCCCCACCATCGAAGGGATCTACAGGAAGCGCTGCCTCAAAAAGGCAGCCAGCATCATCAAAGACCCACACCACCCTGGCCACGCTCTCATCTCGCTGCTACCATCGGGAAGAAGGTACAAGAGCCTGAAAACCGTGTCCTCCAGACTGAAGAACAGCTTCTTCCCAGCAACCATCAGGCTCTTGAACACTGCACAACACTAACCTCAGCAACTATGATCTTCTATGTCTTTGTATTATGAACTTTGATTTTGCACTATTATGGGTACCTAGTATTTAGGTTATTAATTTAGTATTGATTATTGTACATGAATTAGTGTGTTATTGCATTAATGGGCCTGTTAACCTGCAACAAGTTTGAATTTCATTGTTCTGTTACCGATACATATGACAACATTATTGACACTTGAGAAAATGGGACATTTTATTCGTAAAGATGTTAATTATTTTTATAAACATTTTTTAATGTTTTCTCATATTATTATCTATTATATATTTACCTGTGTGTTATTGTGTTTATCGTGGTGCAGCGGGTAGAGCTGCTGCCTCACAGCGCCAGAGCACTGAGTTTGATCCTGACCTTTTTTTTTTTTTTTTTTTTTTTTTTTTTTAAATATATAAAAGTTTTATTCCAAAGAAAAACATACAAACATACTAAGCAAAATGTGATTAAACAAAAGCCGCCTGTATCGGCAGTTTACAAATTAAACAATTATCACATTAAAATCCCGCCATCTCTGTCAACAATACATTCACCCCCCCGCGGCGACCAGCGTTCACGGAAGGCCTCCATAGTCCCCGTGGACACCGCGTGTGCGTGTTCCCTCTCCAGGGACACGCGGGCACGGACGTAAGCCTGGAACAGGGGTTGGCAGCCGACCTCTGTGAGGCCATCGACTGCCCGCTGCCTGGACCCGCGGATGGCCATCTTGGCCAGGCCCAGGAGCAGACCAACAGGGAGACCCCCTCCTCCCTCCTGACCCTCCCCCCTCTGTACCGGGTGCCCAAAAATTAAAAGCGTAGGGCTAAAATGGAGCCAGAACTTGAGGAGCAGCCCCTTCAGATACTGGAACAGGGGCTGTAACCTCACGCACTCTGTATACAAATGGTACACGGTCTCCTCCTCACCGCAGAAGCGACAGGCGGCAGACGAGACCGTGAACCGGCTCAAGTACCTGTTACAGGCTATAGCCTTATGCAACACTCTCCACCCCAGGTCCCCGATGTAAAGCGGGAGGACCCCCTTATAGAGAGACCTCCACTGGGGACCGCTCCCGCCGTCAGGTGGTAACACGGACCGCCAGGGCGTGTCCGGACGGAAGACGAGAGCGAGGAAGTGGAGAGTGTGCAGGAGCAGCCTGTACAAAACGCGTCTCTCCGCGTCACGGAACGGCACGCTGGGCATCTGGGAAAGGCGGCTCATATTGCGTGGGGCCGGCTCTCGGGAAGGGACCCGTGCCGTGGGCCCAATGAGCAATTCCGATGGAGCGGGGGTAAGCCCAGTCGGAATCGCTCCACGCACACGCCTCTCCTCGACACCCACCGTGACAGGGTGAGGACCGGCCCCCCTCACAACCACAGCACCCCCCTCCCCCTGAGGAGCAGCGCCCTGGCTGAAGGTGACCAAATTCCTGGCTCTCAGGAGATCACGGTAAAAACCAGGCAACTCCCGCCTAGCGCGCTGACTCATGCCCGCTACCGGGAGCCGTGATCCCTCCTGGAGGCAGCGCCCCTGGCAGAAAAAGTACGTGGCCAGCGAGTGCCATCTGGGAGGGCACTCGGAGTACACGTACCTCCGCAAGGTCCTGAGTCGGAGAGCTGCCACCTGAGTGCGGACGCAGACCAGCGCCTGACCGCCCTCCTCCAACGGGAGACTCAGAACCCCAGCAGAGACCCAGTGGTTCCTCTCACCCCAGAAGAAGTTAACTAACCTCCTCTGTATCATGGCGATGAAACGAGAGGACGGGACCAGAGTGGCCAGCCGGTACCACAGCAGAGAGGCCACCAGCTGGTTTATGACCAAAGCCCTACCCCGATATGATAACACACCAAGGAGGCCTGACCAGCGCCCCACACGGGCGACCACCTTCGCCTCCAGCTCCTGCCAATTCGCCTGCCAAGCCCCCTCAGTGGGACTCAGGTAGATCCCCAGATAGAGGAGGTGCGTGGTGCTCCACGCAAAAACTGCCATCTCCTCCGGCAGGGAGTCTACCTGCCACTGACCCACCAAGAGCCCAGCACACTTCCCCCAGTTGATCCTGGCGGAGGATGCGGCTGAGAACACCCGCTGGCACTCACGCATCCTCCGCAGGTCAACCGGGTCGGTGAACATTAGTAGCACATCGTCGGCGTAGGCCGAGAGAACCACCTCCACCCCCGGCCCCGGCAAATCCAAACCTGCCAGCCGCCTCCGTAGGAGACACAGGAATGGCTCCACACAGAGGGAATAAAGCTGGCCGGACATGGGGCATCCCTGACGAACCCCCCTCCCAAAGTGAATGGGAGCCAACAAAGAGCCATTGACCTTGACCAGGCACTCTGCGGCAGCGTATAGGAGCCGGACCCAGGCCACAAAATGGGGTCCGAATCCAAACGCCCGCAGAGTCCCGAGAAGGTAGTCGTGTCCCACCCGGTCAAACGCTTTCTCCTGGTCAAGGGAGAGAAAGGCAACGGACTGACCAGCCCTCTGGCACAGATGGATCAGGTCCCGGACCAGATGGATATTGTCCTGGATGGACCGGCCCGGGACTGTGTAGGACTGGTCAGGGTGGATCACATGGGACAGCATGGGCCCCAGGCGATTGGCCAATGCCCGTGCAAAGACTTTGTAACCCGTACTGAGAAGAGAGACCGGGCGCCAGTTCTTCAAGAGGCGGAGATCGCCCTTCTTGGGCAGCAGGACGACGACTGCCCTGCGCCACGAGAAGGGCATCTCCCCGGTCGCCAGGCTCTCCCCCAACACCTTCACATAGTCGCCCCCCAGGACACCCCAGAAGGCTCGATGAAACTCCACAGTCATCCCATCCAGCCCCGGAGACTTGCCCCTACTGAGCTGGTGCAGGGCACCAGTCAACTCCTCCAGAGTTAGGGGATCATCGAGGCGCTCAGCCACCTCCCTGCACACTACGGGTAAGCCCTCCCACAGCACCCCTTGTGCCTCCCCACTAGATGTTCCCTCGGAGAACAGAGTGTCATAGAACGACCAAACTGAGGCACCGATCCTCTCTGGATCCGTGATGGAGGAGCCATCGTCCGCAAGCAACTCGACAAACTGCCTGCGGGCGCCTCGGCACTTCTCCAGGGAGAAGAAAAAGGGGGAGGCGCGGTCCAGATCGTACAACATCTGGACTCGCGACCTCACATACGCGCCCCGGGACCTCCTCAGCTGCAAGTCCCTCAGTGCCCCTTTCTTCTCCTGGTACTCCTCCCACTCACATGAGTCCCCCTCCGTCTGACCCAGGCGAGACTCCGAGTCGAGCAACTCTCTCTCAAGCCGTCCGATCTCGGAGTCCCGCCCCTTGGTCGACCCCCTCGTGTAGTCCTGGCAAAACAGACGGACGTAAGCCTTCCCTACATCCCACCACTGCCTTAGGGAAGGGAAACGCCCCTGCCTTTCCCTCCACTCCGCCCAGAACTGCTTGAATGAGTCCCGGAACCGGCGCTCCTCCAGCAGCCGGTTGTTGAAGTGCCAGTACGCGGACCCTGCCCGTGTGCGCGTCGGGATAAAGTCCACTCGCACCAGGCAGTGGTCCGAGCACGGCTCCAACCGCATGGAGGCTGCCGAGACACAGGACACATAGGCCTTAGACACATATACACGGTCAATACGGGAACCACCCCCCTTAAACCTGTATGAGAAGGCGCCGGAGTTGGGATGGAAATTCCTCCAAGCATCTACTAGCTCAAAAGAATCCACCAACTCCCTTAATGTCTTGACCGCTGCCGGATCGCGCTGAATGCCAGAGCGATCTCTCGCCTCAAGGGTACAATTAAAATCACCCCCCAGGAAAACACACTCCCCCCGATCGATGGTGTTCAACAGCGCGGTCACTTCTTGTGTTAACCGCGTCTGCATAGCACCGCTCTTGGGGGCGTACACATTAATAAAATGTAACGGCACGCCATCCAGGCGCACGGCCAGATACAACAACCGGCCTGGTACAATGTCCTGCACCTTGACAATCTCCGGCTGGAAAGATGGGGCCAACAGGAAGGCCACTCCACTCGAAATGGAGGTGAGATGGCTCATGTAGACCCCCCCTTCCCACTCCAGGAGCCAGGTGGGCTCGTCACTAGGCACAGTGTGTGTTTCCTGCAGGAAGCTCACCGCGTACCTCCCGTCCCTCAGCACCGAGAGATGGTGAAACCTACGGAGAGACTCCCTGGCCCCATTAATATTCAGGCTGGCTATAGTGAGCTTCATTTTGAAAGCGCACAAGAACTTTTACCAGCCCCCCTTGACGGAATGGAGCCTCCCCGAGTCCTCTGCCCTTTCTTTAGGGACTTAAAAAGCTCTTGGAGCTGGCGCCGCTCATTTTTCGATACACCTGCCATGTTCCCCTCCTCCTGAAGGATGGCATAAATGGACTGCAAGGGTACCGTCAGGTCTGACCAGAGGTCGACAGCCAGATCTGCCTTATTCCTCTTCCCTCTGCTGTCCTTCAGAAACTTCCGGAGTTCCCAGATATCAACAAGCCGAGACACGGGGCTGCGGGTGGGACAGTCCATCAACTCACTGTCGCTGGACTCCACGTCCCCCTCCTCCTCCCACTCAATGTCTGAGCCCGAGTCTGGATAGTTCTGACTCCCAGTCGCCTCGCTCACCCCTCCCTGTGAGGTGGGCGGGTCAGCCACATCACCCGGTCCCTCCTCCGTCACCATCCCACCCCCAGGATCAGTGACGGGGGCAGGTACTGGTACCTCTAACTGTAGCAAGCTGCCTGGTAAATGGCCAGGCTCCTGCACACCCCCACGGCCCTCTGTAACTGGATTGGGGGCAGTGATGTTGGAGGAAGTCTCCGGGGCGGGCAGTGAGAGGGTACGTCTGGAGTCCGAGCGAAGGACACGATCCGAAACGACCATGTCCTCCTTCGCACCCAGGGCACCCGGCCTAGCACCGTCACCCAGAGAGTCCCCGTCCCCCACCACCAGGGGAACCACCTCGCTCTGGCCCTCAGGGGGCGATGTTCCCGGAGTCTCCCCTGCTCCCTCAGCCGATGGGGCAGCACACCCCTCAATAGGACTCGTAGCCTCAATGGGGAGCATGGGCTGGGGACCCACCCCCACACTCAAGTCCCCCCCATCAATCTTCCCCTGGTCACCCTCTAAGCCAGCGGACGCAATCCCTGGGGGAACAGCCCCCTCGGGTAGTGTGTCACCACTCTCAGGTGGTCCCTGCACTACAGAGGCATCCTCCTGCCCACAGGTAGCGTGCACTGGGTACTCTGCCTCAACAGGGGAGAAACACCTCCCTTCAGGTCGCCCCTGACCTTCAGGGCCGTTCTCCGTGTCAGAGGACCCGTGCCTCCTCCTCTTATAACCACTAGCGTGCGGTGGTACAGTCAGCTCCATTGCTGAAGCCTGTTCCTCCGCCCCGCCATCTACCTGCTCATCCTCTCCAGCCTTCAGACCCTCAGGCTCAGAGGCGAGCTCGATAATATCTACTGCCGGGGGACCCTCATTAAGGTGACCTTCTGCCTGGCGTCCCGCTTGAACGTTCTTCCTTTTAGCTTTCTTACTCTTCTGTCTCTCCCAGTGCCCCTCATCCACCCCCCACACTGCACCGGCATCCTCCGCCACAGGTACGGGACATGGGGGTGGTGGGGGAATGGAGGATGGGAGCAAGGGAACAAAGTCATCACGGGCCACCGTGGTAGAACCAGCAGCCCCAGATGGGCCAGCACTGCCTTCCTGGGCCACCTTGGTGGAGCTGGCAGCCCGGTGCTTGGGACAATTCCTGCGGAAATGCCCCACCTCTTTGCATGCATGGCAGCGTGCTTGGCCCGTGTTCCAAAACACGCGATAGCAGAATCCTTCCCATTCAACCTCAAAACTCCCCTCCATATCAATCCCCTGTGCCAGCTGTATGTACACGCGGCGATTGAACGTTAATACATGCTGCATTTCGGGATCATCCAACCTATGCAACAGTTTGGTGGGCCCAGACCGCACCTCCCCCAGCTTAGTTACATGTGGGAGCAGGAGCGCGTCCGGAACATAAGGGGGAACGTTGGACAGCATGACCGGCAGCACGGGCCGTCCCCATGGGTCCACCGCCATGTAAATCCCAGCCACCGTGATCCCCCTTTCCAATGCGGTAGCCACCGACTGCTCATTCTTTAGGATGGCAACAGCCTTCCCACTGACCACCGCGCCTGCGATTATGGCCTTCTTGCCAACAGTTTCCCCCAGCGCGGTTAGCACAGCCTTGAAGGTAATGTTGCCCTGCAAGGTCACTTTCACCCCGTGTATACGCCCCAACGACTCATGGCCCTTAGTCACGGAGACTGCCGACTGTACGGCAGCTGCATAGTTCTTGGGGGCCGCCATCTTTAGGGCGTGGAGCAAAACAAAACGTCTCAGTATTTTATAAGTCAAAGCAGTCTTTCTGCTATTGCTGCACCTCCACGCATTTGCAGCAGTTTAAAGTCTTGTGAAGGCTTTCCTGGCAAAGCAGCAGAAGCAGTCTCCTCCTGATAAGATAGGGAAAAGTCCGTGCCAATCCTCCCGGTCGTAGAAAATGGAGCTTCCGGAGGCTTCTTCCCCAGGTCTCGGTCGCCCTCCCGGCTTCAACGAAAATCCAATGCACTATTGCCGTACTTACCCGGCACACCTGGACCGGGCAATGTCGGTGTGGGAGGGAGCTTTCCGATGCTACAGACCACAAACACCGCTCCAGACTCAGCTCCCACCAGTTCAAGTGCAACTTGGCCTTCCGCCAGCCACTGCCGCTCCTACGACTTTCAGAAAACACGAACAAATCCTCCCCAATTAGAGGACTCTTTCAACAAAGAGAGTCTCTGCTTTCCGACAGAAGTCCAAAAAGCAAATTCTGATTGCTTTCGTTTGTCCTCGCCAAACAAATCCTTCGAAAATAA
This sequence comes from Rhinoraja longicauda, assembly GCF_053455715.1. Taxonomy (NCBI): domain Eukaryota; kingdom Metazoa; phylum Chordata; class Chondrichthyes; order Rajiformes; family Arhynchobatidae; genus Rhinoraja; species Rhinoraja longicauda. The sequence continues at coordinate 72,161,876 of NC_135959.1, read as the reverse complement.
TCAAATCCTCACAGCCAGCGCCACACACCCACGTCCGATCCTGGCCTCGGGTGCTGTCTGTGTGGAGTTTGCACATCGGGGGTATCCTCCCACCCCACAAAGATGTGCATGTTTGGAGGTTAATCGGCCTCTGTAATTTGTCCCCAGTGTGTAGGGGGTGGCTGGGAAAGTGGGATAAGATAGAACGAGTGTGAATGGGTGATTGATGGCCGGCATGTACACAGTGGGCTGAACGACCTGTTTACGTGCGGTATTCCATTCAACCTGCTTGACCTATTCCCTGAAATTAGTTATTAACTAGACCAAGTGGACCCGTTGGGCCCAAACCTCTCCTGCATTGGTGCAGCACCCTCTCCTCTCCCCCCTCCCCCCCTTCCCCCTTCCCGCCTCCCCTCTCCCCCCCATCCCCCCTCTCCTTCCCCCCTTCCCCTCCCCCCAACTCCATCCCCCTCAGCCCCCTTTATCCTCTCTCCTCCCCCCTCACTCCCTAGGAGCTAGATTTAAACTTTAAAATGTGAATAACTTTTAAAATATAACACCAATTTCAATGAAACTTCTTCCATTAGCACCAAAGGGATGATGGTGAGTAAGGTGGGCCTAAAATTGTCACGCTATCGTGTACCGTTTTGGCTGTAGTTCAGGAACAAACAAACAAACAAATGAGAGTTTTAGTATATCGATTGCAAAGAATGACGTGAAAAATCTCTCCCTTTATTTTATCCTCACCAAATTACCTGTTACCAATGCATCCGTCAGAATTATGCAACCAGTTGTTGCAATAACCACAACACTGGCATCCACTTGCCAACGTGAAATATTGCCCAGTTATCTTCAGATCACAGAAGCAAATCAATCTGGCCAATTATCACCCATCTGTCTGTTTTCAATCATCTGCAGAGACAGAAGGTGTTATCAAAAGACACTGCGTGCCAAACAACTGCCGACTGGTGTCTATCAGGACCTCTCGTCTCCAGACCATTGCAGCATAGACACAAGAGCTGAACTGCAAGAGTGTTGATCATTCTTACCATCAAGGCTCCAAGGAGATGCACTCCGTCAAGGGGATTCAGCATGAGAAGTCTCCTCTGTTTGTGGCTGGCAGACGGAGATCGATCATCTCGGTGACGGGACCCTGAGGCAGGAGTTCTTTGGGACAGTGGAAGTCAGAAATCCTCCATTCCTTCAGTGATAATCCCCCGCCATGTGTAAATTCAGAAGTGCGTGCCTTTGCCATTAACTCAAGAGAGTCATCAAGCCATCACATCAAAGAGCACAGAAACAAGCCCTTCAGCCCACCTCATCAACACCGAAATGTTCTCATCCCATCTACTAGCACTTGGTTTCTAGGTCTGAGTTACCAATCCATGTTCTCCAAAGATGCTGCCTGACCCGCTGAGTTACTCCAGCACTCTGTGAAATGTCACCTATCCATGTTCTGCAGAGATGCTTCCTGACCCGCTGAGTTACTCCAGCACTTTCTGTCTTTTTTTGTAAACCTGCATTTGCAGTTCCATGCATCGACTAAAACTTTAGGGCATGAGTTTAAGGTGAGAGGGGAAAGGTTTAATAGGAACCTGAGGGCCATATTTTCACGCAGAGGGTGGTGGGTGTATGGAACGACCTGCCAAAGGAGGTACAATTATGACATTTAAAATTCATTTGGACAGGTCCATGGATAGGGAAGGAATGGAAGAATATGGGTGAGGTGCTGGCAAGTGAGGCTCGGTTGGTTGGGCAACTTGGTCAGCATGGACAAGCTGGGCCAAAAGGCTTGGCAGCTGGCTGTGTAGATCCATGGATCCAAAGGGATATAAACCGTTAACAAGTTATATGAAGACTAGATTTAGTCTGGGACTCGGAAATGCACAATGTTTCTATTGATTGCATAAAATACCGCAGAAGTGGACAATCTGGCCTTCCTTCCGAGAAACTAAGCTGTGGTTTTGGTAACAGGCGACTGATTTTATTTCTTTCTCTAACCTGTGGTTCAAACATAACACAAAGTGCTAGAGGAACTTAGCAGGTCAGGCACATCTGTGGAGGGAACGGACTGGCTCGGGACCCTTCTACAGACCAGTTTACTTTGAGTTTAGTTGACTGTCGTGTCAGCTACAGTGAAAAGCTTTTGTGGTGTGCTAACCAGTCAGCAGAAACACTATACATGATTACTATCAAGCAAATCAATGTGTACAGATACAAGATAAAGGGAATAAGGTTTAGTGCAAGATAAAGTCCAGTAAGCCTATGTTTAAATCCTTGGGACACGGGTGGTTAATTTGGAGCCACTGGAAACATTGTCCACCAGTGTTTCACAGAACAGTATAGCATAGAAACAGGCCCTTCAGCCCACAATGTCTGTGCCAAACATGATGCCAAGTTGGAAGCCTTCCAACATGTGTGGAGTAGAAAGGTTGGCCTCCTGCTCAGTTCCAAGTGGATGCTGAGCTCCTCACACTCCAAACTATCTCAAGAAAGTTATTGTGGTCTTCTGAATTTTGACAACCTTATGGAATGAAAACAGACTTTGCATCCTGTAATTAATTAAACCTGTCAGCAGCCAATTTGCAATTAGCGCACTGACAGCGCTGCCGGGAAGCACAGAGGTCATTCGGACTATTCAGGACTACGCTGTTCAGAGAGAGTGAGTGCTTGATGTTTTCTGGCTGTTCCTCAGCTCCAAACAATTACCTGGAGTTGGCAGCGAAGGATTTACAGCATATAAAGGAGGGGGCGTGGCTGCGTTCTGAAGCTGTGGCTCACCGGCAGTCTCTCTGTCTTTTTTTTGTTTTTTGTCTTTGTTATCGTTTAAATGTATCTTTTGATTTATTTTTAACTCTGTATATGTGGGGGGTGGTGGGGGGGTGGGGGAAACCTTTTTTTCCATTCTCCTCAACGGAGATGCGACCTTTACCGTGTCGTATCTCCGTTCGCGCTATGGCCTAACACCGTGGAGTTGGCGGCCTCCAGCTGGGATCGACCTTGAAGACTCCGGTCGCAGGGCCTGGACTTACCATCTCGGAGGCTTCGGCCGTGGGCCCTGCAGACCGCAACATCGGGAGTTCGCAGGTCCCTGGCTGGCGACCGGCTTTCGGGAGCTCCAGCCGTAGTAGCTTCGACCGCCCCGAAGCGCGAGGTTTGATTGACCCGCTCGCAGGCCCTTCATCGCCCTGCGTGGCCTGGCCGCGGCACTTTCCATCGCCCGGTGGGGGCTCAGGACCTTCATCGGCCTGCTCGGCTCGGCCCTGGGACTTTCCATCGCCCGGTGGGGGCTTCAAAAGTTGGGAGCCTCGATCGCCTCGTGGCACCACGGGAGAAGAATGAGGAGGAGATAAGACTTTTCTTTGCCTTCCATCACAGTGAGGGTGTGCCTGGAGCAATCACTGTGATGGCTGTTTGTGTTAAAAATTGTAATTGTGTGTCTTGTGTTCTTTAATGTCTACTGCCGGACCCTGACGTGAGAGGACGCTGGCGCTATTTGTTTGCCGCTTCTCCGTCAGGACAGTTCGTTTGTTTGTTTTTATGTCTTGACTGTTTTTGTAAAGCGTCTTTGAGCATTTGGAAAAGCGCTATAAAAAATAAATGTTTATTATTATTATTATATATACTACACGAGAAGAAACATCATCCTTAACTCTTGATGTACAGAGGGAATCTGGAGATCTGAGTGCCTGAATGTGGCCACACAAGTAGACAGACTGGTAAGAAAGGCAGATGGTATGCTTGCGTTCATAGGTCAGGGCGTTGAGGGTAAGAGTCAGGTGTATTAGAGTCATCCTTTTAAACCTTCCCTATCCATTTACTCATTCAAGTGTCTTTTAAATCTTATTATAATACCTGCCTCAACTATGCCTTATGGCATCTCATTCCATATATGCATTGGCCTCTCAGAGAAACAGTTGCCCCTCAGGATCCTAATAAATGTTTCCCCTCTCATCTTAAACCTATGTTCTCTGGTTCTTGATTTCTCTACTGTGGGGAGAAGGCAGTGCATTGAATAAAAGACTGCACTCAACCATGTAGCATGAGGCGTACTGGTATTGTTTGAAGTAATAGATAATTCAAATGTTATCAAGGTCACGGAACTGGGTCTCTGCGCATCCTTGCGTAAATGGATCCTTAACTTCCACATCAACAGACCACAGTCAGTTTGAATTGGCAGCAACCCTTCTTCTTCAATATCCATCAGTACGGGAGCAGCTCAAGGCTGTGTGCTCAGCCCCTGGCTCTACTCACTCTACACTCATGACTGTGTAGCATGAAGTGCGAACTCCATCCTCAAGTTCGCCAATGACACCACCGTTGTTGGATGAATTACAGATGAAGATGAGTCAGAGTATAGAAATGGGATTGATCGACTGGCCAGATGGTGCCAGCACACCAACCTGGCTCTCAATGTCGGTAAGACCAAGGACCCGATTGTGGACATTGGAAGAGGAAGGATGAGGACTCACAAAGATGTCTATATTGACAGGACGATGGTGGAGAGAGTCAAAAGCTTCAAATTCCTGGGCGTGCATGTTTCTGAAGATCTTTCCTGGACCCAGCACACTGATGCAGTTATAAATAAAGCACATCAACGCCTCTATTTCCTGAGAAGATTGCAGAGATTCAGTATGTCAGAGAGGATTGTCTTGAACTTCTACAGGTGTACAGTAGAGAGCATATTGACTGGTTGCATCACGGCCTGGTTTGGCAACTTGAATGCCCAGGAGCGAAGAAGCCTATAAGAAGTGGTGAACACTGCCCAGTCATCACGGGCTCTGACCTGCCCACCAGGAGTCGCTGTCTCAAAAAGGTGGCCAGCATCATCAGAGACTCACACCGCCCTGGCCACGCTCTCATCTCACCCCTGCCATCAGGAAGAAGAAGAACTTGTAACATCCAGGCTCAGGAACATCTTCTTCCCTGCAGCCATCAGGCTATTAAGCATTACAACCTCCAAATAAGCTCCGAACTACGTCGACTTAGGGCCATGGGTTTTGTATTTTTGCTCTTTATTGTTTGTTTGTTTTCATGTATATATCAAAAAAATATATATCTGTTTGTGTGTGTGTGTGTGTGTGTGTGTGGGTGGGGGGGGAGAAGGGCTGGTGTGTGTGTGTGGGTTGGTGTGTGTGTGTGTGTTGGTGTGTGTGTAGGTTGTGTGTGTGCATGTGTATATACATATATATCTGTGTGTCTAAATGTATGTATATATGTATGAACACACTGAATTTTTTCTCATCTATTATATTGTTTACAGTGTACTACACTTACATATTCTCCTGTGCTGCTGCAAGTAAGAATTTCATTATTCTTTCTGGGACATATGACAATAAAAAAAATCTTGACTCTCTTGAAATGCATCTGGAAAATTGACTGAAAATTCTGGGCCAAAAGGTATTCCTCCAATATTCTTATCCTCTTTGAAATCCTAGAGCTCTCGGCTAAAGAAATAGCAGTTTTCAAGAGGCTTTGACAATATATCTGGAAGAATACACATAGTAACTGTCAATTCCTCATCTGTCATTGAATACTGTTGCTCTGACTCTCTGAAAGCTTGTGTAAACTTCAAAGCAAAGTTTAACTACATTACCGCAAGGCAATTCTAAGCACCGAGACCTGTGGATGTTTATCGGGTAAGAGTGCCAGGGGATGTCGATCAAATCCAGGTAAGTGGAATTCAGCTACAGAGTAGGCCTGATCTAATTGTATAACTGTCTGAATGAAACATAGCCCTGAGCGTAGTCCACAATCTGGACATTGAATTGATTAGTCATACAGCACAGAAACAGGCCCTTCAGCCCAACTACTCAATGCCAAACAAGGTGCCCCAACTAAGCCAATCCCATTTGCTTGTATTTTGTCCATATCCCTCTAAATCTTTCCTATCCTCGTACCTGTGTGTGTTTTTAAAAAAACGCTGTTATTATACCTGCATCAATTACCTCCTTCAGCAGCTCGTTCCATATACCAACACCTTTTGAGTGAAAAAGTTGCCTCTCACAATCATAATCATAATCATACTTTATTAGCCAAGTATGTTTTGCAACATAAGAGGAATGTAATTTGCCATACAGTCATAACAATAAAAAGCAACAGGACACACAAAATAGATTTTAACATGAACATCCCCCACAGTGACTCCTCCACATTCCTCACTGTGATGGAAGGTGAAAAACCATTCAATCTCTCCCTTCTTTGTCCTCCAGAGGTCGGGGGCCTCTAACCTTCTGTTGACGGGATGATCTTGACTCCCGTGGCCGGCGGCGAGCCTTCCTCGTCAGGGCGATCCAGCTCCTGCATCGGGGGGGATCTCAGCTCCCCCACGCCGGGCGATCTACCCCGGGTCGTGGCTTGTCGAACGTTGTGCGGTTTGGAGCTCCCGACCGATCTCAACACGAGACTGCGATGTTAAAGTCCGCGATGTTAAAGTCCGCAGGCTGCGTTGGAGCGTCGATCCAGGCAAGGAATCTGCTTCCTATTAAATCTTTCCCCTAAGACCTTCCCCTACCCTGAGTAAAAGACTGTGCATTCAATCTACCTATTCCTCTCATGATTTTATACACCACTAGAAGATCACCCCTCATCCACCTGCACTCCGAGGAATAAAGTCCTAGCCTGCCCAACCTCTCCCTATAGTTCATCCCCGGATGACCTGGCAACATCCTTGACAATCCGAGTTCTTTACCTTCAGCCTGAATAATATGCGTACACTGAATGAGTACAACAGATTTATTCCACAGTGGGGTTCTTCCCGTGAGGATCTCCAGATACAATGCTAGTGTCTGAAAAGATCTCAACTGGGGAGAGGGAAAGAACAACTTTTCCACGATTGTTTACTTTTTATAGAGAAAGGAAAAAGGGGTGTAACAGATAAAATCAAGGACCAATTACAATTCTAATACAATTCCCATGGTTACAGAGAAAACAAAACCATTAATACAAGTCACATGCTTTCAGGGAAATGCATCAATTTACTTAGAATGGATTCAAAACTTTTCCTACTTTCACACGCACCCATATAAGGAGTTGTTATTGAGAAAGAAACTTTTAATCTACTACATACGAGCAATCTCGCAGCTGCACAACCTTGCTCTAACTGTTTTAATGCACAAGCTAACACTATCAGACAAGGGAGTAATTTTAGAACAAAGAACCCCTATACGCCTCTGTCTACTCCTTATCACTCCTAGAGGGACAAACACATTCCATCCCAATGATAACATTTCTGCCACAAGCATCCATCTTACTGCTTTCTACTGAAAATAAGCATTCATGTTATATTAGCTAAGACAACAACAAAATAAACCATCTTCAACCATCTACAACAAAATATCAATATCTCTAATTAATTATATCAGCTAATAGCATAGATTCTCATCCTTGTAAACTACTTTCCATCTTAACGGCATCTTTCCGATAGCAGGGTGACCAAAACAGAACACAGTTCTCCAAATGTGGCCTTGGACACGTCTGGCACAGCAGTAACATAACCTCTATACTCAATTCCCTGACTGATGAAGGCCAGCATGCCAAAAGCTTTCTTCACCACCTTATCTAGCTGTGTTTCTTTCAAACCTTTCAGCTGTTAAACCATCTTTTAACATTGGGGAAAAAAGCTTGAAGATCATTAAAGTGTAGCTTTGGAACATAGAGCATATATTCTGCACTCTATCTTTCCCATCTCTCTGCCTATTGTACTTGAGTTTGAATTGAATATGTTCATGCATAGTATTATCTGATCTGATTGGATAGCATGCAAAACAATGTTTTTTTCACTGTACATGTGGCAATTATAAACCTAAACTTAAACCTAAACAGTAAAGCAGAAACATGGAACTGCAGATGTTAGTTTACAAAATAGACAATAGACAATAGACAATAGGTGCAGGAGGAGGCCATTCGGCCCTTCGAGCCAGCACCGCTATTCAATGTGATCATGACTGATCATTCTCAATCAGTACCCCGTTCCTGCCTTCTCCCCATACCCCCTGACTCTGCTATCCTTAAGAGCTCTATCTAGCTCTCTCTTGAATGCATTCAGAGAATTGGCCTCCACTGCCTTCTGAGGCAGAGAATTCCACAGATTCACAACTCTCTGACTGAAAAAGTTTTTCCTCATCTCCGTTCTAAATGGCCTGCCCCTTATTCTTAAACTGTCGCCCCTGGTTCTGGACTCCCCCAACATTGGGAACATGTTTCCTGCTTTTAACATGTCCAACCCCTTAATAATCTTATACATTTTTCTTATACATTTAATCTTATAAGACACCAAGTGCTAGAGTAACTCAACGGGTCAGGCAGCATCTCTGGAGAACGTGGACAAGTAATGCTGCAGATCAGGACCCTTCTTTAGGCTGAAGGGACCCTTCTTCAAATTGTACAGCAGAGAAACAGGCCCCACTGGCCCACAATGTCTGTGCCAAACAAAATGCCTAGTCCTGCTCTTGTATGAATGTTGTTGATGTTGTTCGTCCTTCGGGTTCGAAGATGACCATGACTTCACTTTCAATCTTATTATTCCGACCGCTGATTGGGATCGCCGCCAGCCGCGGTATGCTGGCCAAGGTTGAAGTCATGACTTGCGCTTGACTTGGATTTAAGTGAGGGGGAGTTGCGCAGATCGCCGGCCTCACTCTCTCGTCCCGGCCTATCGGGCCCCAGCAGCAAGACATAGTCGGGACGGCTGGGGACAGGTCGGGATGCAGTGGATGGTCAGAAGTGCCCTACGTGTCTCACTCTGCCCTGTTTGCACTTCACGGCGCTTTTGCTGGGATCGTCTTTCTGCCCGTTAAACCTTCCGGTGGTTTCCTCCGCGCAATCCGCCGAACCCAGGCTTCACATGCTAGGCAGACAAGCCCTAAGTCGATGGAACCAACGACTTGCCGACTGCACTTGTGGCATGTGATTCATATCACTACATTCCCTGCACACCTATGTGCCTAACTAAAAGCCTCTTAAACGCCACTGTCGTATCTGCCTCCACAGCAGCCTGTTCTGGGCAACCATCTAGTCTATTAGTCTAGTTTAGTTTAGTTTAGTTGAGGGATACAGCATGGAAACAGGCCCTTCAGCCCACCGAGCCCACACCGACTAGCGATCCCCACTCACTGACACTATCCTACACATACTAGGGATAATTTACATTTATACCAAGCTAATTAACCTACAAACCTGTACGTCTTTGGAGTGTGGGAGGAAATCGAAGATCTCGGAAAAAACTCACGGGGAGAACGTACAAACTCCGTACAGACAGCACCCGTAGTCGGGATCGACCGCGGATCATCGGGACTGCAAGTGCTGTAAGGCAGCAACTCTACCGCTGTGCCACCTTAAAGAAAGGGCTGCCTCTGTGTAAAAATTAAATTTTGAAAGCATTTTGAAATAAGTGCCTGCAAGTGCATTAGTTATTCATGTCCTTCAAGGAAGAACTGTTGCGACTTGGCAGTTGCATTTTACCAAGCTGCTAATAGAGAGGCACGTCACTCCCAGTGGGCTGTGAGGGTGCCCATTGACCCGTGCCCACAGCTCCCTGAATTCCCCAGAGCAGTGACTAGTGGCATCTCAGAGCTGCTGCCAGCCCGCAGCAGATGGTGAGATATCGTCACTGTGTGCCAGCACAACTCACAGCAAAGGGCAGCTCTGATAACGCAGAGAATAAGCAGAATTCACACTAGACTCTTAAAGCTGAGTTGTATCAGAGCTGGCAATTTTTATTTTTGTTTGTTTTTACTCGTTTGCCTATTTTCTTACTAGTTTTAGCTTTCGAGATACAGCATGGAAACAGGCCCTTCGGCCCATTGAGTTCACGCCGACTAATCGATCACCCATTCACACTAGTTCCATGTTATCTCATCTTCTTATCCACTCCCCAAACACGGGCAATTTATAGAGGGCCAATTAACCCACAAGCCTGCATGTCTTTGTGATGTGGGAGGAAACCGCAGCATCACACAGTCACACGGAGAACTTGCAAACTCCATCAAGCCAACACCTTAGGCCAGGATTAAACCCAGGACTGTCGGACAGCTGTTAGCAGTGGCTCTACCAGCTGTACCACCATGCCACCCTATTTATTTTGCTGTATTGTTGCCTACTAATTCATTGCATGTGACTGTCTTAATTTTAGGTATAGTTTAGTTTAGTTTCATTTATGATTATCATGTGTACCCTTGGTACAGTGAAAAGCTTTCCTTTGCATGCTATCCAATCAGATCAGATGTAAATACAATCAAGCCAAACTCAAGTACAATAGGTAGAGCAAAGGGGAAGACACAGAGTGCAGAATATAGTTCTCAGCATTGTAGCGCATCAGTTCCACAGACAAAGTCCAATGTCCACAATGGGGTAGAGGTGAATCGGACAGTACCCTAGCTCACTGCTTCTTAAACTATTTCAGTGTCATTCACCCTTGAGTCATTATCACAAAATTTCATTCACCCTCGACTAAATTTCCTTATGTTTTTTGGTAATTTTTGTCTTATTCTCCCTTGTGTATAATTTTATTTTTTATTTTTTTTGTCACATGAGCAAAAAACATAAATCAACTCATTTCTTATGTGTTTATTTTATTCAACTTTTTGGACATCCTAAAAATATGTAAAAGTTAAATTCAAGTCAAGTTATTTGTCACATACACATACAAGATGTGCAGTGAAATAAAAGTGGCAATGCCTGTGGATTGTGCTAAACTACAAAACAGAATAGATTTTTTTTTAAAAAGACACAACACCAAAAAATAAATTAATACAGTAAATTAGTCCCTGGTGATATAAGAGTTAACAGTCCTGATGGCCTGTGAGAAGAAAGTCCGTCTCATCCTCTCTGTTTTCACAGCGTTACCACTGGAGTTGGAAAATCATTCTATTAGAATGATAAAAAAATTCCTTCCAATATCTAAACACAAGGCTTCAGCCCCATCCTACCCTTTACGGCTTTGATTGCTTGGAAAAGTAATCTTTTCTTGGAAAACTAGCTCAAAAAAACATGGAGTATGTAATTTAATATATTAGTATCCAACTAATATAACTTTTTATGACTCTTCCCGACGAAAGCTCACAGTACTACCAAATATCAACTTGCCATATTTGGTATACTTCTCTCCAGAAGCTGGCTCTTCCAAATCCAGATATATTTTTAAAGTTGATGCGTGTATACTGACATGTATATGTCACATGCATGGTCAAAACATCATCACAACATTGTCTGTTGCCCAGTTCTGAATATTTGGTGCCCTCCCACCCTCCCAACTAGGAGTGATAACAAAATTAAGAACATAAAGTAAAGTTAGTAAACAACTGTCTTAGAACTTAGAATTAGATCCTTAGAAACAATGTTTACTTATTGTGTATGTTTACCACAAATGAATGATAAGCAGTATACTTCTACACTGATCATCAATGACTAGAATGTTCCTGTACTCCTGTGACAAGCTTCTCACATCGAGGTTCAATTTCCTTCTCCAAAGCAACCCGCATTACTGAATCAACATACTGAAGTGAATTGCGTTTTTTGGATTTCAATTCTACCAAGATCGAAAATCCTTGTTCAGACAGGAAAGTTGTTGTCATCATTACTAGTGGTTGAAGGGCCTTCAAGGCTAATTGGTTTGTATTCAGGGAAACCAAGTAATCCAATCCGACAGTCTCAACAGCAGGAGTACATCTCAAAAGATGATTTTTGAGTGAAGTCGTAATAAAGCTCCATCAACACTTCTGACATTTCCCCAAAATCTGCTCGCTGGTGATAAAAGGATTAACTGTCCACACCTGATTTTCCAAGTCCTGCACATGCTTCTGAGGAAAATATGTTTCAAAAATATGTTTCAGGAAATGATCTACTTCCTCCTACACACTCTTCCTCTAGGGCTGGTTTCTTTAGGTACTTCAACAAAGACATACGTAGTGTCTTAATCTGCAAATCAAACTCACAAAATACTGAAGTTGCTAGAATAGAAAATGCAGAATATCACGACAAGAAAATGGCACAATCTAACTTTAGATTGCCTTAAAATGGGGCTCAAATCTCCTTATATAGTTAGAATTAATGTTGCTTGATTCAAATAAGTGCTGGTAGATTGAAGTACAGTAAATATAAATAAAATTCTAGTTTTAGCAGAAAAGTAGCTAAATTGGCAACATAAAGTAAAGTTACAGTTCAACAGTTGCCTATGGCATTCTACCAGTGTTGCCATTTATAAATTTATGATCCCACTACTGGTGGGATCATACATTAGGATCTAAAAAGTCATATTGCAGTAAATTTGGGAAATATCCTGCTACTTTGAAATTAGAAAACCATAGGTAGAGAGAAAAACGTCAAATTTTCAGCTCCACTGCCATTAAAACCAATAAGAGCTTACTAACCACTTTAATGGCAATGCCTTTTATAAGTATAGAAAAAATATACATAAATATCTGAATAAATTAAGTCATTCACCCTTCATTCACCCCTCTAATTTCCTTCACCCCAAAAATAATTTCATTCAGCCTTGGATGAACCATTCACCAGTTTAAGAAGCACTGCCCTAGTTTCTGGAGCTTATAGTTCCAGATATGAGAGGGGGAAAAGTTGTTCCTGAGTTTGGTGGTGCGCGCTTTCAAACTTCAGTACCTTCTGTTGGACATGAGCAGGGAGAAGAAGGAATGACCGAGGTGGGACGAGTCTTTTATGATGTTGGCTGCTTTCCCAAGGCAGCGTGGTGTCGATGGAGTCAATGTTGGGGAGTCTGGTCTGTGCGATGGACTGGGCTACATTCACAACTCACAGCATTTCTGTGCGGAATTGACACAACATGACAGAAGCACTTGTATCACTGAGACATAGAAGGCTCTGGGCCAGGTGTAGGAAGATGGGATTAATATGGACGGGTCCTCATGGGTTGGCATGGACAAGTCGAACATAGAACAGCACAGCATAGGAACAGGCTCTTTGGCCCACAATGTTTGTACTGGACACCAACTCTAATGTGCACACAATCCATATCCCTACTTTCCCTTCATATCCATGTGCCTATCCAAAAGCCTCTTAAACACCACTATTGTATCTGCCTCCATCACCACCCCTGGCAGTATGTTCCAGGCACCCACCACCCTCTGTGTAAAAAAACTTGCCCCGCACATCCCCTTTAAACTTTGCTGCACTCACTTCAAGGTCTTATAGCCCTTGATATTCTCACCTTGGGGAAAAAGGTTCTGACTGTCTACCTGATCTATGCCTCTCATAATTCTATATACCTCTATCAAGTCTCCCTGCAGCCTCCTTCGTTCCAGAGAGAACAATCCAAGTCTGTCCAACCACTCTCTGTAGCCAATAATTCCTAATCCAGACAACATTGCCTTGGGCAGGGTTGCCTGTATGACTTATTGAGTCAAGTGCTTACATTCCCCTCAGCTGTCTCAATGTTTCATTCGAACACAAGTGACAGCCCAGTCAATATTCGACCTTTCTAAGCAAGCCGCAGGTGTCTCCTGTGAGTGGCCAGCTTTATTCTCTGCCGTTGTGACTGATGATGCGTTGGACTTTCTCCAGGCAACGGCTGAATGTTGATGAGATGAGAGGCAAGCCTTCTGAGAGCTCTCATTCAGCACACGGTTTGCTTGTTGAAATAGTACTTCACTCACCTCGATCAGTCCAAAGTGTTCTTCATCTCAGCCCGCTGAGGATTTCTCAATGCTTTGTTGACAACGGCTTGCAGCTTCACGCTGTGCTCACCAAAGCCAATGTGGCCAGTTTGAAGAAGGCTAGACTGATGGGACTGAAGGCTGATAAATCCCCAGGGCCTGATGGTCTGCATCCCAGGGTACTTAAGGAGGTGGCTCTAGAAATCGTGGACGCATTGGTGATCATTTTCCAATGTTCTATAGATTCAGGATCAGTTCCTGTGGATTGGAGGGTAGCTAATGTTATCCCACTTTTTAAGAAAGGAGGGAGAGAGAAAACGGGAAATTATAGACCAGTTAGTCTGACATCATAACAGGTATAACAGGTATAACAGAGCTTTATTTGTCGTTCGGTACCGAAGTACCGAACGAAACTACATAGCAGTCATAGAAAAAAAAAAAAGAACACAAGACACATAACCCCAACACAAACGTCCATCACAGTGACTCCAAACACCCCCTCACTGTGATGGAGGCAACAATACTTCCCCTCTCTTCCCCACGCCCACGGACAGACAGCTCGTCCCCGACCGACCCGCACAGTCCCCGCACCGGGCGCTGAAACGTCTCGCGGCCGAACCGGGCGATGAAAGGCCCGCGACCAAGCCTTGCGCAGCTAAGTCCCGCAGCCGAGCCGCACCAGCGGTGAAAAGTCCCGCAGCCGAGCCGCACCGGGCGGTGTTAAGTCCCGCAGCCGAGTTGCACCGGGCGGTGTTAAGCCCCGCAGCCGAGCTGCACCGGGCGGTGTTAAGCCCCGCAGCCGAGCTGCACCGGGCGGTGTTAAGCCCCGCAGCCGAGCTGCACCGGGCGATGTAAGTCCAGCGGCCAAGCCGCACCGGGCGATGTAAAGTCCAGCGGCCGAGCCGCACCGGGGGATGTTAGGCCCCGCAGCCGAGCCGCACCCCGCGCCGTGAGGAAGAGAAAAGTTCCCCACACCCACCCACCCACACCCACCCCCCACACACCACCACCTCCTCCCACACATACACAATCAAAAAAAAATATATAAAAATCATCCCAACACCGACATTCAACAAAAAAAAGACGGACAGACTGCTGGTCAGCCGCTGCCGTTAGGCGCCGCCACGTGGTGGGGAAGACGATGGAGTCAATTATAAAAGATGAAATTGCGGAGCATTTGGATAGCAGTAACAAGATCGTTCCGAGTCAGCATGGATTTACGAAGGGGAAATCATGCTTGACTAATCTCCTGGAATTTTTTGAGGATGTAACTAGGAAAATTGACAGGGGAGAGCCGGTGGATGTGGTGTACCTCGACTTTCAGAAATCCTTCGACAAGGTCCCACATAGGAGATTAGTGGGCAAAATTAGAGCATATGGTATTGGGGGTAGGGTACTGACATGGATAGAAAATTGGTTGACAGACAGAAAGCAAAGAGTGGGGATAAATGGGTCCCTTTCAGAATGACAGGCAGTGACCAGTGGGGTACCGCAAGGCTCGGTGCTGGGACCGCAGTTATTTACAATATACATTAATGACTTGGATGAAGGGATTTAAAGTACCATTAGCAAATTTGCAGATGATACAAAGCTGGGTGGTAGTGTGAGTTGTGAGGAAGATGCTATGAGGTTGCAGGGTGACTTGGACAGGTTGTGTGAGTGGGCGGATGTTTGGCAGATGCAGTTAAATGTGGATAGGTGTGAGGTTATCCACTTTGGTGGTAAGAATAAGAAGGCAAATTATTATCTGAATGGTGTCAAGTTAGGAATAGGGGACGTACAACGAGATCTGGGTGTCCTAGTGCATCAGTCACTGAAAGAAAGCATGCAGGTACAGCAGGCAGTGAAGAAAGCCAATGGAATGTTGGCCTTCATAACAAGAGGAGTTGAGTATAGGAGCAAAGAGGTCCTTCTGCAGTTGTACAAGGCCCTAGTGAGATCGTACCTGGAGTACTGTGTGCAGTTTTGGTCTCCAAATTTGAGGAAGGATATTCTTGCTATTGAGGGCGTGCA
Source organism: Rhinoraja longicauda (assembly GCF_053455715.1). Taxonomy (NCBI): domain Eukaryota; kingdom Metazoa; phylum Chordata; class Chondrichthyes; order Rajiformes; family Arhynchobatidae; genus Rhinoraja; species Rhinoraja longicauda. The sequence continues at coordinate 72,146,259 of NC_135959.1, read as the reverse complement.
GCGTAGGTTTACTAGGTTAATTCCTGGAATGGCGGGACTGTCATATGTTGAAAGACTGGAGCGGCTAGGCTTGTATACACTTGAATTTAGAAGGATGAGAGGGGATCTTATCGAAACATATAAGATTATTAAGGGGTTGGACACATTAGAGGCAGGAAACATGTTCCCAATGTTGGGGGAAGTCCAGAACCAGGGGCCACAGTTGAAGAATAAGGGGTAGCCATTTAGAATGGAGATGAGTAAAAACATTTTCAGTCAGAGAGTTGTAAATCTGTGGATTTCACTGCCTCAGAAGGCAGTGGAGGCCAATTCTCTGAATGCATTCAAGAGAGAGCCAGATAGAGCTCTTAAGTATAGCGGAGTCAGGGGGTACGGGGAGAAGGCAGGAACGGGGTACTGATTGAGAATGATCAGCCATTGAATGGTGGTGCTGGCTCGAAGGGCCGAATGACCTACTCCTGCACCTATTGTCTATTGTCTATTGGGTTCCGACCCAAAACGTTGCATATCCATGTTCTCCACAGATACTGCCTGACATGCTGAATTAATCCAGCACTTTGTGCCTCGCTTTGTAAACCAACATCTGCAGTTCCTTGTGTTTATTCTTGATTCTTGAGAGTAGTCAACAAATCAATTATTGTTTGAACCCATGGCTATCATGAAGAGGGCAACTGCAAAATTGATCTTTCCTTTACCTGTGCAGAATGACTTGTGAATTGTGGAGTTGTACGGTCATGCAGGGTGAGAACAGGCCCTTCGGCCCACTCATCTAAATCGTTAGATTTTGTCCTTTATCTGTCCGAATGCCTTTTAAATATTGTTATTGTACCTGCCTCAACTATCTCTTCTGTCAGCTCATCCCATGTACCCACCACCCTCTGTGTGAAAACGTTGCCCTTCAGATTCCTTTTAAATCTTTCGCCTCTCATCTTAAACCTCTGGTTCTTGATTCCCCTACCCTGGGGGAAGGACTCTGTGCATTCACCCTATCGATTCCCCTCAAGATTTTATACGCCTCCATAAGATCACCCCTTAACCTCTTGCTTTCCAGCTTACCATTTAGACCATTTAGAACTGAGATGAGGAAAAACATTTTCAGTCAGAGAGTTGTGAATCTGTGGAATTCTCTGCCTCAGAAGGCAGTGGAGGCCAATTCTCTGAATGCATTCAAGAGAGAGCTGGATAGAGCTCTTAAGGATAGTGGAGTCAGGGGGTATGGGGAGAAGGCAGGAACGGGGTACTGATTGAGAAGTATCAGCCATGATCACATTGAATGGCGGTGCTGGCTCGAAGGGCCAAATGGCCTCCTCCTGCACCTATTGTCTATTGTATATTGTCTATTACTGACATCTTTCCTAGAACAGGGGTACCAAAACCGAGCACAATGCTGCAACAATGTGGCTTCACCAACATCTGTTAACAAGTGAAAGATACGTAGACTGAAGAAGCCAGTCTCTCCTCTGTACTTATGTCCTGGGTCTTGCGGTATGAACTTGCACAGTGGCAACTTCCAGGTGGTGTCCTTCTGATTGGAGAAGAGGGTAGAATGTTGAATGGATATTAAAACAGTTGGCGACTGAAATTGTAGGGAGAGGTAGAGTGGCGTGTATTATTTGAACTTGGAGAATTCAATGTTTATACCATAAAGGAGGCCACATCAGAAGCACCATGAACAGGCCCATAGAACCATGTAGCATAGTAACATAGAACAGTACCACACATGAACAGGCCCATCGACCCACAATGTCTGTGCCGAACATGATGCCAAGACCATCACATCTACCTGAGCATGAATCATTTCCCTCCATTGCCTGCATATCCATGTGCTTACCCAAAAGTCTAAAACTGCGTCATCGAATCTGCCAGCACCCTGGTAGCACATTCCAGGCACTCATCAATCACAAGTAAAAAAGTTGCCCTGCACATCTCCTTTAAACTTTGCCCCTCTCACTTGAAGCTGTGCCCCCTGGTATTTGATTTTTTCCATCTTGGGAACAAGGTTTTGAAAGTCTACCCGACGGCTGTATGGAACTTTGTTCGAGCCACATTTGGAGTATCGCATGCAGTTCTGGTCACCCCATTACAGGAAGGATGTGGAGGCTTTAGAGAGAGTGCAGAGGAGGTTTGCCAGAATGTTTGAAGAAGGTTCTCAACCCAAAACATCACCTATCCATGGTTTCCAGAGATGCTGCTTGACCTGTTGAGTTACTCCAGCACTTTGGATCCCTTTGTTTACCAGAATGATGCCTGGATTAGGGGGTATTAGCTACAGGGAGAGGTTGGACAGACTTGAATTGTTTTCTCTGGAACGCCAGGGACTGCAGGGAGACGTGATAAAAGTTTATAACATTCCAGCATTTGTTCACTTGACATGCAGTCTCGGGTGTGGGAAACTATCCATATGTATTTCTACACTCCCTAGTCATTCTCTCATGAAGTCAGGCATCACACAGCACTGAAGCGTTGAGTTTTTGTTCAGCTAAATGAGGCAAGTGGCCCTCACACATGGGACTTGTGTGTCATTCAGCCACACACCCCATCCTCTGCTTGTCACCAAATGGGCCTGGCACGCTTACTGCATCTGCAAATAATAATTCGTCATGTAAAATGCCATTTTGGATTGGTTCGACATGAATACGATTACGGTATCATTGCGTTGCAGGACAATAGTTCCAACCCAAAATGTCACCTCCCCACATTTTCCAGAGATGCTGCCTGGTCCATGGAGTTATGCCTATCATTGCAGAGAAACAGGGAAGGGTGGCAGAGTGGCACAGCTGGAGGAGCCGCCTCTGCCTGTGCCAGAGAACTGGGTTTGATCCTGACGTCGGATGCTGCCTGCGTGGAGTTTAAACTCTATCCCTGTCACCACGTTGGTTTCCTCTGGGTGCTCTGGTTTCCTCCCACATCCCAAAGATGTTTGGGTTTGTAGTGTTGAGGGAGTGGGTGAGAAAGTGGGATGATGGTTCAATGGTACTTTATTGTCACATGCTCTGTGAGATTCCTTTTGTTGCATACAGTTCAGTAAAAAAATCTTAGCATACCTAGACACAATCAAATTAAGTACAAGAGTGTACGACTTGTAGATTACACTGAAGTACATAGTACATAGAAACATAGAAAATATGTGCAGGAGGAGGCCATTTGGCCCTTTGAGCCAGCACCGCCAATCATTGTGATCATGGCTGATCATCCACAATCAGTAACGTGCCTGCCTTCTCCCCATACCTCTTGATTCCACTAGCTCCTAGAGCTCTATCTAACTCTCTTTTAAATTCATCCAGTGAATTGGCCTCCACTGCCTTCTGCGGCAGAGAATTCCACAAATTCACAAGAGTCGACACATTTCCGGCCCCATCTTGTACCCTTCAAGTTCAGAGTTGTATCTCTCGATTCAATTCAATTAAAAAAAGATAACAGATCCTAAAAATAACTCCGTATTCCCATGTTAATTGTCAAGTGGAGGGGTTAAAAAAACTCAACCAGTAAATGTTAGTCATTGAGTGATGGGAATAACACAATTCATAATGTTTTTTTGATCTGCCACTTTAATTTGTTTTTACTGAGCCAGTGGCAGCACATTGAATATTTAAATTAATTTTATAGCAAGCTCTTGAGTAAAATGCATCACCAATCAAGTTTGCCCAGATATATTTCTGCTGTATAATTAGCAAGCACAACGATGCAATAATTTAACATCTGTGACAGCGGAGGTGGCTCATTTAAAGCTGCTTAAATGAAATCAGCGGCCCACAGAGTGACATTGTGGAGATGCTATCAATAAAAAACAAATAAAGATAACTGTGGGGAGATTGGGATGTTAAAGTATTTAATCGTAGTGTGTGTGGAGGAATGATGACCAAATCAAATCGTCATATTGTTGCCATGATACTGTGGGTAAGTCTCATTGAGATTCATCAATAACCATCTCCTTCTTGGGTCTTTAGCTTTAGGATTATTATTGTCACGTGTACTGAGGTACAGTAAAGCGCTTTTGTTTTGCATGCTATCCAATCAGATCAGATAATACTGTACATAAATACAATTGTCAAACTCATGCGGGCCCAGTCCCTCCCCTGGCACTCACTGCCGGCCCAGTCCCACCGCCGGCACCCACCACCGGCCCAGTCCCACCACCGGCACTCACCACCGGCCCAGTCCCACCCCCGGCACCCACCACCGGCCCAGTCCCACCCCCGGCACCCACTACGGGGCCAGTCCCACCCTCGGCTCAGTCCCCCCTCCAGCACCCACCATCGGCCCAGTCCCACCCGTGGCCCAGTCCCCCCCTCCAGCACTCACCACCGGCCCAGTCCCACCCCCGGCACCCACCACCGGCCTAGTCCCACCCCCGGCACCCACCACCGGCCCAGTCCCACCCCCGGCACCCACCACCGGCCCAGTCCCCCCCTCCAGCACCCACCACCGGCCCAGTCCCACCCCCGGCACCCACCGCCGGACCAGTCCCACCCCCGGCACCCACCACCGGCCCAGTCCCACCACCGGCCCAGTCCCCCCTCCAGCACTCACCACCGGCCCAGTCCCACCATCGGCCCAGTCCCATCCCCGGCACCCACCACCAGCCCAGTTCCACCCGCGGCACCCACCGTGGGCCCAGTCCCATGCCCGGCCCAGTCCCACCTCCGGCACCCACCACCAGCCCAGTCCCACCACCAGCACCCACCACCGGCCCAGTCTCACCATCGGCCCAATCCCACTCCCGGCACGCACCACCGGCCCAGTTCCACCCTCGGAACCCACCACCAGCCCAGTTCCACCCTTGGCACCCACCGTGGGCCCAGTCCCACCCTCGGCTCAGTCCCCCCTCCAGCACCCACCATCGGCCCAGTCGCACGTCCGGCCCAGTCCCACCTCCGGCACCCACCACCGGCCCAGTCTCACCTCCGGCACCCACCACCGGCCCAGTCCCACCCCTGGCACCCACCACCGGCCCAGTCCCCCCTCCAGCACCCACCACCGGCCCAGTCCCCCCTCCAGCACCCACCACCGGCCCAGTCCCCCCTCCAGCACCCACCACCGGCCCAGTCCCCCCTCCAGCACCCACCACCAGCCCAGTCCCACCCTCGGCACCCACCACCGGCCTAGTCCCACCTCCAGCACCCACCACCGGCCCAGTCCCCCCTCCAGCACCCACCACCGGCCCAGTCCCCCCTCCAGCACCCACCCTCGGCACCCGCCACCAGCCCAGTCCCACTCCCGGCCCAGTCCCACCCTCGGCACCCACCACCGGCCCAGTCCCACCACCGGCCCACACTCGACTGCCCGCCGCCAGGTCCTTTCTTGGATGGTGCTGTAGCGCATCGCTGGGAATCTTTTTACTGGGGTAATTATATCAAGAACCAGAGGAGATAGGTTATGTGAGAGGGGAAAGATTTTATAGGAACCTGAGGGGCAACTTTTTCATAGAGAGGGTGGTGGGTATTTGGAATGAGCTGCTGGAGGAGGTGGTTGAGGCAGGTGTTATAACAATGTTTAAAAGACACTTGGACAAGTACATGGATAGGAAAGGTTCAGAGGAATTGGGCCAGATGCAGGCAAATGGCACTAGTTTAGTTGGGGCATCTTGGTCGGCATGGACGACTTGTGCAAAAGGGCCTGTTTCCGTGCTGTGTGACTCTATGTCTATGTGTATGGTCCTATGTGACTGCAAATTGGGAGATGCTCCAGCTCAGAATGTGAGTGGAATCAGTGCTGCATGTTTAATTCACCAGATTACTGGTATAGCAAGCACACTATCCATGTTAAGCTTAGTTTACAGGTACAGCAATGAAACCGGCCCTTCAGCCCACCGAGTCTACATCAGCCATCAATCACCTGCTCACACTAGCTCTATGTTATCCCAACCTTTCAACCGCTCCCTACACCCTCGGGGCAATTTACAGAGGGCCAATTAAACTACAAACCCGCACGAGCTGTGGGAAGTGGGAGGAAACCGAAGCACCCGGAGGAAACATACAGGGAGAACGTGCAAACTCCACTCAGACAGCATCCGAGGTCAGGATGAAACCTGGGTCTCTGGCGCTGTGAGGCAGTAACTCTACCCACCATTATTAAGGGATTGGACACGCTAGAGGCAGGAAACATGTTCCCAATGTTGGGGGAGTCCAGAACCAGGGGCCACAGTTTAAGAATAAGGGGTAGGCCATTTAGAACGGAGATGAGAAAAAACTTTTTCAGTCAGAGAGTTGTAAATCTGTGGATTTCTCTGCCTCAGAAGGCAGTGGAGGCCAATTCCCTGGATGCTTTCAAGAGAGAGTTAGATAGAGCTCTTAAGGATAGCGGAGTCAGGGGGTACGGGGAGAGGGCAGGAACGGGGTACTGATTGTGAATGATCAGTCATGATCACATTGAATGGTGGCGCTGGCTCGAAGGGCCGAATGGCCTACTCCTGCACCTATTGTCTATTGTTTATTGTCTATTGTCTATATTGTCATTATTTGTAAAATTGGAAATGAGTAAACCCACCTGGTAGTTTCATAATCGACTCATATCAATTAATAATGTGCCTTGTAAATAGTCAGAGACTCAAAAATCTCAGTGTACCTCCAAAATATGATGAGACTCCTGTCACTGCTGGAGATAATTGCATTCATCAAAATTACAATACGTGAGAGGATACAACATTTTAATATTCAGTGCAGACTAGACCACCTACTAGGCTGGATCATTTTGACAAATAACACCAGAGGCAGCTCACTTAATTAACAACCAGTATCTCTGCAGGTACAAGAAATAAGAGATTAAAGCAGAAAATGCTGGAACACTTGTGAGGTCAGACAGGCTTTGCTGAGAGAAAAATAAACTTTTAAAATTCTGGTGACACCTGGGGAATACCAACAGTCCTGTGATTAATTTCCTACATTCATTCCTCTTGAGGATAAACAAGTTTTGGACACACACATTTACTGATCAGCCGCTCACGGCAGTTTTACTAAACATTCGTGGCTACTGCTCAGGGAAGTATAGAGAGAAGGAAGGAGGTAATGATTTAATTCTGTTGAGCATTGGTGAGAGAATATCTGCAGCGCACCGCTAACTTTTGGTTAAAGAAAGGCACAAAGTGCTGGAGTAACTCAGCGGGTCAGGCAGCATCTCTGGAGAACATGGATAGGTCATGCTTCTTCAGACTGATTGTAATGGAATGGGAGAAACCTATTAACACCCCCCCTCCCCCTCCCCCTCCCTTGCCTCCTTCTGCCACCCTAGTTGTCTAACCAGTTCCACAGTTCACAGATCACACCTTCCCTGGCCAACAGGGACCCACCAGTAATTCTCAAATACTGATTGAGAATGATCAGCCATGATCACATTGAATGGCGGTGCTGGCTCGAAGGGCCGAATGGCCTACTCCTGCACCTATTGTCTATTGTCTATTGCCTATTGTCACCCTTCCTGAGGTCATCTGTTTGTGTCTCTTTTTGTAACCAGCAACTGAACTATGTGTCCACAGCTAATATTGGTATTCTTAATGAATGATATCAAATATCTAATGATGTATGTGTGGATAAGAAGGGGTTAGAGGGACATGGGCCAAATGCAAGCAAATTGGACTAAGCAGTATGCCAACTTGGTCGGCATGGACATGGTGGGCCATTGGGCATGTTTCAGTGCTCTACGACACTATGAAGGGAAGACATACATTTCATCTGAATCGTGTCCTTGCTATAGTTTTCATCCGAGACAGAGCATGGAAACAGGCCCTTTGGCCCACCGTGTCCACGCTGACCATCAATCACGTGTTCACATTATTTCTTTGTCATCCCACTTTTTCATCCACTCCCTACACACGATGGGGCAACTTAGAGAGGGCTAATTAACCTACAAACCCGCATGTCTTTGGCATGTGGGAGGAAACCAGAGCACCCGGGGGAAACCCACGCAGTCACAGGGCGAACGTGCTCAGAGACAGCACCCGAGGTCAGGATCGAACCCGGGTCACCGGCACTGTGTGGCAGTGGCTCTAGCTGCTGTGCCACTCTGGTGCCCTCTGCCTTTAGTAGAAAGGTCCCAACCCTAAACCTCATCTGCCATTGCCTTCCACAGATGACGCCTGACCCGCTGAGTTCCTCCAGCACTTTGCTTTTTTAGTCCTGACAGGATATTTCTTTGTTTGTTGAAAATGACTTGGAAATTTTAACTTACTTCTAAAAATGCCAGATTGGCATACTCACTGCAGCACCTGAATCATGAGGCATAATGTAAAGATTGTACAATGCAATATGGATAGCTAAATAATCCAGCACCACAATAGGTTAATACCAGCTCAGTGAAGCCTCAGAGGCAGCTGTTGAACGGTGATAAGCAAGAATTTATGTGATCCATTGTTTTCTTGCATAAAAATCATTAAAAATAAACCACAGACGGAGACATTCAAACAATCATGCTGGCACCTCCAATGTTTAATACACTCATTCCCATCCCTCGATATTCTTTCTTTTGAAATTCTTATTCACGTTTAAATGACAAGTCTTTGCCTCCATTGGTGGCTGTAATCACGCATCCCATACTATGATAAAATAAGAAAACGATTCCCTTTTCTTTCCAAATTACAATCACCGTCGGGGCCAACTTGACGATGACTTACCCATCAACCTTCCCCTCTTCACCCTCGCAAACCCCTTCAAACGTTTCTAGACGTGTTTCTTTTTAAATTCATTAAATTCTGTTTCCTTTTGGAAATTAGAGTCACAGAGTCATACAGCACGGAAACTTGTCCACACCGACCCAAGATGCCCATCTACACTAGTCCCCACCTGCCCGCGTTTGACCCATATCTCTCTCAACCTTTCCTATCCATGAACCTGTCCAAGTGTCTTTTAAATGCTGTCACAGTACCTGCCTCAACTACCTCCTCTGGTGTCTCATTCCTTATATCCATCACGCTGTGTGTGAAAATGTCACCCTCAAAGGTTCCTATTACATCTTTCCCCTCTCACCTTAAACTTAAGTCCTCTAGTTCTTGATTCCTCTGCTCTGGATAAAAGACTGTGAATTCACCCTTTCTATTCACCTCATGACCTTGTACACCATTATAACATCATCCCTCAGCTTCCTGCGCTCCAAGGAATAAAACCCTAGCCTGCCTACCTCTCCCTGTAGCTCAGGCCCCCGGGCCCTGGCAATATCGTAAATCTTCTCTGTTATCTTTCCATCTTAACAAAATCTTTCCTCTCGCAGAGTGACCAAAACAGAACAACATAATCGTAATGAGGCATCACCAATGTCTTGTGCAACCGTAACATACCATCCCAACCTACATTCAATATCCTTAGTCCTCCTTCTGTGTTTCAGTAAGAACAGTACACTTTTTTTAAGCCTTGTCACATAATTATTGTCGATCATTCTAGTATTATTCAAGTGAATCCTTCCTGTTTCCCTTCAATGGCTTCTAGAGTCATCCAGCCACTTAACACGGATACAAGCCCCCATGCCGAACAAAATGCTCCATCTATTCCAGTCCCATTTAACTTAGAAAAGTACAGCACAGTAATACACCATTTTTATGTGAAACATGATGCCGTTAAACTAATCTCCTCTGCCTGCACATAATCCATATCCTGCCATTCCCTGCATTTCCATGTGCCTATCCAAACGGCATTATCGTTTCTGCCTCCCCCACCACTCCTGGCAGCACATTCCAGGCACCCACCACCCTCTGCGTAAAAAGCCTGCCCCGCACATTGCCTTTAAACTTTCCCCCTCTCACCTTAAAGCTATGCCCACTAGATCTTGCCAATCCACCGAAGGAATTCTGAATGTCTACACTAACACCACCTCGCATAATTTTACATACTTCTATCAGATCTCCCCTCAACCTCCAGCATTCTAGAGAAAACAATGCAAGTCTGTCCAACCTCTCCCTGTAGCCAATACCCCCAAGTCTAGGCATCTTTATGGAAATCCTCCTCTGCACCTTTTCAAAGCCGCCTCACCCTTCCTATAATGGGGCGACCAGAACTGCACGACCCCAGCCCATATTCATGTGCATCCAAACATCTTTTAAACTACCTCCTCTGGCTGGTCATTCCACATATCCACCAATCTTTGTATGAAAAAGTTGTTCCTCAGGTTCCTATTGAATCTTTTTCCTCTCACCTTAAACCCATGTCCTCTGAGTCTTGATTTCCCTACTCTGGACAAAAGAGACTGTGGATTCACTTTATCTATTCCCTTCATGATTTTACGCACCTCTATCGTATAAGAGGAAGTGTATAAAATAAAACCTTTTCTATATGGCTTGGATATCTTCCTTATAAAGTAACAAGAGGACATTAAACAATATTGTAGCAACAGTTTAATTAATATAGAAATCAATATCAATTCTCTGTCTTTCTCTTCAGTCCCATATTACAAATTTTTATTGATGTAAATCTCTGGAGATAACTACAGCAGTCCCACCATAACTAATTAAAGGCCATTCCGATTTCCTTGACTTGTTTTTTCTTAAAGTGGGATGTGGATGTCACTGTACATCCCTGAATCACCTTGAATTGGTGAATTATTGGGTCACTTTGCAGAGATTCCCAAGACAATCTGGACCCCCAGACATGAAGGGATCTACAGAGAGTGGTGGACACTGCCCGGTCTATGACTTCCCCACCATCGAAGGCCCATCACAGGTACTGACCTCCCCACCATCGAAGGCCCATCACAGGTACTGACCTCCCCACCATCGAAGGGATCTACAGGAGGCGCTGCCTCAAAAAGGCAGCCAGCATCATCAAAGACCCACACCACCCTGGCCACGCTCTCATCTCGCTGCTACCATCGGGAAGAAGGTACAGGAGCCTGAAAACCGTGACCTCCAGGTTCAAGAACAGCTTCTTCCCAGCAACCATCAGGCTCTTGAACACTGCACAACACTAACCTCAGCAACTATGATCTTCTACAGACTGTCTTTGGTTGCACTACAGACACTATTATGTCTAGTGCTACAGTTATTAATTTATTGTATTATTGATTATCATATATTTATCTGTGTGTTATTGTGCTTGTTCGTAAATTCTTGAATCACAGGATCAGAATTAGTCCATTTGGCCCATTGAGCCAACTCCGCCATTCAATCATGGCTGATCTATATTTCCTTCTCAACCCCATTCTCCTGTCTTCTCATAACCTTTGACACCCTTACCAATCAAGTCTCTACAAGTTAAGCTGTAGCAAGTAAACATTTCATTGTTCTGCACTCTGCATCTTCCTCTTAGCTCTGCCTATTGTACTTGATTTGACTTGATTGTATTTATGTATAGTATTACCTGTTCTGATTGAATAGTTGGTTTGTCGACACTGGGCCTGTACTCGCTGGAGTCTAGAAGAATGAGGAGGAACCTCATTGAAACATACAGATAGAGTGGATGTGGAGAGGATGTTTCTACTAGTGGGAGAGTCTAGTGGGAGAGGATGTTTCTACTAGTGGGAGAAGGCAGGAGAATGGGGTTCGGAGGGACAGATAGATCAGCCATGATTGAATGGGGGAGTAGACTTGATGGGCCGAATGGCCTAAATTTACTCCTATTCCTTATGACCTTTTCATCACATGCAAAACAAAGCTTTTCACTGTAACTTGGCACATGTGACAATAATAAACCTAAACTCAAAGATGAAGAACTAACAAAGAATGGTCAAATTTGTAATGTGTGAAGCAAGCGGCCAATCTCTGTCACCTCATTCGTTCCTGGATATTCGAGATTGCCTTTGAACCTCTACAAAGTGGCCTAGCATTTCATCAATTCAAGGGCAGTTAAGGATGTACAGAGACAGCCAAATCCCGCGTTAATAAAGAGGATGGAAAAGCAAGTCAAGAAAATCGGAATAGCCTTGATTAACTGTGTGCAGGAGTGTCGGAAATTCTCCAGAGATTCACATCAAGAACAGATGGTGTCGTGGGACTGAACATAAAGATAGAGAATTGATATTGATTTTGACATTAATTGGACTGCATTTGCAGTGTTGTATAAAGTTTTCGCATCACTTTACAAGGAAGTTATTAAAGCCGACGGGTAAAGATTCATGAGGGGAATAAATAGGGTGATTGCAGAGAGACTTTTACCCAGGGTAGGGGAATCAAAAACCAGAGGACATAGGTTTAAGGTGAGAGGGGAGAGATTTAATAGGAACCTGCGGGGCAACCTTTTCACAGATGGTGGTGTTTATATTGAACAAGCTACCAGGGAAAGTAGTTGAGGCAGGTCTAATACAATAGATTAATAATCAGTAAATAGGTTTAGGTTTAGGTTTATTGTTGTCACGTGTACCAAGTAATAGTGAAAAGCTTTATTTTAATGCGATCCAGTTAGATCGGATAATACTATACATAAATACAATCAAGTCAAACTAAAGTGCCTGTACAATAGGTAGAGCAAAGGGGGAGATACAGAGTGCAGAATATAGTTCTCAGCATTGTAACACATCAGCCCCAAAGACAAAGTCCAATGTCCGCAATGGGGTAGAGGTGAATCGGGCAATACCCTAGCTTATGGAAGGACCGTTCAGAAGCCAGGTAACATCTTAAGATGTTAAAATGTCTTCTACCTGTTTTCTGAATTGCAACAACGGGATGTTGAGCTGAAATGTTCAGTTTGCTTGTCTTTCTGATGAATCTGCCCATTCTCTGGGTTTTTACAACACTTCTTGGGTGCAATTACTCTTGATTAATGATCGAAGGATTGAACCCAGGTCTCTGGTGCTGTGAGGCAGCCTGCAGCTCTACCAGCTGTGCCACTGTTCCGCCCTTAATATACCAGTCCATGTATAATCTGTACTTTCCAGAAAATGCATACATTTCAGATCACTTTTACAAAGTGACATTGCTGACTGATTGTGTTAAAATTTCTACTTCAAGAGAGTCTAGAGTCAAGAATGTTTAATTGTCAAAAAAAAGACATAACGTGCTGGAGACTCAGTGGTTCAGGAACAATTGTCTTATGTATCGAAACGGAACAACGCAATTCTTACTTGCAGCAGCATAACAGGTCTGTAAACACAGCAATCAACAGATCACATAATGAAAGAAATATGAAAGCTCACTAAATTTTTAAAAAAAAGGTATATTAGTGCAAAACAATACAAATCCCAAAAGACCCTAGTGCAATGAAAACAGTTTGTGGTTTGGTTTAGTTGGTGTTTGTGGTGTTCAGTAGCTTGATGGTTGTTGGAAAGGAGCCTGGAGGGATTATGACAGCTATATACAAAAGTCAATTCTACTTGCTTTACTCCTCAATAACCAAATAAAGTTGCTGGAGCTAAACTCCTTCCCGAGAGTTCAAATGTGAAAATGTCTGTATGTGTGACTCAGCCACACACTGTGCTATTGGCAGGGCATACTGGAGCCAGGAACACACTTTACTTGTACATAATCTTTTTATTATTTACATTGACAATGCCAACTTGAGTTCAATGGAAATCCAAGCAATGCACTGTTATGAATTTGAACTGAAAGAATTATTCAAGAAGACTGCACAAAGCCAGGAAGGATATTGTGGGCTGCCGGGCTTGTATATATGAAGACATCTAACAACACCAAGTACCTATGCATCAATGGAGGGATATGGATCATTTGCAGGCAGAGGAGTTTAGAAACTATGCAGGTTGGACCAATTTGGATTGTTTTCTATGCAATGCTGAGGTTATCAGGGGGAGGAGGCAGATACGATATATAGGTAATGCAGGGACATGGATCGTATGCAGGCAGAGGAGATTAGTTTAACGGCATCAAGTTTGGCTTCTATACCTTTTTCCCAATGGTATCAGCAACATGAGAGTATAGCCTGGGTGGTGTGAATCTTTGATGATGCTGGCTGCCTTGTTGAGGCAGAGTCCCCTGTAGATCCCTTCGATGGTGGGGAGGTCAGTACCTGTGATGGGCCTTCGATGGTGGGGAGGTCAGTACCTGTGATGGGCCTTCGATGGTGGGGAGGTCAGTACCTGTGATGGGCCTTCGATGGTGGGGAGGTCAGTACCTGTGATGGACCGGGCAGTGTCCGCCACTCTCTGTAGTCTCCTTCATTCCTGGGCGTTTGAGTTGCTGAACCAGGCTGTGATGCAACCAGTCAGTGTGCTCTCCACTGTACAGCTGGAGAGGTTTGATAGACCAAATGTTAGTATTGAGGTGCCTTTGTAATGAATCTAAAAAAAGGATTATGTAGTTAGAACAATCAATGTGGTCTGGTGGTGTGCACATTCAAGCTTCGGCACAAGGTACAGAAGCTTGAAAGCGCGCACCACCAGACTCAGGAACAGCTTCTTCCCCTCTGTTAGCAAGCTTCTGAACACTCCTTCCATAAGCTAGAGTACTCTCCCCTACTCCATCCGTCTGAAGAATGGTCCCAACCCATGTTGCCTGCCCATTTCCTCCACAGATGCTGCCTGACCCACTGAGTTCCTCCAGCACATTGTTTTGCTCAAGATTCCAGCTGCTGAGTTTCCCTGTCTCCATTTTACAGCTCCGCTACAAAATCTCCTCAACGTATTCCTTCTTCAAAGATTTTCTAGGCAAACTGAAGAAGGGTCCCGATCCAAAACATTGTCTTTGCATTCCCTCCACAGATGCTGCCTGGCTGCCAGCACTTTGCATTTTGCCTTAAATTAGTAAATCTTTTCCAAACTGTGTCTGATGCATCAGCATCCTTCCTTAAATGAGGAGATAATAACTCTACGCAATACTCCAGATGTGGCCTTCCCAATGACCTGTGGAAATAAAGCTCCCTACTCACATATTCAATTCCTAAAGCAGTAAATAATAGAATTCTCTTAGATTTCCCAATTGTTTCACAATTCTCAACTGTTGTGACTGCTTGCAGTTTTCTGGGAATCGTGTGCTCTGCATCTTTTATTAATTAGATTATATTCTTCTTGCATGCACCACCAGACTCAGGAAGAGCTTCTTCCTGCTGTTATCAGACTACTGAATGGTACTGCCAGAAGCTAGGACATGATCCAACCTACCTCACTGCAGCCATTGGATTTTATTTCTCTTGAAATGTTCTGCTACAGTACTGGGAAACCGTATTCTGAACATTTCCCTTCACTCTACCATTGGTACTTGAGTTTTGCTTGCTTATATTTATGTGTAGTGTTATCTGATTTGATTAGATTGGATGCAAAACAAGAAAGCATTTTACTGTACCTTGGTATCAATGACAATAATAAACCGAAAGCTCTTTACAGAAACAAGAAACAGCAGATGCTGATTTGCAAAATGTCACCTTTCCATGTTCTCCAGAGATAATGCATCTGAACTGCTGAGTTACTCCAGCACTTTGCTGAGTTACTCCAGCACTCCACATAATTTGTGCTAAAATGGGCAGTTTCTCATTCACCCACATAATTCTCCACTCGTAGGTCTTTGCCCCATCACTTCACCTGTTTATGTTGCTTCATTGCCACTTTATAACTACTTCACTACTTACATTCCTACTTATCTTTGAAAAGATGTGTTCCCCTGGTGGTATCCATGCTGAGTTATTGTGAACAAAATTGAAAGCGCACTGCGAAAATTTCAGGGCAATTAAAACCTTCCTTCAATAATAAGTCATACGGCACGGAATCAGGACCTTTGGGCCAATTCATCCACACCAAGCAAGATGTTCCATCTAAGTTAGTCCCACTTGCTCACGTTTGGCCCATATCCCTCCAAACCTTTCCTACCTATACACTTGTCCAAATGTCTTTTACATGGTGGCTAAGCTAGCAGGGTCCAACAGTCCACCCTTGTTCCTATTGCTTGTGCCTTATCTTCCATCAAAGAACCTCAACATCTCCTGTACTTCCAAACAGAAGATCACCAATGGTTCCTAAATACTTTAACCCCCATTCCCACACTGTCCTGGGTCTCCTCCACTGTCAGTGAGGCCACACGCAAATTGGAGGAAGATCATCTAATATTTCGCTTGGACAGTTTACACCCCAGCGGTATGAATATCAATTTCTCTAACTTCAATTAACCCTTGCTTTCCCTCTCTCTCCATCTCTCCCCATCCTAGTTCTCCGTCGAGTTTGACTGTCCTCCTGATTAAATTCTACTTTGTAAGCCTCGTTGTCAGCTTCCCCTAGCAAACAATGATCTATTCTACATTTTCCTTGATTTTTGTCCCATTTGATCTCTCGTTTTCTCACCCTACCCTTCAATATCTCTCGTTTCCGTCTCCCCTGACTCTCAGTCTGAAGAAGGTCTCGAACCGAAACTACACCCATTCCTTCTATCCAGAGATGCTGCCTGTCCCACAGAGTTACTCCAGCATTTTGTGTCCATCTTCGGTGTAAATCTGTGGAATTCTCTGTCTCAGAAGGCAGTGGAAGCCAATTCTCTGGATACTTTCAAGAGAGAGTTAGATAATGATAGCAAAGTCAGAGGGTATGGGGAGAGGGCAGGAATGGGGTACTGATTGTGGATGATCAGCCATGATCACATTGAATGGCGGTGCTGGCTCGAAGGGCCGAATGGCTTACTCCTGCACCTATTGTCTATTGTCTAAACCAGCATCTGCAGTTCCTTCCGGTCAGCATGAGCAAGTTGGGCCGAAGGGCCTGTTTCCATGCTGTATGACTATTTAATTTATAATGTACAGGTTTTTCTTTAATATGGAAGCTTTTTTTACACTTTAGCACACAACGTACTTTCCATTTTACCAAATAAAAGGTGGTGTTATTTCATAAGAGTTCACTCAGAACCTTTCTCCCTTTATGTATCTCTAATTACACCTTGAATTGGTTTGAAATTTTCACTGCTAATCTTAGTTCACATCTGATGGTGACAACAAATACAGAATATCAGCTGGACATTATTTGTCCCGTCACGCTTTCTCTGAAAATGTGTTTGTGTTTGTGTCTGTGTCTGTGTATGTACGTGTGCATGAGTGTGTGTGTGAATGTGTCTGGGCCAGTCTGTGTGGTGTGTCTGTGTGTATACATTTGTACAGGAATACAGAGTACAGAGCTTTATTTGTCATTCGGTACCGAGGTACCGAACAAAATTACATTAGCAGTCACACAAAAAAAAAGAACACAAGACACATGACCCCAACACAAACATCCATCACAGTGACTCCAAACACCCCCTCACTGTGATGGAGGCAACAAAACTTCCACTCTCTTCTCCACGCCCACGGACAGACAGCTCGTCCCCGACCGACCCGCACAGTCCCCGCAAGGGGATGGAAGTCCCCACGGCCGAGCCACACAGGGCGATGTTAGGTCCCGCGGCCGAGCCGGGCGATTGAAGGCCCCGCGGCCGAGCCGCACCGGGTGCTGAAACGTCCCGTGACCGAGCCGGGCGATGGAAGGCCCCGCGGCCGTACCGTGCGCTGCTAAGTCCCGCGGCCGAGCCGCACCAGCGATGTAAAGTCCTGCGGCCGAGCCTCGCCGGGCGATGGAAGGCCCCTCGGCCGAGCCGCGCCGGGCGATGGAAGGCCCCTCGGCCGAGCCGCACCTGGCGCTGAACCATCCCGCGGCCGCGCCGGGCGATGTTAGGTCCCGCGGCCGAGCCGCACCAGCGATGTAAAGTCCCGCGGCCTAGCCGCACCAGCGGTGTAAAGTCCAGCGGCCGAGCCGCACCGGGCGATGGAAGGCCCCGCGGGCGATGGAAGGCCCGCGGCCGAGCCGCGCCCCGCACCGTGAGGAAGAGACCGAAAAAGGAAAGGTTTCCCCCACCCCCCCACACATACACAGCCAAAAAACAAAAACAATCCCAACACCGACACACAACAACAAAAAAAGGAAAAATGATGAACAGACTGCCAGCGAGCCGCAGCCATTAGGCGCCGCCACACGTGCGTGCGTTGCTGTGTGTAAGTTTGTGTGACTGAGTGTATATGTCTGTGTGTGTGTAAGTTTGCGTGATCCTGTCTGTCTAAGTTTATGCATGTATGTGTGTGGGTCTGAATGTGTGTGTCTGTGTTTGTGTCTGTAAGTTTGTGGGTATGTGGCTGTGTGTGTGAGCGCGTGTCTGTGTAAGTGTGCAAGCAATGTGTATGTGTGTGTGCTTCTCTAAGTTTGTGTGTGTGTTTGTCTGTAAGTTTGTGCACGTGTGTGTGTTTGTGTGTTGTGTGTGTGTGCATGTGTATGTGTGAGTACATGTGCATGGGTGTGCATGCCTATGCATGTGTGCCTGTGTGTGCGTGTGTGTACATGTGCATATGTGTGCATCTGTGCACGTGTGTGCGTGCGTGTGCATGTATGCGTGTGCATGTGTGCGTGTGCATGTGTGTGTATGTGTGCATATGTGTGCATGTGTGCACGTGTGTACATGTGAATATGTGTGCTTGTGTGCGTGTGTGTATGTGTGTGTGCGTATGTTTGTGCGAGTGTGCACAACAGGATTTTCCAACATCATTATTTTCCAGTTAAATACAATTCCCAAATATGGCAACAAGGAGTGTGCTAGCATTTTCACTTTTGGCAATGGATTGTTAAAAGCAAATGCAGCAGCCAACTGATTTAAAGCAAAAGTAATTCTGATGTAGCAAGGCATTTAGTCATCACTCTCATATTGGGAACAACCATCCACAGCTAGATCATACTAGATCATCGGAGATGTCCTCATTCTTTAGGAAACGGGGGTTCCCCTCTTCCATTATAGATCAGGCTCTCACTAAGGTCTCCTCGAAATCCTGCAGCTCCGCTCTTGCTCCCTCTCCCCCATTCGCAACAAGGACAGATTTCCACCAGTCCTCACCTTCCACCCCACCAGCCATCAAATACTGCATATAATCCTCCAACACTTTTGCAACCTCCAAAGGGATCCCACTATTGGCCACAACTTCCCATCTCCACCCCTTTCTGTTTTTCGCAGAGACCGTTCCCTCCGCAACTCCCTGGTCAACTCATCCCTTCCCACCCAAACCACCCCCTTCCCAGTTACCTTCCCCTGCAACCGCAGGAGATGCAACACCTGTCCCTTTACCTCCCCCCTCGACTCCAACCAAGGATCTCAACAGTCTTTTCAGATGAGGCCGAGGTTCACTTGCACCTCCTCCAACCTCATCTATTGTATCCGCTGTTCCAGGTGTCAACTTCTGTACATCGGCGAGACCAAGCGCAGGCTCGGCGTTCGTTTCGCTGAACATCTCCACTCAGTCCGCCTTAACCTACCTGATCTCCCGGTGGCTCAGCACTTCAACTCCCCCTCCCATTCCCAATCTGACCTTTCTGTCCTGGATCTCCTCCATTGTCAGAGTGAGGCTCAGTGCAAATTGGAGGAACAGCACCTCATATTTCGCTTGGGGAGCTTACACCCCAGCGGTATGAACATTGACTTCTCTAACTTCAGATAGCCCTTGCTTTCCCTCTCTCTCTATCCCCTCCCCTTCCCAGTTCTCCCACCAGTCTTACCGTTTCCAACTACATTCTATCTTTGTCCCGCCCACTCCCTTGACATCAGTCTGAGGAAGTGTCTCGACCCGAAACATCACCCATTCCTTCTGAGCAGAGATGCTGCCTGACCCGCTAAGTTACTGCAGCATTTTGTGTCTAACCACATCCACAGCTTCTGGGCAGTATCCATTTTAAATATTGCGCAGTTCCAAGAAAATGCATCTGAGCAGCTAGCTGCCTGTCTGCGGTTGGTAATGAGGACAGAAATGGGCTAAAAATCACTCTCCACCCACACTCCAGGACAGATATTATCAATATCTCATTTTATGAGGGACATAAAAAGCCGTAGTAACTCAGCAGGACAGGCAGCATCTCTGCAGAGAAAGAATGGGTGACGTTTCGGGTCGAGACCCTTCTTATGATGAACCTTTTCCTTCGGGGGGAAATAGTAAAGGCTGAGGGGAAGTATATATAATTAGAAGTATAATTCAATCATACGAGGCATAAGTAGGGTAGACAGTCAAAACCTTTTCCCCAGGGTGGAGATGTCAAATGCTCGAGGACATAACTGGATGTAAATAGGCCGCAATCTGGCAGAACAAGCCAAGAAGGATATTCAACCATCACAGTTGTCACTGATGTCTTAAAATATCACATGAGTCCTGAGGCAGGCTCTCGCCCGAAACTTTGACAATACCTCCCCTCCACAGATGCTGCCTGACCCGTTGATTTCCTCCAGCACTTGGTACTTTGCTCCAGATTCCAGTAGCTACAGTCTCTCGTGTCTCCGTTTTCCCTCTCCAATAAAAAGCCTCTTCAAGGTACGCTGAAGGTAAAGAATTAATAGGAAGCTGAGGGGCAACTTTTTCACCCGGATATATGGAATGAGATATATGGAATGGATATATGGAATCAGTCTGAAGAAGAGTCTCGACCCGAAACGTCACCCATTCCTTCTCTCCTGAGATGCTGCCTGACCTGCTGAGTTACTCCACCATTTTGTGAATAAATACCTTCGATTTGTACCAGCATCTGCAGTTATTTTCTTACACTATGGAATGAGATATATCAACCATAATAACATTTTGAAGACATTTGGACTAGATTTAGAGGAATATGGACAAAACACAGACAAATAGGAGGGACATCTTGGGCAAAGGGCCTGTTTCCATGTTTTCTGACTAATTGTTTGATAAACCATTTTATTCTCTGAAACTGAATTCTATGTGCTGCATTTTGCAGACTTACTAGTGATATAATGATACAATTGAACATGTTAAGCATGTCTGTAAACAAACAAAAATAGAATTGTCTAACATTTATCATACAATCAATTACCTTTAAATCAGGACGGGTAAAAAATAATGAAATGACTAAGCTGTGAACTTTGTGCATATATTATAATTACTGCCAGCATCAGCGGCCAATTGAGTTAATCCATCAGCATAATAATTCACTAATTAAAATTATTGATGTGGACTGGTTGGCCCAATGTGTGTGAGGGTACACTGTGCTGTTAGCTCCCTGATTTCACTGCTGTGTTATTGCATTAAAGATGCCACTCAGAATCTATGTTATAAAACAGTAGTTGTCCCTTCCTCCAAGACCCAAACCACCCTGGCCATGCTCTCATCTCGCTGCTACCATCGGGAAGAAGGTACAGGAGCCTGAAAACTGTGACCTCTAGGTTCAAGAACAGCTTCTTCCCAGCAACTAACAGGCTCTTGAACACTGCACAACACTAATCCCAGCAACTATGATCGTCTAAGGACTGTGTCTTTGGTAGCACTACAGACTTTGGTTTTGAACTTTTAATGTTACCTGGTATTATTGATTATTAATTTATTGTATTGTTCCAGCCTCAACTCCCTCCTCTGGCAGTTTGTTCCATACACCCACCACCAACTGTGTGAAAAAACTGCCCCTCAGCTTCTTGTTAAATTTTTGTCCTCTCACGTTAAACTTATGCCCTTTAGTTCTTGATTCCCCTACCCTGGGGAAAAGACTCTTGAGCATTCACTCTGTGCATTCCCCTCGTGATTTTAGACATCTCTATAAGATCAGCCCTAAGCCTCTGAGCATTCTAAGAAATACAGTCTTAGCCTGACCAACCTCTCTGTATAGAACCCGACTTCAGACTGTATCTAGGCAGCTAGCTCTCCCTGGATCCCATGCTATCTAACCTTTCAGAGCAGTGGTGTATTATCAAAGTTCTTGCTGAAGTCCATATAGACAATGTCTTTGGCCTTGCCCTCATCTACTTTCTTGGTTACTTCATTTAAAAGCTCAATCCCATTTTCAAAACCATGTTGACTATCCCTGCCCATTGAAATGCATTTGTATCTTATAATCTAGTCCTCAGGTTCCAGGACTTCAGTAAGTTAAACTCACAATTGCTGATAACGTCTCACCAACACTAGCGATGCCTCCAAACTTTCAGGTCTGGCCCTTTTTCTGGCTCTGTAAAAAATCAGAAGCCAGCAAGTTGATATCTTAAATCTAGCATTGGGTAGGACTACAAATGGCCAGTTGTTTACAGCTCTTCCCTTAATCAGGAATCTTTCCCCGGAATATAAATAGACTCCTTTAAACATAAGAAATTGAAACAAACAGAATCCTTTTATGTGGTGTGAACGTTCAATAAATAAAGACTGATCTTGGCAGACTGTTAACTTATGTTTGCACAAAGTCTGGGTTGAAATCAAAGGCGATTGCATGCATTACCATAGTCCCTAGGATGCCTTTGAGTCAACCACATTGAAGCTACAGCCAAAAATGCACATCAACTTCTCTATTCCTCAGGAAATTTGCCAAGTCTCCAATGACTCTTACAAACATCTACATATGCACCAAAGAAAGCATACGAAGGTCATAACGTCATAAGTGATAGGAGTTGAATTGGGCCATTCGGCCCATCAAGACTACTCTGCCATTCAATCATGGCTGATCTATCCCTTCCTCCGAACCCCATTCTCCTGCCTTCTCCCAAAAAACTCTGGCACCTGTACTAATCAAGAATCTATCTATCTCTGTCTTAAAAATATCCACTAACTTGACCTCCACATCCATCTGTGGCAAGATAATTCCACAAATTCACCACCCTCTGACTAAAGACATTTCTCCTCATCTCCTTCCCACAAGAGTGTTCTTTAATTCTGAGGCTATTCATTTAATTCTAGTCCTAGACTCTCCCACTAATGGAAACATTCTCTCCACTCTATCCACTCTACACTCTATCCAAGCCTTTCACTAATCTGTATGTTTCAATGAGGTCCCCCCTCATTCTTCTAAACTCCAGTGAGTGCAGGCCCAGTGCCGACAAACGCTCATCATAGGTTAACCTACTCATTCCTGGGATCATTCTGGTAAACCTCCTCTCGACCCCCTCCAGAGCCAGCACATCCTTCCTCAGATATGGTGCCCAAAATTGCTCACAACATTCAAAATGCGGCCGTACCAGCGCCTTGTAGAGCCTCTTCATTACATCCTTGCTTTTGTATACAAGCCCTGGTGAAATAAATGTGAGCATTGAATTTGCTTTCTTTACTATCGATTCGACTTGCAGCTGAACTCTTTGGGAATCCTGCACCAGCACTCCCAAGTCCCTTGGCACCTCCGATTTCTCGATTCTCTCCCCATTTAGAAAATACTGACAGGTTGCATTGCAACTTGGTTTGGAACAACGCTGCCCAAGACCAAATAAATTGCAGAGTTATAAATGTAGGCCAGTCCATCACACAGACCAGACTCCCCAACATAATCCCAATCTACACTTCACGCTGCCTCGGGAAAGCAGTCGACATAATCGGACCTTTCCCACCCTGATCATTCCTTTTCACCTCCCTCATTAGGCAGAAGATACAAAAGCTTAAAAGTGAGTACCACCAGATTCCAGAATTTCTTTTCTTCTGTTATTTGGCTTCTGAATGGTTCTTTCATAAGCAAGAGTACAGTCCTGATTCTCCAACATACCTCATTGTGGATATTGGATATTTTCAATGGAACTGTGACACTACAAAGCTTAAAAAATTATAGAGGTATTTATTCACAAAATGCTGGAGTAACTCAGCAGGTCAGGCAGCATCTCAGGCGAGAAGGAATGGGCGACGTTTCGGGTCGAGACCCTTCTTTAGACTGTTATTTTCTTACACTTATATTCTACACTCTGGTACTTTTCCCTTTGTTCTACCTATTGTACTTGAGTTTGACAATTGTATTTATGTACAGTTCTTGAATCCAGAGGTCACGGTTTTTCAGACTCCTGTACCTTCTTCCTGATAATAGCAGCGAGATGAGAGGGTGGCCAGGGTGGTGTGGGTGTATGATGATCCAGAGTCAAGAGAGTGTTTACTTGTCATATGTATAATTAGTGTTGGCATCATGCTCAGCACGGACACTGTGGGCCGAAAGGCCTGTCCCTGTGCTGCGCTTTTTTACGTTCTACATATCCCTCAATTGCACAAATTCACTTTGAAGGTGATTTAATTGACGGTGACTATTTTATGAATCTCCCCAGAATGAACACGTATTTTTTGTTGTTGTTGACATGGTGTGAGTTGTGGATAACATGATTCTGAATGCCTCAGTGAATTTGTTATCTGTAATTGTCTGATATTTAATTGGGTGAGAAAATCCGTGGCAATCTGATACAGCACACATGGTGTGCAGTTTGTTTCCAGAATCTGTAATTCACATGAAAATTGCCTTCCAGCTCCGTGCTGGGGAATTGCTTGGTTGCTTCAGAGGATCAGAATCTATTTAGCTGTACGGTATTTTAAGGTAGTAATAATGGACGTTTAGAAATTATAATGTTATCATATCTTCCCGGCAGTGCATTTTCACTTTCAGCAGGATTCAGGAGAGAATTGAAGGGACAAACCAACAAATTCTGAAGTGTCTGAAGACGGGTGCTGACCTGAAACGTCATCTGCCCATTCCCTCCCTTGATGCTGCCTGACCTGCTGAGTTCCTGCAGCACTTTGTGTTTTGCTCAAGATTCCAGCATCTGCAGGTACTTGACTCTGCAAATTCTCTCTCCTAATCAAGCCGCCTGTCCCTCAAGGTCGCATAGAGTTACACAGCCAAGGAAACAGGCCCTTTGGCCCAACCTGTCCATCCCAACCAAAATGACACCATGGGCTAGTTCCATATGAACTAATATACATTTGGACAGGTACATATCATATCATATCATACACATACAGCCGGAAACAGGACTTTTCGGCCCTCCAAGTCCATGCCGCCCAGTGATCCCCGTACATTAACACTATCCTACACCCACTAGGGACAATTTTTACATTTACCCAGCCAATTAACCTACATACCTGTACGTCTTTGGAGTGTGGGAGGAAACCGAAGATCTCGGAGAAAACCCACGCAGGTCACGGGGAGAACGTACAAACTCCTTACAGTGCAGCACCCGTAGTCAGGATCGAACCTGAGTCTCCGGCGCTGCATTCGCTGTAAAGCAGCAACTCTACCGCTGCGCTACCGTGCTACCGCTACATGGATAGGAAAAGTGGATATAGGCCAAACATGGGCAGATGGGACTAGTATAGATGGGGTACCTTGGTCAGCATGGATGAGTTGCGCAGAAGGACTTGTTTCCATGCTGTACCACTCCATGCCTTCCTATGTAGAAACAAGGACTGCAGATGCTGGAGATGCTGGAGTAACTCAGCAGGTCAGGCAGCATCTCCGGAGAACATGGACAGGTGACGTTTCAGGTAGAGACCCTTCTACAAACATATGACTGTATATTACGTTCCATATATAATTATAAAGTAACCTTTATGTGCACTGAATTGAACTGTGAAAAAAAATGTCATCAATTCAAAGTCCGAAATTTTCTTGGTTTAGGTTTAGGCTTATTAATGTACATTGAAAAGCTTTGTTGTGCATGATCTCTAAACAGATCAGATCATTGGCTTCTGTATATTGTCCCTAGTGTGTGGGATAGAACGAGTGAAGGGGTGATCATTGGTCTGCATGCATTCGGTGGGCTGAAGGGCCTGTTTCCACACTGTATTTCTAAACTAAATTAAACTATCAATAGACAATAGACAATAGACAATAGGTGCAGGAGTAGGCCATTCAGCCCTTCGAGCCAGCACCGCCATTCAATGCGATCATGGCTGATCACTCTCAATCAGTACCCCGTTCCTGCCTTCTCTCCATACCCCCTCACTCCGCTATCCTTAAGAGCTCTATCCAGCTCTCTCTTGAAAGCATCCAACGAACTGGCCTCCACTGCCTTCTGAGGCAGAGAATTCCACACCTTCACCACTCTCTGACTGAAAAAGTTCTTCCTCATCTCCGTTCTAAATGGCCTACCCCTTATTCTTAAACTGTGGCCCCTTGTTCTGGACTCCCCCAACATTGGGAACATGTTTCCTGCCTCTAATGTGTCCAATCCCCTAATTATCTTATGTGTTTCAATAAGATCCCCCCTCATCCTTCTAAATTCCAGTGTATACAAGCCCAATCGCTCCAGCCTTTCAACATACGACAGTCCCGCCATTCCGGGAATTAACCTAGTGAACCTACGCTGCACGCCCTCCATAGCAAGAATATCCTTCCTCAAATTTGGAGACCAAAACTGCACACAGTACTCCAGGTGCGGTCTCACCAGGGCCCGGTACAACTGTAGAAGGACCTCTTTGCTCCTATACTCAACTCCTCTTGTTACGAAGGCCAACATTCCATTGGCTTTCTTCACTGCCTGCTGTACCTGCATGCTTCCTTTCATTGACTGATGCACTAGGACACCCAGATCTCATTGAACTCCCCCTCCTCCTAACTTGACACCATTCAGATAATAATCTGCCTTTCTATTCTTACTTCCAAAGTGAATAACCTCACACTTATCTACATTAAACTGCATCTGCCATGTATCCGCCCACTCACACAACCTGTCCAAGTCACCCTGCAGCCTTATTGCATCTTCCTCACAATTCACACTACCCCCCAGCTTAGTATCATCTGCAAATTTGCTAATGGTACTTTTAATCCCTTCGTCTAAGTCATTAATGTATATCGTAAATAGCTGGGGTCCCAGCACCGAACCTTGCGGTACCCCACTGGTCACTGCCTGCCATTCCGAAAGGGACCCATTTATCCCCACTCTTTGCTTTCTGTCGGTCAACCAATTTTCTATCCATGTCAGTACCCTACCCCCAATACCATGTGCCCTAATTTTGCCCACTAATCTCCTATGTGGGACCTTGTCGAAGGCTTTCTGAAAGTCGAGGTATCCCACATCCACTGACTCTCCTCTGTCAATTTTCCTAGTTACATCCTCAAAAAATTCCAGTAGATTTGTCAAGCATGATTTCCCCTTCGTAAATCCATGCTGACTCGGAATGATCCCGTTACTGCTATCCAATTGCTCAGCAATTTCGTCTTTTATAATTGACTCCAGCATCTTCCCCACCACTGATGTCAGACTAACTGGTCTATAGTTACCCGTTTTCTCTCTCCCTCCTTTCTTAAAAAGTGGGATAACATTTGCTGTTATTCACTGCTATTCAGGCCTTGGTGACCCATTATCAGGCATAATTTTGGTGAATATACCTTTGAGCTCAATGATGAAGCAAAATATGGAAATTCATTTAAATGAGATGACAATTATTCATCTCTGGAGTATTCAAAATCTTGAACTGCAAGAAAAATAATGAAATCATAAAATGATAAAAACCAGGCCAGAAAACTACTATTAGACTGCTTGGCGACATTGTCCAACACAGGAATGATGGTGTCCTCAATGAGAAAGATCTTAAAAATGAAACCAAGGTGTTCTCAGTAAAGATAGACACAAAGTGCTGGAGTAACTCAGCTGGTCAGGCAGCATCTCTGGAGAAAAAGGATGGGTGACATTTCGGGTGAGTCTGAAACAGATTTCAGACTTTCTGATGAAAGGTGTCGACCCAAAACATCACCTAAACCTTTTCTCCAGAGTTGTTGCCTGACCCAGTGGGTTACTCCAGCACTTTGTGTCTATCTTTGGTATAAACCAGCATCTGCAGTTCCTTGTTTCTGCATGTTCTCAATAAACCTACTTTCAGTTGAAGTGAAATCTCACAATTTCACCAAACTGAATTGAAACAGATTCAAAAATCTGTTGGTGTTAGCTCAACTGACCACTGGTGAACTGAGCTAAGATAGAAGATTTCTGTTAAGGAAGGCCCTGGCAGTGGATGGAGAGAAGTTGAAACAAAGTAGAGCTGTGTTCTACTGGATGCTTTGAGAGATTTGGACCGAGCTTCAGTGCTGCCAAAAGGTGGTGTGCAGGTTGAATAGACTCCTACTGGGAATAGATTTAAAAGTCAAGAGTCAAGAGAGAGTGTTTAATTGTCATTGTACCAGCAATGTAACAATGAAATTCTAACCCTGCAGCTTAGTGGTTTGGAGAGATATGGGCCAAGCACAGGCAAATGAATGAATAAGTTTATTGGCCAATTATGTGCATAAACAAGGAATGTGCCTTGGTGCTCCACTCACAAATGACAACACAAACATACAGTTAACAATTAAGAATGAAGCATAACCACATCAAAACAACAAGGATACAACATTACGGTCTAAACATGTGGGTGAAAAGAAACCAGAGCAAAAAAGAGACTACAGACTTTGGTTATTGAATAGAACTATCACTCGTGGGAAAAAAAGCTGTTTTTATGTCTGGCTGTGGCTGCTTTGACAGTCCGGAGTCGCCTTCCAGATGGAAGTGCTTCGAAGAGTTTGTGGCCTGGGTGAGAGGGGTCAGAGATGATCTTGCCCGCTCGCTTCCTGGCCCTTGCAGTGTACAGTTCGTCAATGGGGGGAAGGTTGCAGCCAACAACCTTCTCAGCTGTGCGAACGATCCGTTGCAGCCTCCGGATGTCGTGCTTGGTGGCTGAGCCAAACCAGACCATGATGGAGAAGGCGAGGATGGACTCAA
The DNA here is from genome assembly GCF_053455715.1 of Rhinoraja longicauda. Taxonomy (NCBI): domain Eukaryota; kingdom Metazoa; phylum Chordata; class Chondrichthyes; order Rajiformes; family Arhynchobatidae; genus Rhinoraja; species Rhinoraja longicauda. The sequence goes on along the minus strand of NC_135959.1, from coordinate 72,117,992 downwards.
TGATAGCAGTATAGAATTGGACTATCATTGCCTGTGGCAGATTGTGTTTCTTCAGTTGCCGCAGGAAGTACATCCTCTGTTGGGCCTTTTTGACTGTGGAGTCGATGGTGGCCCCCCATTTAAGGTCCCTGGAGATGATGGTTCCAAGGAATTTAAATGACTCCACAGATGTGACTGTGGTGTTGTTGATGGTGAGTGGGGGGAGGGGAGGGGGAGCTCTCCAAAGTCTACAATCAGTTCCACTGTCTTGAGAGCATTGAGCTCTAGGTTGTTGTGATGGCACCAGGACGCCAGCTGTGTCACTTCCCCTCTGTAGGCAGATTCCTCCCCATCCTGGATCAGTCCAATCAGGGTAGTGTCATCCGCAAACTTGAGGAGCTTGACAGAGGAGTCTGTGGAGGTGCAGTCGTTGGTGTAGAGAGAGTAAAGGAGAGGGGAGAGTACGCAGCCTTGCGGTGCTCCTATGCTGAGGGTCTGCGGGTCCGAGATGTGCTTTCCCAGCCTCACATGCTGCTTTCTGTCCGTCAGGAAGTTGGTGATCCACTGACAGAGGGGTTCAGGCACAGTCAGCTGGGAGAGTTTGTTTAGTAGCTCTGGCACAATGGTGTTAAGAGCAGAGCTAAAGTCCACAAACAGAATCCTGGCATAGGTCCCCTTGCGGTCTAGGTGCTGGAGGATGAAGTGCAGGCCTAGGTTGACTGCGTCGTCCACCGATCTATTGGCCCTATATGCAAACTGCAGGGGGTCCAGCAGGGGGTTTGTGATGTTTTTCAGCTGGGCCAGCACAAGTCTTTCAAAGGTCTTCATGACTACAGAGGTAAGTGCGACAGGCCACTAGTCATTACGACCAGTGATCCTTGTCCTTTTGGGTACAGGGACAATAGTGGAGACCTTGAAGCAGGCAGGGACAGTGCAGGTTTGCAGGGACTGGTTGAAAATGTCTGTGTAGATCGGTGCCAGTTGTTCGGCACAGAGCTTGAGGGTAGAGGGGGAAACAAATGGGACTAGCTTTGATGGGGCACCTTGATCGGCATTGATACGATGGGCTGATGGGCCTTTTTCCATTCCGTATGGCTCACTCTGACAACCGGTCCAAAACGCATCAACACACAGATAATATACAATAGATGTCCAAAGGTATGGGGAAGGTACTAAATGAGCACTTCGCATCTGTTGTCACCAAAGGATGAGCAGAATGGTCATTCAGGTTCACCAGAATGATGCCTGGGTTAGGAGTATTAACTACAGGGAGAGGTTGGACAGACTTGGATGGTTTTCTCTGGAATGCTGGAAGTCGCGGGGGACCTGATAGAAGCATAAAGCATTATGAGAGGCATAGATAGGGTAGACAGTCAGAGCCTTTTCCCCAGGGTGGAAGGCTAGAGGGCATAGCTTTAAGGTAAGAGGGATAAAGTTTAAAGGAGATGTGCGGGGCACGTTTTTCACAGAGTGGTGGGTGCCTGGAACAAGCCATCACAGGTGGTGGCGAAGCCAGATACAACAGTGGCATTTAAAATACTTTTGGAAAGGCACATGTATATGCAGGGGACTCAAGACACACAATTGGAACCAGAGATGGTCCTGCTATTAGTCTGACAGACAGCAGCAATAGGAAGGAAAGTGACTGCTGCTGGTGGAAGGACGAATGACAGGAACATACAGACATGCATACAAATCAGCAGTAGGCCACTCGACCACTCAAGCCTGTTCTACCATTGAATAATATTCTGGATAATTTGATTGCAACCTCAGCTCAGCGTGCCTGTCTGCTGACCGTAACACGTGCTCAACAATAAATGGTATTGGTATTAGTTTATTATTGTCATGTGTACCGAGATACAGTGAAAAAGCTTGGTTTGTGTGGTATCCAGTCAAATCAGACCATACTGCACATGTTCATCAGTGATAAGAGCAGAATTAGGCTATTACGCCCATCAAATTTAGATTTTTTTTAGATTTAGAGATAGAGCACAGAAACAGGCCCTTCGGCCCACCGGGTCCGCGCTGCCCAGCAATCCCCGCACATTAACACTATCCATAACACACTAGGGACAATTTTTTTACATTTGCCCAGCCAATTAACCTACATACCTGTACGTCTTTGGAGTGTGGGAAGAAACCGAAGATCTCGGAGAAAACCCACGCAGGTCACGGGGAGAACGTACAAACTCCGTACAGACGGCGCCCGTAGTCAGGATCGAACCTGAGTCTCCGGCGCTGCATTCGCTGTAAGGCAGCAACTCTACCACTGTGCCACCGTGCCGCTCATCTACTCCACCATTCAATCACGGCTGCTCTATCATCCCTTCTCAATCCCATTCTCCTGTCTTCTCCCTATAACACCGGTACCAATCAAGAATCCCATCTCTGCCTTAAAAAGATCCATTGATTTGGCCTCCACAGCCTTCAGTGGCAATGAATTCCACAGATTCACCACCCTCTGGCTAAATAAATTCCTCTTCATCTCCTTCCTAAAGGAACGCCCTCTGATCATGTGTACAATCAAGCCAAACGCAAATACAACAGTCTGAAGAAGGGTCTCGACCCGTAACGTCACCCATTCCTTCTCTCCCGAGATGCTGCCCGACCTGCTGAGTTACTCCAGCATTTTGTGAATAAATCGCAAATACAACATATGTTTATCAATTGAGCGTACCGGTACTTTTTTGTCCCTATAAACCAGTCCATATGTTTTTTTAAATGCTGTTACAGTATCTGCCTCAGCTACCTCCTCTGGCAGCTCGTTCCATATACTCACCACCTTTTCTGTGAAAAAGTTGCCCCTCAGGTTCTTCTTATATTTTTCCCCTCTTATCTTAAACCTATGTCTTGCGATTCTTGATTCCCCTACTCAAAGACTGTGTGTTCCCCTGTTCTATTCCCCTCATGATTTTAAACACCTCTCTAAGATCACCCTTCAGCCTCCTGTGCTCTAAGGAATAAAGTCCTTGTCTGCCCAACCTCCCTATAGCTCATGCCCTAGAGTCTTGGCAACATTCTCACAAATCAGTTCTGCACTCTCTCCAGCTTAATGGAAATTATTTTTAACTGAGACCTTTCTTTCTCTTCTGCATATCTCTGCATCACAAACAGGTCTTCCAGCCCGAAAGGCAACAGTAAATGCTTGCAGTTCCAAGTGTGTTTGCAAAATCACATTTATTGCAGATCTTACATTGCAGTTTCATTGGCAGGTTGTAAATTAAAAGCTAAAAAGGCAATTGTTTCTTAAACTATTCAATAAATGACGGCAATTGGTCTGCAATGACTCAGTCACTTTATTGGGGAACACATCAGGTTTAGTTGCAAAGTAGAGATTGCATGTGTAAGATTTGTGGAGGTGAGAAAATTCTTTATTTTGTCACGTTGGGGCCGGGTGTCCTGGTGGCACTGGAATACGTGACGTAGTGGTCGGCCTGGCCCAGCGCGATGCCGTCGGCTGCTTCCACCACCGCTGCGTGCAGCTGCCCCAGGCTGTGCTTGATCCACTCGCTTCCCCGGCTGCTGTAGGGCCATTTATAGAGGCCAATTAGCCTACAAACTGCACTCTGGGATGTGGGAGCAAACTGGAGCACCCTTAGGAAACCCACATAGTCGCAGGGAGAACATACAAACTCCACACAGACAGCACCCGAGGTCAGGATCAAACCTGGCTCTCTGGTGCTATGAGACCACAGCTCCTCCAGCTGTGTCACGGCACTGCTCTTTATCTGTCCTACCTAATCTACTTTTCTATTCTGTTCCTCCGTTGCTAAACATATATTTTCACATTTTTATACTTTCATAGATTTATTATTGTTACATGTGCTGAAGTACAGCAAAAAGTTTTGTTTTGCATTGGAGAAAGCCTAGGACTGAAAGGTCTGTGTGGGAATGAGAAAGGGAGTTAACATGGTTTGCAATTTAGTTTTTTTATTATAACCATGTAGTTAAATAACCATGTTTCTGTAATCTTAAACTATGTATGTCAGGTGATATAGAATCGAGAGATTATGTTTTAATGCAAAAAGTGAAAGCTACTTTCCATTTCTGTGGGAACATCTGCTACCGAAATCCATTAAGTTATCATCCAGAATAGCCAGCAGCTATGTTCCACATCCAAGTATTTGTCTCCATTTCTTGGTGTTAGATTCGTTTGCTTGCTATTTTACCTGGAGACCTGCTGGAGGCATTTTACCTGCTGGCTGTGTAATGAAAAGAGAATGTTGCCAGGACTCACGGGCCTGAGCTATAGGGAGAGGTTGAGCAGGCTAAGACTTTATTCCTTAGAGCACAGGTGGCTGAGGAATGATCTTATAGAGGTGTATAAAATCATGAGGAGAATAGACAAGATGAACGCACAGTATCTTTTAGGAGTGGTGATGGAGGAAAATACGATAGTGGCATTTAAGAGACTTTTGGATAGGGACGTGAATATGCATGGAATGGCGGGATATAGATTTAACGTGCAGGCAGAGGTAATTAGTTTAATACTAGACGGGCGTAGACTGTACCCGTTGGGTCCAAATCTCTCCTGCGGGCCCGGCAAGCCTCTCACAACTGATGAGCCGAGGACACGTTGCCGGGCAGGGAGTGTCCCCCGGTGCTATGGGCGGGCGAGGGGGGGCACGGAAGGGGCGAGGAAGCCACTCACCTCGTCCCCGTGTGGCCAGCGCTGCAGCCAGAGCGGGCCGTGGACCCGAAGCCTCTCCTGCAGCTCGACGGCAAACGGCAGTGAACGGCGGAGAATAGCGGTGAACGGCGGCAATGGCCATCTTGTTGGACACTCTGCGGCCGCCCTGCACCACGGGAGGAAAGTCGGGTGCGGGGCACGCCGGGACGTGCGCCGGGCGGGGGAGGAGTGCATTTATTAAAGTTAGCGGCAGCTCGTCGGCTCAGCAGTCGTCGTCCCCCCCCGTCCCCCCCCATTGGCCGCCACTCCCGTCACTGTGGCGGGTCCCGCCCCCGGCGGCCATTGTGCAGACCCCCAGACAATGATGAGTAAGGTGGGCCTAAAATTGTTGCGCTGCGCTATCGTGTGTGGGGGCACAAACATAAGGCACAAACATATGGGGGAACAAACAACCATACGGGGGAACAAACAAATGGAACAAACAAGATGAGAGTTCTAGTAATATATATAGATGGCATCTTGTTCAGCACAGACATTGTGGCCCGAAGGCCCTGTTCCTGTGCTGCACTGTTCTATGTTTTATATGCAGGCAGAGGAGATTAGTTTATTTTGGCATCATCTTCAGCACGGATATTGTGGGCTGAAGGTAGACACAAAATGCTGGAGTAATTCAGCGGGACAGACAGCATCTCTGGAGAGAAGGAATGGGTGACTTTTCGGGTCGAGACGCTTCTTCAGACTGATGACGTCAGCATCAGTTCTTTCCAGCATCTGCAGTTCTTTCCTACTCATTTTGTGGGCTGTATTGGAATGTTCTCTTTTGTAAGTTCATGTTGTTTTAACTGCAGTCATTTCAGCTCCTTCCGACTGTAAGCACTCCTGGAATAGAGTTGTAAGTGCTGATTGCTTTATGCAATATTCTGCGCCCACCCACTGTCTTTGTAAGCAGAAGCTTGCCTCAGACTGGCATTATGCATCATCCACCAAGCAGCACCAATACATTTATTAACAAATTGAACCTTGCATCATGAACCGATTTCTTCCCACTCCCACTCATGCGGTAAAAGCCTCAGGAGCCTGCATCGCCCTAGTAACGTAGATGAGAGCTGGATTTTGCAAATCAAATATTTCAGTGTGGTGAATCAAAGATGACAGAAGCTTTGGAAATTGCCTGGGAAGCATGTAAATGACCTGAGGATGTTTTCTGTATATTCTACCTTCCGTGTATTAGAGATGTCTCTGCTATTTACTGCCTGTGTACTCTGGGGTTTATTCACCCGCAATCTTTGGGCGGTAATACATGACCTATTTATGTTACTGGATTATTATTGTCATGCATACTGAGATAGTTTAGTTTATTATTGTAACGTATGCTGAGATACGGTGTTTTACGCACCATGAGTACATCAGGTAGTGCACAAGAGAAATAAACAAAGAGCAGAATATGGTATTACAGCTACAGAGAAAGTGCAGGTTAAAAAAAGAAGTTATAAGAGCCGCAATGAGGTATATTGGAAGATTAGGAGTGCGAGGACCATGTGCGAGGTCTGTTCAAGAGCCTGGTAACAGTGGGGAAGAAGCTGATCTTGGCTCTGGTGGTACGTATCTTCTGCCCGATGCAAGAGGAGATAAGAGCAAAAGCCCGGGTTGAAAAAGTCCTTGATTATGTTGGCTGCTTTCCCAAGGCAGTGTGAAGCGTGGATGGAGTTAATGGTGGGTAGTCTGGTCTGTGTGATGCACTGCGCTGCATCCTTAATTCGCAGCAATTTCTTGCGGTCTTGGGCAGAGCTGTTTCTGATCCAAGCTGTGATAGAAACATAGAAAGTAGGTGCAGGAGTAGGCCATTTCAATATGATCATGGCTGATCATCCAACTCAGTATCCTGTACCTGCCTTCTCTCCATACCCCCTGATCCCTTTAGCCACAAGGGCCACATCTAACTCCCTCTTAAATATAGCCAATGAACTGGCCTCAACTACCTTCTGTGGCAGAGAATTCCACAGATTCACCAGTCTCTGTGTGAAAAAAGACTTTCTCATCTCGGTCCTAAAAGACTTCCCCCTTATCGTTAAACTGTGACCCCTTGTTCTGGACTTCCCCAACATCGGGAACAATCTTCCTGCATCTAGCCTGTCCAATATATCCGGATAGGATGCTTTCTGTGGTGCATTTGTAGAAGTTGGTAAGAGTCTTTGGAGACATGCCGAACCTCTTTCTGAGGTAGTAGATGTGCTTTCTCGGCTGTAGCTTTCAATTTGGTTGCATCAGAAACTGTTGGTGATATTTACACCTGGGAACTTGAAGCTCTGGTCCATCTCCGTGTCAATATTGATGCTGATTGGGGCATGTACTACACCCCTGATTCCTGGTCGATATCTAGCTCCTTGGTCTTGCTGACATTGAGAAAGAGGTTATTGTCCTGCCAACTTGTCACTAAACTCTCAATCTCCCTCCTGTACTCATCATTGTTCATGATCCGACCCACCACAGTGGTGTCATTGCAAACTTGTAGGTGGATTTAGAATGGATTTGGCCACACAGCAATGAGTGTTTAAGAAGCATAGTTTGAGATTGAGAATGCATCCTTGTGGGGCACCAGTGTTGAGAGTTGTTGTGAAGGAAGTGTTATCACTTGTGGGGCAACCTGTGGCGGCACAGTGGTGCAGCGGGTAGAGCTGCTGCCTCACAATGTCAGAGACCTGGATTCAATCCTGACTATGATGCTGTCTGTACGTAGTTTGTACATTCTCCCTGTGACCGCATGGGTTTTCTCCAGGTGCTCCACATTCCAAAGACGTGCAGGTTTATAGGTCAATTGGCTTCCATCAATTGTCCGTAGTGTATAGGATATAACTAGTGTATGGGTGATTGCTAGTCAGCACGGACTCAGTGACCCGAAGGGCCTGTTTCCACGCTATATCTCTAAACTAGACTAAACTAAACTAAAAACCTTTCCTTGCTGAGTGTGGTCTATGGGTCAGGATCCGGCGGCAGAGAGGGGAGCTGATTTCTAGGTTCAGGTGTTTGGATGGGATTATGGTGTTGACGGCAGAGCTATAGTCAATAAACGATGTCGGTGTTTCTGTTATTCAGATGAAGCAGGGATAGTGCAGGCCCAGGGAGATGGTGAGAGATGTGGAAAATGATACGCAAACTGCAGTGGAGCAAGACTGTCTGGACGGCTGGGTTTCTCAAAGTGTTCACGGTGATGGATGCCAGGGCCACTGGGCAGTAGTCATTAAGGCACACTACTTTGTTTTTCTTTGGCACTGGGAGGTTATTGGCAGAGTTTAAATTATCTGAAAAAGTAAACTCAGATCTCATTAAGGCTGGATCACTGATTTCAGCTTAAATGATCACGTTATAAAACGACAATATTAAATTGTCTGTAGAACAATGTGGTGTAGTTTAGTCTTTTTGGGGGTTAATAGATTCTAGTGCAGTTATTTTTGCAGTGACGTTCATTTATTTAATTCACTAATTTCCCTTTTCAAGGCCAGCTGTCCATTGAATGTGTAGTTCATCAATGCTGCTGAATTGCTTAAAAAGCTCCTTGATTGGACATGAACTCTACAACAAAACAGTTAATTAATCCAGCTGGTAACTCTGGAAAGCAGAGCAAACAAAAACACAAAAGTCGCAAAGAAATCTTGCAGGTGTAGACAAATTGAAAGTAGTCTTGAAGAAGGATCCCGACCTGAAATACCGCCCGTCCATTCCCTCCAACATGCTGCATTATCAGATTATCAGATTCGAAACCCCCAGAGTTGTCTTCACAATACAATCTGTTTCAATGGTGCAGGTGGAGACGTTCGAGAGCTTCAAGTTCCCTGGTATAAATATCACCAACACTTTATCCGGGTCCAACAACATTGAAACTACAGCCAAGAATGCTTACAGAGGCCTCTCTCAGAAGGCTGAGGAAATTCAGCATGTCTTCAATCACTCTTTCCATGGTTGGAGGGAATGAAAGAAGCTCATGTCATCAGAGACCCACACCACAACTGAGCGGGTTGGGAATGGACAGGTGACATTTTGGATCGGGACCCTCTGTCTGAAGAAGGCTCCTGATCCGAAACTTAGAACAGTACAGCACAGGAACAGGCCCTTCAGCCCACAATGTCTGTGCCGAACAAGATGTCATTAAACTAATCTCTTCTATTCACAAAATGCTGGAGTAACTCAGCAGGTCAGGCAGCATCTCGGGAGAGAAGGAATGGGTCTCTTCTGCCTGGACATGATCCATATCCCTCCATTCCCTTCACAACCATGTGTCTACCCAAAAGTCACTTAAATGCCACTGTCACATCTACTTCCACCCTGCACCCACCACCCTCTGTGCAAGAAGATTCCCCCACACATCTTCTTTAAACTTTGCTCCTCTCACCTAAAAGCTACGCCCTTATATAATCATTTTATATACTTCTATCAGGTCTCCTCTCAATCTTCGGTGTTCCAGAGAAAACATTCCAAATGTGTCCAACCTTGTAGACAATATGCCGTAATCCAGGCATTTTTCTGCTATAGATTATTTGCCGTTTCCATCGCAGATGCTGCCTGACCCTTCCTTCAGCACTTGTGTTTTGCTCAGGATTCCAGTATCTGCAGTTCCTTGTTTCTGGTCACTTAATATTCTGCTGTTAGAAAATCCAGGGAGCCTTCCCTCAACGCTAACAAAAGAGGTAAGTTTTGGGTGACTGGGTTGTTGATCCTCGGAAGCTCTTGGACATGTTGCCAAGGCAACAATCACTCCCTCTGTGTCAGCAATGCAAAGGGGATTGACTTCAGGAAATGGGGTGTACTACATGCTCCTCTTCTTCTGTCGTATGTCGTTTAGACCTGCAGCTCCGTTGAGGCGAGCCAGGCCAATGTGTCATCGTCCAGGTCAATTAGACCTCGTTCACCATTCGGTGGGCGGTATTTGGGGCAACTGGTGACTATGTGCTCCACTGTCTGTGTTGGCTTCCCACACTCACAGAAGGCACTGTCCAAGAGACCCCACCTCTTCATCGCTACTCCATAGCGTCCGACGCCTGTCCTCAAGCGATTGAGGGTTATCCACTGCTTTCGGGGCAGGTCCTGGCCAGGGATGTCCATGGGTTCACCGATGCAGCGGTGTAGCCTAGATGGTTCCGCTGACTTCCACTGGTCTTTCCATCTCGTCTTGGCCCAGGTGGCCTTGGAAGTGTCAACCGGTGTTGTACAGAGCAGCTCGTGGGCTTGCATGGCAAAGGAGCACCGTGACTTGAGGCGCACATGTCGTGGTGTCTCTGTGACGATCTGATGGAGAAGGTGGAAATCACTGGTCTGTGCCTTTCGAGAAAGGGCCAGCGTGGCTGCTTCTCGTCTGGTGTTGGCCGTGGCGATGGACACGGCAAGGACAGGCAGTTGGTTTACAGGGGTAGCTCGTAGGCATCCGGAGCAGTCCGTAGGGCGCTGTTGAGGGCAGCTTCCAGCTTCTTAGCATGAGGGCTACGGCACCAGACCGGGGCGCAGTACTCGGTGGCTGAGAACACCAGGGCCACTGTGGACATGCGCAGTGTCTTCGTCATGGCTCCCCATGTGGTGCCGGCAAGGTGGCGTATCAGTGCAGCACGGGCGCTTATCTTTACCACTACTACATGCTCCAATCATCAACAATGGTGTCGAAGTGGAAATGCATGCAAGCATCAAGTCCCCAGGTGTAAATATCACTAATAACTTGTCCTCGCCAAACCACATAGATATAACTGCCAAGGACTACTTCCTCAGAGGACTAAGAAAATTCAGCATATCCAAGTGCCACCAGATTCAAAGATAACTTCTTCCCCACTGTTATCAGTCTCTTGAATGAACCTCTTGTTATTGGTATTGCTTTATTACATGCACAGAGATACAGTGAAATGCATTTGTTTGTGAGCTCTCCAATGACACTACATGAGTACAAACAAGTCATACACAGGTAGTGCAAAGTGAAAAATATCAGAGCACAGAATTTTACCCGTTTACAGTTTTGCAGCCTTCTAGCTTTAGAGTTCCAGAAAAAGGTACGTGCTTTCAAGCGTTTATATCTTCTGCCCAGCTCGGGAGGGAAGAAGAGGGAATGACCAAAGTGGACACAAAGGACTAGAGTAACCCAGCGGGTCAGGCAGCATCTCTGGAGAACATGGATAGGTGGCACTTCGGATCGAGATCCTTCTTCAGACAGGGGTGAGAAAGGTCCTTGCTTTCTCGAGGCAGCATGAAGTGTAGATGGAGTCGATGGTGAGGAGTCAGGCCTTTGTGATGGACTGGGCTACATCCACAATTCTCTGCAATTTCTTGTGCTCTTGGACAGAGCAGTTGCCAAACTAAGCAGTGTTACGTCCCAATAAAATGCCTCCTGCAACGCAGAGTCGACAAGAGTTGTTGGGGACATGCTGACCTTACTCTTCTGAGGAAGTAGAGGTGTTGGTGTGCTTTCTTGTTCATAGCCTCAACGTGCTTGGTCCAGAACATACAAATGTAAATAGATTCATAGCCATAAAATTGTACAGCACGGAAACAAGCCCCCTGGCCCACCTTGTCCGTGCTGACCAAATTGGTATGCTGGGCTAGTCCCATTTGCTTGCATTTGGCCCAGAGACATCTAAACCCTTCCTATCCATATATCTGAACAAATGCCTTTTAAAATTGGTAGTGGCATCCACTTCTATAACTTCCTCTGGCGGCTCATTCTAGATAGGGACTACCCTCTGAGCGAAAAAGTTGCATCTGAGATCACTCTTAAATCTCTCCCCTCTTACATTAAGCCTATGCCCTCTATTTTTAGAATCCTCTACCCTGAAAAAAAGACTGTGAGCTAGACGATTAAAGATTAATACAGTAATTGAAATATTTTCTCAATTATAACCACAGCTGACACTCACACGGCAATCGATCCCTCTGAGAAACTCCCACCAGGTTCCGACCAACCGTGGATAACCTGGCGCCGTCTCAACAGACTGCAGACAGGCATGGCGAGGAGCAAATCGAACGTGCTGAAGTGGGGCTACACTGAAGATGCGGCAGACTGCGAGTGTGGACGGGGCCTCCAGACTATGGAACATCTCCTGAGCTGTGACATGCTGCATGACACACGCACTGTAAAGGATCCTGCAGAGGCCAACCACGTGGCACTAAAATTTGCTCGCTGTTGGCAAACAGCTGTGTGATGGCACGAATAAATAAATAAACCACAGCTGGAAAGCCTGGGTTGGAAGACAAAAGTGGGAGGCACCGTAGTGCAGCAGGTAGAGCTGCTGCCTCACATTGCCAGTGACACGGGTTTGATCCTGACCTCGGGTGCTGGCTATGTGGAGTTTGCATGTTCTCCCTGTGACCACGTGGGTTTCCTCCTGGTGCTCCAGTTTCCACCCACATCGCAAAGATGTGCAGGTTCCTAGGTTAATCGGCCTCTGTAAATTACCTCAGGTGTGTATGGAGTGGATGAAAAAATGGGAAACATAGAACTATTGCAAATGGGTGATCAATGCTCAGCATGGACTCAGCGGGTTGGACGGCCTGTTTCCATGCTCTATCTTTAAACTCTTAAATTCTCTAAATTCTCTAAAAGCTCAAAACTCTCTCAGATGTATTATGGACATTAACTGGAAGGTCAAGTCGAGGGCATTCTGATCAACGTTTTTCATGCTCAGAGCACTGTTAGCAAGTGGGGGAAGCCGCCAGCAACAAATTAGCACCAAAATATCAACGGATGCAGAAAAATCCTTAATTTACTTTGCACCTCTCATTAATTAAATGGGAAAGCTGGGGTGTATTAAAGGAGTTGTGAAACATGAATTTGACCTATATAAACAAATGAAAACGAAAACGTTTAGCACTTTCCAGCAAATTTTGTCCCTCTGAAGTAATTACAATGCCGTACAGAATTTACAAGATCACAAGGGGCATGGATAAAGTGAATGCTCACGATCTTTTTCCCAGGGTAGAGGATTGTAAAACTAGAGGGCATGGGCTTAAGGTGAGAGGTGAGAAATTTAAGAGGGACCTTCGGGACAAATCTTTCACTCAGGGGGTCATCTGTATTTGGAATAAGTTGCCAGAGGAAGATATAGAGGCAGATCTCGATAGAGAACACATATATGGATAGGTCGGGTTTAGACGATTATGGGCTAAATGCAGGAAAAAGGGACCATCCCAGTATGCCCACTTGGTCAGCATAAACTACGTGGGCCGAAGGGCCTGTGTCCGTGCTGTACAGTTGCATGACCATAATAAGCATCTGAGTGAAATACTCAGAAACTGGGAATCTGGGCTTTACGGATCCGGCGACCGGAGTTTGATCCTGATCTTGGTTGCTGTCTGTGTGGAGTTTACATGTTCTCATTACGACTGCGTGAGATTCCCCATGGTAATCAACTTTAATCTTACTTTGCAATGATGGACCGGCTGGTAAGTTAACTGGCTGCTGTAAATTACCCACAGGCAGGGTGAAAGGGGAAAGATTTAATGGGAATCTGAGGGGCAATGTTTTCACCCAGAGGGTGGTGGGCGTATGGAAAGAGCAGCCAGAGGAGGTAGTTGAGGCAGGTACTATAACAACATTTAATAGACATTTGAACAGGTACGTTGATCAGGAAGGTTTAGATCTTTGGATCTTTCCCCTCTCATCTTACATCCATGCCTCTCATTCTTGATTCCCCTACCTTAGGAAAAAGACTCTGTACCCTATCTATGCACATGGTTTTATACACCTCTTTTACATCACACCTCAGCCTCCTGCGCTTCAAGGAATCTAGCCCAACCTCTCCCTGGAACTCAGGCCTTCAAATCCTGGCAACATCCTTTGTAAATCTTCTCTGCAAACTTTCCCATCTTTTCCATAACATTTTCTAGCTGACAATATTTAAATAATTCTACAAAATGCCACCTGAAAGAGAATAATTGATTTGCAGGTTTAGGACTTTTTGTTACAAAGCTGCACACACTTAAACCAAGGTAAGTTATTTTTGCCATTGTGATTATCTTTTAACCGAATGAATGCTTTACAAATCGTTCAGATTGCTCCCTCCTGAATCAGATTATATCTGACCTGTAAAATGATTCCATTAGTAAATCTCAGAACCACATATTTCAATAACCTTCCCCAACAAAGGTCTGTTCATCTCAAGATTGAAAATGCCATTCAACTGATATATCACAGCAATTGGAGCGAGAGTTTAAGATTCCTACCACCTTTTGTGTGGAAAAAGTGCTTTCGGTACAGTCATTCACATTTCTTGCACTTACCAGAAACAGCTATGCGTTTTAATTCGAGCTGAGTTTTGACACAATGACAATGTTACACGATGTGGTATAGTGCATAGTATATCGAGCTCCTTGCCTCTTAAGTACATTCCTACAGCTGGAATGGGCAATTGGCAGCTGTACATATTTGCACTGTTCGTCCAGAAAAACTGCGTGCATCGGGTTTTGTATGCTGTGGGTCAAACGTAGGCAAATGGGACTAGCCTTGTATATACCGCCACCACCCCCTCTCTCTTTCCTGTCCCCTCGCCTACTCTAGTATGCACCCATTTCTCTCTCTCTCCCACCCCACCTCCTTCCCCCCCCTTTCTCTTCCACTCACGTCCCTCCCTCAGGCTTTACATTTGACTCCTCTTCCCAGGGTACATGTCCCAATCAACATCAATGGTGCTGAAAATAGACACAAAATGCTGGAGTAACTCAACGGGACAGGCAGCATCTCTGGAGGGAAGGAATGGGTGACGTATGGGGTCGAGACCCGTCCTCAGACTTCAGACAGCATTATGTATGGTATTATCACAGGTGTAAACCAGCATCTGCAGTTCCTTCCTACATGTCAATGGTGCAGAAGTGGAAAAGTGAGAGTTTCAATTCCTTGGCATTAATATTGCCAAAGATCTGTCGTGGACCAACCACATTGTTGTGACAGCCAAGAAGACTTACCAACGCCTCAACTTCCTTAGGAGACTGGAGAAATTCAGGATGTCTCCAATGAAGCTTACAAACTTCTCCAGATGCACCAGAGAAGGCGTGCAGTTGGGTAGCAACACAGCTTAATTTGGAGATCAGCTCTGCTGAATATCGCAAGAAAGTGTTGAGAATTGTGGATGTAGCCCAGTCCGTCGCACAAATCAAACTCCGCACCATTGATTCCATCTACACTTTATGCTGCCCTGGAAAAAGCAAAGACTTGTCCTGCCCCCGTCATGCCTTCTTCACCCTACTCCTTTCCGGCAGAAGGTACAGAAGATAGAAAGCATACATCTCCACTCTCAGTAACAGAATCTTCCCCTCTGTTAACAGGCTTCTGAACGATCCTTCCATAAATTAGGGTACTGTCCGGTTCACCTCTACCCCATTGCGGACATTGGATCACAATGGAGACATTACAAGCCAGTACCAAGTTTTAACTTTTGATTTGCCAAACACGAACATTCTTCCACAGGAACTGATGCGCTACAATACTGAGAATGATATTCTGCACTCTGTATCTTCCTGTTTGCTCTACAAATAGTACTTGTTTTGACCTGAATGTATTTATGTATGGTATTTTCTGATCTGATTGGATAGCATGCAAAATAAAGATTTTCACTGTACCTCGGTACATGTGACAATAATAAGCTGAAACCTAAACCAAAGCCTCCTTATCCGCCACCCCTCTGTTTCCTTTTCACCTCTAGCCTTCGTCACTTAATCTACCCATTTGCTAATCAAAGCCTCCTCACTTGTATCCAGCTATCATTTGCCAGGCTTCGTCCAGTCCCCACTTCTATTTTCCTGCTTTCTCTCTCCTACTCCATCGGTCTGAAGTAGGGTCCCAACCTGAAACGTCGTCTGCCCATTCCCTCCATAGATGCTGCCTGACCCGCTGAGTTCCTCCAGCACTTTGTATTTTGCTCAAAATTCCAGCGCCTGCAGTTCCTTGTGTCTCCAACCATCAACTTGGTTAGCATGGACAAGGTGGGCAGAAGGTCCTGTTTCCCTGCTGTACAGCTCTATAACTCTATGTGGGTAAAGTTAACGGTTCACAGAACAGCAGAGATAACACCTGCTTTTTCATCAAATAAACCAGTACGAAGTGCAAGTTTCTGAGAGAGCAATTGTGTGCGTGGGAATGGAAATCAACAACAGTCTGCTGCAATTTTAACAATGAATCTTTAATGCTTTTCAAAATGCCATCCAGCCACTTAACTGAAGTAAATGACAAAAAGTGAATTCATCCAACACAATTGCAATAGAAAGTCATTATCTTAGTTTATCCACAAAGTGATGCCTGCACTAAAGGTCTTTGTATGAATTTTGACTATTGTGCATGAGATGAGAGCATGTCATTGATAAATATGCTGAGGTGATTCCGCCATCTTGCATCCATGGAATCAGACGTTATGGAAACAGGCCCTTCAACCCAAACCCATCCAAGATAACCCATGGAAGATAATCCCATTTGCATGCCCAAATCACTCTAAAGCTTTTCCATCCATGCATCTGTCCAAATGTAACTTTATATATATCTCATCTATTGGTTCATATGGAACTATCCACAAGGCCAACTTTGTGAGCATGGAGAAGTTGGGTTTGATTGGGGGAGGAGAGGGGGAGGGAGAGGGGGAGGAGAGAGAGAGAGAGAGAGAGAGAGAGAGAGAGAGAGAGAGAGAGAGAGAGAGAGAGAGAGAGAGAGAGAGAGAGAGAGAGAGAGAGAGAGAGAGAGAGAGAGAGAGAGAGAGAGAGAGAGAGAGAGAGAGAGAGAGAGAGAGAGAGAGAAGAAATGGGGGAGAGAGAGAGAAATGGGGGAGAGAGAGAGAGGGAGCGAGGGAGAGAGGGAGAGAGGGAGAGGAGAGAGGGGAGAGGGAGAGAGGGAGAGAGAGAGAGAGATAGAGATAGAGAGCGTGCACACGCTTGGAGAACTACAGTCTCTCTCAGGAATCAGTTCATCTACTCCCTCAAAGCTTAATTTGCTACAAAAGCAGAGAGCGACTGAAATTATCATGACCTATATGTTAATGTACAAAGCTGTCAAGAGCGGACAGAGCTCCTGCTGGAATTATTGATGAGCTGTAGAATAGAAGGAGTCAAAATCTATGTGTAGGAGACAGAAAGAAATGTCTTGAAATTGTGAAATAATTTAAAGTTACATTTTTGCCTCAGGCAATTTCTATATGTGTGACAGGTTAAATCATCTAACGTGTTATATCGTTATTTAAAAAGTAATTGTATCTACATTATAAAAAATCTATTTGATTTGTGTTATTAGTGATGGCAACTTGAAAGAAATAAGATCTGGATTTTTTTTTTTAAATCACTACAAGGAAAAATCAGATGTCCTGATATCATTGGCGGGCACATGGAGAGGGAAAATAGGACTAGCGTAGATGGGGCATCTTGGTTGGCGTGGACAAGTTGGGCTGAAGAGCCTGTTTCTGTGCTGTATGACTATAGCACTATCATGAAGGTTGTAACTAACTGGAGATTCCTCTGTATTATTTGTGAGCCAAAGAAACGCAAGTGAGAAATGTGAATCTCGCCAGAAGTTATTGACTAGATTAAATAAAGCAATCCATAGTTCGTGGAAATAACTGGTTTTAAGAGGTCAAATTACTTTCTTGGTTTACATAAATGTTCCTCAGATTACAATCCTTAACAATAGGTTACGAGTATTAGTTTTGATTCCTTCATCAATCAAATTATTCTCTATCAATTAATTAGCTGTTGAAGAACATCAGGAAGTAAATGCAATAAATTAAAGTAAAATTCTAAAAGTTTTAGATTTTTTTTAGAGATACAGCGCGGAAACAGGCCCTTCGGCCCACCGAGTCCGCGCCGCCCAGCGATCCCCACACATTAACAATATCCTACACACACTAGGATAGTTTACCCAGTCAATTAACCTACATACCCGTACGTCTTTGGAGTGTGGGAGGAAACCGAAGATCTCGGAGAAAACCCACGCAGGTCACGGGGAGAACGTACAAACTCCGTACAGACGGCGCCCGTAGTCAGGATCGAACCTGAGTCTCCGGCGCTGCATTCGCTGTAAGGCAGCAATTCTACTGCTGCGCCACCGTGCCGCCATTTTAAGTTTTATTTATTAAAAAAGCTTGTGCAATTTGCAGCAAAACGCAAAATACTAGTGGAATTCAGTGGATCAGGCAGCATTTGTGGAGGGAATGGACAGATGGCATTTCTGGTTGGGACCCTTCCTCATACCTGACCTGACCCAAAACATTGTCTGTCTGTCCTGTGTTTCATTCCAGATTCTACCATCTGCTGCTCCTGTGTCTCCAGTTTACTGCTCCACGGCAAAAG
The DNA here is from genome assembly GCF_053455715.1 of Rhinoraja longicauda. Lineage (NCBI taxonomy): Eukaryota > Metazoa > Chordata > Chondrichthyes > Rajiformes > Arhynchobatidae > Rhinoraja > Rhinoraja longicauda. The sequence continues at coordinate 72,100,093 of NC_135959.1, read as the reverse complement.
CTCCGCAAAGTATTACTACTTTGAAGAAGTTATCCTTCTTCAAAGTACTCCGATGGGAGTTCTGTGAGACCCTCTCTCACTGCTCCCCCATGGTCATTCCTGCTGCTCTCTTGCTCTCCCACCATGTTCTGACCCGGACACATTGCCACAGCCACATGCCTCTGCTCAGTAGTCTGAAGAAAGATCCCAACCCAAAACATTATCTGTCCATCCCCTCTACAGATGCCGCCTGACCCACTGAGTTCATCCAGTAGCTTGTGTTGTGCTCAAGATTCCAGCATCTGCACTTCTTCGTGGCATAGAGTCATTGAGTCACAGAGTGAAACAAGCCCTTAAGCCCAACTTGCCCACACATGTCCCAGCTACACTAGTCCCACCTCCCCACGTTTGCTCCATATCCCTCCAAACCTGTCTTAACCATGTACCTGTCTAACTGTTTCTTAAACATTGGGATAGCCCCGGCCTGAACTACATTCTCTGGCAGTTTGTAGCATACTCCCACGACCCTTTGTGTGAAAAAGTTACCCTTCAGATCCCTATTAAATATTTCCCCCTTCAGCTTAAACCTCTGTCCTCTAGTCCTCGATTCACCTACTCTGGGCAAGAGACTCAGTGTATCTACCCATTCTATTCCTCTCGTGATCTTATACACAATGAAATGATAAAATCATGATTTTATACATGATTTTATATATCTGCATTGAAGTCTAATAAAACTAGTACTCAATGGCTTAGATTTGGCAGTCAGTGGAAAAGGAACAGGTTTTTCCTTTCATTACATATGCAATTGCCCATGGACTCTCTGTGGTATTTGACTGTGCCATTTTGCACTGTTACTCTTTCCCCGAGGTACAGCATATCCTTGCCTTTCACAGTGTTTTAATGCCAAGGATCCCAGTGAGATTGTGATGTAGTTTGAACAAATCATCTCCTTGACTCGCACATTCAACTTCACATCTGTGGGCACTGAAAGCTGTGATTAGTCTGATACTGTGCACATTGATTTCCCTCCTGTTTGTACCACTAAATATAAGTATTTATTTATTTCTATCTTAAATATGTGTATTATTTTTAAAAGTGCACTCAACACCATCAGAAATGTACAGTGGAGACAGCTATTACAACAGTGTTCAAAATGAAGGGATATTTATAATGGACATTTAATGAAGTATGCTACCATATTACCAAAGTCAGAATTTGACAAACCATTATTTCCTATAATATAATTATTGGTGTTGAAAACGACTGCATGCTGTTGCATAGAACACACCAATTTACCAATGCAAAGCTGACTGTGTTTTTACAGGATACATTTATTTTCTATCTCCAAATTTTGCTGCTATTTTATTCTTTTGAAATGTGTCTACCTTGGCAGGACTCTGAATCTAATTGCGGTTTCCATGTGTCGTAGCTTGCCCCTTAAGATAGGCGGCATCTGCAAAAGAATAATGCACCTGGAAGTCAGCTGTAAATGCCTTTAGCACCAAATTATAAGCTGCAGCTAAAGAACAGGCAGCTGAAAATTGTTGGAGCAGTCGAGAAAACGTAGGAAAGATGGGCAATTCTTGTCTCTGACCATGCTGAGACCTAAACTATATCAACTGAAACATCCAGGTGAGAAAAAGCAACAGAAAAGGCACAACAATGTCACGGTTTTAATTTCACTTTCAGAATGTACCAAAGCGTCTTAGAATTGGTTTGAGATCAGTTCTGCCCAAGACAGCAAGAAGTTGCAGAGAGCTGTGGATGCAGCCCAGTCTATCACACAGACCACACTCCCCACCATTGACACTTCACTGCCTCGGGAAAACAGCCAACATAATCAAGGAGTTTTCCCACCCCAGTCATTCCCTCTTCTCCTTTCGGGCAGAAGATCTCAAAGCGTGAATGCACACACCACCAGACTCAGGAACAGCTTCTTCCCCTCTGTTATCAGACTAGTGAATGGTCTCTCCATAAGCTCGGCTGTCTTCCCGATCTTCCAACTTACCTCATTGCAGATTTTTTTCTCTGTAACTGCAACATTACTACACTGTAACACTATATTCTGCACACCGGTATTTTTCTCTTTGTACTACCTGGTGTACGTGTGTGTGGCTTGAATCTACTCGTGATTGATTTGATTTAATTGGATTGCATACAAACACTGTACCTTGGTACAGGTGACAATAATAAGCCAATGTGGTGCGGTGTGGTAATTGCTGTGATGTATTGATGCAGTTAATTCTTTTCAAACCATTGCACCATAAACAAATAAGGTGCACCTAGCCTACCTTCAACAGGGCGGCACAGTGGCGCAGCTGGTGGAGCAGCTACCTCACAGCGCCAGAGACCCGTATTCGATCCTGACCTCGGGTGCGTTTATTATTAGTTTGCAAGCTCGCCCAGTGATCGTGTTGGTTTCCTCCATGTCCCCTGGTTTCCTTCCACATCCCAATGAGGAGCGGGTTTGTATGTTCATTGTCCTCTGTAAATTATCCCTAGTGGTCAGATAAAACGAGTATATCGGTGATCACTGGTTGGCACAGAAGTGAATGGGATAACATAGGACTAGTGTGAACGGGTGATCGATGGCTGGTTGACTCAGTGGGCCAAAAGGCCTGTTTCTTTGCTGTATTTCTAAACTGAATTAAACTAAAGCAGACAAATAGCTTGAATGAGCATCTGGAAATGGTTGGGCCGAAGGGCCCGTTGCTGTGTAGCTCTATGGCAGTAATTTACTTATACAATACAACTACCCTTTTATCATGCTGACGTTTGATGCAGGTATGACAACATGTCGACATGATTACTCTCCAGTGTAAAACAGCTTCTTGGCAGGCATCATTGTGGACTACATTTTGAAGAATAATTGCTCAGTAAGATGATGGATTTTGCCCAGTATCAGTGATCAGCCTTTCACCAAGGATTTCATAGCAGGGGTAAAGGATATTGACAAATTGTCATATAGGCTACTTTCCAATGTTCACCACTTGTAAAATATCTTTGCTTCGCAGCCCCAGAGACTGTGCTTGTTAGTTCTAATGACATTACATTTAATTGATTGAATGATAGATGGATATTCGATTTCCTGACGGGCAGGCCCCAGGTGGTGAGAATTGGCAGCCACACCTCTTCCTCACTGATCCTCAACACAGGCACACCACAGGGCTGTGTGCTCAGTCCTCTCCTGTACTCCCTGTTCACGCACGACTGTACTGCTAAGCACAGCTCGAACAGCATCCTAAAGTTTGCTGAAGACACGACCATCTTGGGCCTCATCACAGACAACAATGAGACGGCCTACAGATAGGAGGTAAAGGCACTAAACAGATGGTGCCAGGAAAATAACCTCTCTCTCAATGTCAGCAAAACTAAAGAGATGATCATGGACTACAGGAGACAGCAGGGGAGTGGACACCTCCCCATCCACATCGGTGATGCTGAGGTTGAAAGGGTCAGCAGCTTTAGGTTCCTCGGTGTGCACATCACTGAGGACCTTTCCTGGACACTGCACACGGACACAATAACAAAGAAGGCCCACCAGCGGCTCTTTTTCCTGAGAAGACTGAGGAAGTTTGGCATGAACGCCAGCATCCTCACAAACTTGTACAGATGCATCATCGAGAGCCTGCTGACGGGCTGCATTACAGTCTGGTACGGGAACTGTTCTGCCCACAGCCACAAATCACTACAGAGAGTGATGAAGACGGCACAGCACATCACTGGCAACTGTCTCCCGGCCATTCAGGACATTTTCTACCGGCGGTGCCTGCGGAAGGCACGCAGCATCATCAAGGACCACAGCCACCCAGCACACAGGCTGTTCTCCTTGTTACCGTCAGGCAGACGATACAGGAGTATGGCTGCATGTACCACCAGACTTAAGAACAGTTTCTACCATCAGGCCATCAGGCTTCTGAACTCATAAACACATTTCAAATCATATATGTTGATTATTTTTAATATTGTCTTTTTACCTTACTAATGTCATTTTTTAAATCTTATTTATCCTTGGAATATTACTGCTGAGGTGACCCGTTGTCTTGTCAAATACATTTCATTGTACCGTTGACCCTGTGCCAACCTACATATGACAAATAAAATGTATTATTATTATTTTTTAAATTATTATTATTATGATATAGCATGGAAACTGGCCCTTCTGCTCACTGAGCCTCTGCCGACCATCGACCCGCTCACACTAGTTCTGTTATTCCACTTTCTCATGCACTCACTACACACAAGGAAAAAATTACAGAGGCCAATTTACCTACAAGCCCGCACGCTTTTGGGATGTGTGAGGAAACCATTGCCACAAACGGCTATGGAAGCCAATCATAATTTTTAAAGCGATGATTGATAGATTCTTGATGAGTAAGGTTATGGGGAGAAGACAGGGAGAAGCTTCTTCTTCTTCTTGCGTTTGAGGCAGCGGAAATTATGTAACGCCCTCCAGGCGCTGTAGCCAGTGCAATGTGCTGTTGTCGAGGGCCGTGAGGTCTACCCCTCCACCAGGGGGACGGAGGACAGTGCAGTCAAAAATGCCGCGCTGCGTTATTTGCTGGTCTGCTCCACACACGCAGGCTGCTGATGGACACAACCCCCAACGATGCATGTTGGCGTTAAACCGGCCGACCCCTGTGCAGAGCCGGTTCAGGGCGACCCACTCTTTGCGGGGCATGTCCGAGCCGGGTGGGGCTGTGGTGTTCGGTGCGACAGTGAATTGAGGAGGTCGTGATGTCTGTTCCCAGCTGGTTCTCCATGCTCCTAGTATGTTGAAACCGGAGCCACAGAGGGTCGCTGCATGACGGGAGAAAGGGCGACGAGATGACAGGCGTTGAGGTCCCAGTTGCTGTGAATCCTGGGCGAGGTGGTGCAAAGGATGTTTGGCGTCCGATGGGGCCTTGCACACAGCCTATGAATGAAGAACTCTCTGCGAAGCTTGGCGGGTGCGATACCTGCGAGCACCGGCAGGAGATCCGTCGGAGTAGGGCGTAGGCAGTCAGTGATGATTCGCATGGTGTCGTTGAGGGTGGCGTCTAGCTTGCTGGTATGAGCGCTGCAGCACCATGCTGGGGCGCCATACTCAGCGGCGCTGTACACGAGTGCAAGAGCACTGGTTCGAAGAGTAGATGTCCTGGCGCCCCATGACGATCCGACCAAGCAATGCAGGAGGTTGTTCCGTGCCGAGACTTTAGCACGGAGAGCTTCAAGGTGTTGCTTGTAGGTCAGCTGCCGATCTAGTTTCACCTCGAGGTATGTAGGAAATTGGTTGTAGGTTTGGGGTGACCCATTGAGGGTGACGGTTAGCTGGTGTTGAGTTTCCTTGTTGTTCAGGTGAAAGGCCGTTGTGGTGGTTTTTGCCATACTCAGTTTTAGTCTCCAGGTCTTAAGGTAGCCCGCGACAAGTTCCATATCCGCCGAGAGCACATCCTCAACATTTGACCAGCTCTTGTCCGAGTGCAGTAGGGTCAAGTCATCTGCGTATCCATACTGGCGCGAGGTCATGCGTGGCAGATCGCTGATATAGAGATTGAAGAGCATGGGGGCCAGTACCGAGCATTGGGGGACTCCGTTTCTTAAGCGTCGCAGTCGGCTAGTTTGTCCGTCGCTGGTCTTGAGTACAAAACTGCGGTTGGCAAGAATGTTGGCAAGGAGCCGCACTAAATGATGGTCAGGGATGGTTCGGAGGAGCTTCAAGATCAGGCCCTGGTGCTACACAGTATCATAGGCGGCGGCGGTGAGGCCCACCAGATCAGGCCCTGGTGCCACGCTGTATCATAGGCGGCGGTGAGGCCCACCAGGGTGATGCCCGCCTTGTCACCCTTTTCGAAACTGTCTTCGCTGTCATTGGTCAGCTTGACTATTTGGTGGGTGGTGCAGCGTCCACGCCGAAATCAGGCTTGTTCAGCGGGTAGTTGAGGGTCAACGATTGGATGGAGCCGGGCCAGGGGAAGCCATTCGAGGAGCTTGTACGGGACACAGAGGAGTGAGATGGGCCGATAGTTCCTTGGGTCGTCCGCAGGCTTGTTTGATTTTGGTAGCGCAATGACGGTGGCTTTTTGCCAGATCTTCGGAATGGACTGACCAATGAAGCACGAGGAGTAAAACTCACGGAGCCAGACCAGGCATTTAGGACCGCAGTGTTTCAGGAAATCTGAGGGGATGTTATCAGGACCCTGAGCTTTTCCACATTTCAGTTGAGAGATGACAGAAGAAAGTTCTGCAGAGGAAAAGGGTGCTGACAGGTGCCCATCAGGCCTGGAGCTTTCCAAAGATTAGTGGATTCCTGTTTGACAGAATGAGTATGGTTCTTGTTCGCGTCTTTGGAGTGGCCATTGGCCAGGAACTGGTGGGCGATGGAGTTGGCCGTGACAGGGCAATGCTTTGGGCGGATTGAAGGTCTTCCACACCACCCTACTGGAGTGTGTGAAGTCGATTCCTTAGACTGTCTCTTCCCACCGCTCTCTGCGCTCCTCGTGGTGAACCCTGTCAACTGACCCCAGTCAGGCGAACGACAATAAATAGAGACAGCAGAAGCAGAAAAACAGGGAGAATGTGCAAACTCCACACAGACAGCACCTGAGATCAGGATCAAACCGGGTCCCTGGTGCTGTGAGGCAGCAGCTCTATCTGCTGTGCCACTGTATTGTCTTAGACTGTCTTAGATTGTCTGAACAATGCTTACGTATATGATTTAGGGAGTGTGGGAGAACATTTTGTAAGGACATGTGCATTCCATGTAGGAATATTCACGTCCATAAAAGTAAAATAAATGCGTAAATCCAAGTCTTTATTCATCATTAAGTGGCAGAAGTGAAGCATTTTAACAAGCATGGCAAAGTCATTGAGCAAAGCTGAAATATGTGAGAAGGATATCATGAATAACTGAGAGGCATTTATAGGAAATACTCCTTGGTCAGAGCACTGACACATTGAGGAAAATATTTCTGATGCACTTAAGGAACAGTGAGTGGATTTCACTTGGGATGAATGTTAAAGGAAAAATATTCAAATAAAATATTATCATGATGTAGAAGACACTAAGAAATGCAGATGCTGGAATATTGCATAGAACACAAATTGCTGGGGTAACTCAGTGGGTCAGGCAGCACCTCTGCAGAACATGGATGTGGCAGTACAGGAATTATAAGTAAAAGCTTTAGAAATTGAGAGTACAAGGGTTTTCAAAAATGTGCTTGGGGTTTTAAGTATGAAATTATGACTACACAGGATTCATGCTTTCACTTGTGCTCTGTCTAGCATTCCCTCAATGATATTCCTTCTGACTGCTCAGAACTCAACTCACACTCAACTGCGTAACTCAAACAAAAGGGACGCCTCAATACGGTAGCCAGCATCATCAAAGACCCACACCACCCTGGCCACGCTCTCATCTCGCTGCTACCATCGGGAAGAAGGTACAGGAGCCTGAAAACCGTGACCTCCAGGTTCAAGAACAGCTTCTTCCCAGCAACCATCAGGCTCTTGAACACTGCACAACACTAACCTCAGCAACTATGATCTTCTGTGGACTGTGCCCTTGGTTGCACTGCGGACTACGGTTCCGCAGTATTGTGGTAACCTAGTGTTACGGTAATTAATTTATTGTGATTTTTGATTATTGTGTATGTATCAGTGTGTTATTACATTTAATGATACGATATGATACGATACGATACAATAGAACATTGTTTATCCCAGGAGGGATATTGGGTGCATAAAGCTGCAGCAAGTAAGAATGTCATTGTTCTGTTGTCCGTACATAAGTCATAAAAACAATTGACTCTTCAGCTTCCCATTTAGATATTCACCACTGCTATTCATCACAAATATCACCCATCAGATGAATTTGTGACATATAGACACTCACAAGTCAATTCTCTCCCCTACGGTAAACAAACACATACTCCAATGGATTTGGATTGGAGTTAGTTTACAAAGGGGGAGAACAGTTTACAGATGCAGAGAATGCCACAGAGATGCATCAAATCCAGGCTTCAGTTACTCAGAGTTGGAGAAACCGAGGACATGCATACACCGATGAGCCAAAACATTATGATCACCTGCCTAATATGCTGTTGGTCCTCCATGTGCCGCCAAAACAGCTCCGACCCGCCGAGGCATGGACTCTACAAGACCCCTGGAGGTGTCCTGTGGTATCTGGCACCAAAACATTAGCAGCAGATCCTTCAAGTCCTGTAAGTTGCGAGGTGGAGCTGCCGTGGATCGTGGACCGTTGCCGTGGAAAAATGCAAAATTGCAAAATGGCGGCGTTGCCATAGCAGCTGCGGCTTACCTGCGGTCCATTTGTCTTTGTGTTTTGTTGTTTTTTTGTGTCTTAATTGTCGATGTGATGTCGTGTTTTTGTGTTTGTGTACTATGTGTGGGTGTGGGGGGGAGGGGGGATCTGTAAAATTGTAAATATGTGTCCCTTCCGAACGGTGACCCGACCTTTGTTTTCTGGGTCGGGTCTCCGTTCCTGCTGCGGCCTACCATCGGCCCAACTCCTGGAGCTGGCGGCCTCCAGGGCTCTGGTTCGCAGAGCCCGCGGATCGGACTTACCATCAGCGGAGCCGGCCGTCTTCGGAGGCTGCGGGGGCGGCTGCGACTCGCCTTAGGCTCGGGCCGCGTGGATGCCGACATCGGGAGCTCCGGCAGCGGCAGCGTATTCGCCCGCCCCGGATCGCGGGGCTTGGGTCGCGGACATTTAACCGTCCAGCGCGGCCTAAAATAGGCCGCGGGATTTTTCTCTGCTGGGCAAGGGCTTCAATGTCGGGAGCCACGACCGCCCCGACGTGCAGCAACAGCGGCAGCGTGTTCGCCCGCCCCGGATTGCGGGGCTTGGGTCGGCCCACTGCGGACCGTCCGGCGCGGCCTGCAACCACAACAACCTGACCGCGGGAGAAGACGGCAGGGGAAGGGAAAAGACATTGTGGCCTTCCATCATAGTGAGGAGAGGACTGGAGGAGACTCACTGTGATGGATGTTTCTTTGATGGATGTTTCTTTTTTTGTGTGTTTTTGGGGTTGTGTAATTTGCCTATCGTAATGCTGTTATTGTTGGACTGTGGGTGACTGAATTTCGTCCAATTTGAATGACAAATAAAGCTATTTTGAATCTTGAATCTTGAATATTGTCGATCCAGCACATCCCACAGATGCTCAATCGGATTGAGATCTGGAGAATTTGGAGGCCAGGGCAACACCGTGAACACTTCATCATGTTCCTCAAACCATTCCCGAACAATGTGTGCAGTGTGGCAGGGCGCATTATCCTGCTGAAAGAGGCCACTGCCATCAGGGAATACCATTGCCATGAAGGTGTGTATCTGGTCTACAACAATGTTTAGATAGGTGACACGCGTCGAATTGACGTCCACATGAATGGCCGGACCCAAGGTTTCCCAGCAGAACATTGCCCAGAGCATCACACTCTCACCACCGGCTTCTCGTCTTCCCACAGTGCATCCTGGTGCCATCACTGCCCTCGGGCATCGATGATCCTTGGGCACCCAACACCCTGTCGCCGGTTTGTAGTTTTCCCTCCTCTCGGACCACTGTCGGCACATACTCACCACTGCTGACCGGGAGCACCCCAAGCCTTGCCGTTTCAGAAATGCTCTGACCCAGTCGTCTGGCCATAACAATTTGGCCCTTGTCAAAGTCGCTCAGGTCTTTACTCCTGCCCATTTCTCCTGCATCCAACACATCAACTTCAAGAACTGACTGCTCACTTGCTGCCTAATATTTCCCACCCCTTGACAGGTGCCATTGTAACAAGATATTCAATGTTATTCACTTCACCTGTCAGTGGTCATAATGTTTTGGCTCATCGGTGTATATTAAATGAGACCATAAGCTAGGGCACTGCCCAATTCACCTCTACCCCCTTGAGGACATTCGACTTTGTCTATGGACCTAATGTGCTACAATACTGAGAACTATGTTTTGCATTCTGTATCTTACCCTTTGCTCTACTTATTGCACGTGTTTGTATTAACAATGAAATACAGATGCTTGTTTCTAGCAAAGATAGACACAAAGTGCAGGAGTAACAGTGGGTCAGGCAGCATCGCTGGGGAACATGGATAGGTCAGAACCCTTGTTCAGACTGATTGTAGGGGAATGGGAATGAAAGCTGAGAGAGTGGAGGGGGAGGACAAAGCATGGCTGGTAAAAGGTGAACACCGGCAAGGGGGTTATTTGATAGGCAGATTATTGGACAAAGACCAGAGATGCAGAAACAGGTGTGAGCCCAAAAACAAAAGAGTTGTGAATTGTTAAGGACTTGATTGTATTTATATATAGTACCAGACGACCCGTGAACCCGTTGGGTTCCCGTTGTGACGCCAGTCAAGTACTGTGTAATTTGCTCATCTCTGTTAACTCCAAAAACTGCTTGATCACTCCCCATCAAGGTATACTTGATCACGTATTTGACCGACTTTACAGAGGAGCATATTTCAACGTTAATGTGACATTTGAACAACTTCAATAGTTGATCATTACCGGGCACCACCCAATCAGAATTAATAGGTCGATTCTGGCGTTTTCTTGATGTCCCTGAAATCCTCCCATATCCAGAGGTCTTCTCCTGTACAGAGGATAGGAATCATCTCCACACCTTGTCCTCTCTATAAATGGTTTTGGGAATCTTTTACTGCAGCTTTCATTCTTCCAACATGGAGAGGTGCGGTCGCAGTACGGTCCATGAATCATGTGCTTCAGTACCAATTCACGCAGCACGGGATCTACTTGCCGGTCTGGTATCTCAGCTCGCACTAATCTGTCAAAATCGTGTGGTCTTGGCTTACTCGCTTCGTCAAGACACAGCAGACAGTGCAAAGTTACTAAGATTTTTAGTAATACATAGATAGATAGATGAACACGGAAGTATTAGATCAAAATGGCAATCTCAAAATGGTGATCTCTTCTTGTATATTTATATATGTATGTCCGCGAAAAAAAAAACAAAAAAAAAAAAACACACACACACACACACACACACACACAAAAGATGAGATTTTTAGCGATATATATAGATTATCTGACCTGTTTGGATAACATGCAAAACAAAGCTTTTCAGTGTACCTCGGTACACATGGCAATAATAAACCGAAACCAAAAACTGAACAACATTAATTTCATTAATCAAGATTTAGAGAGATATGGGCCAAACGTGGGCAAATGGAACTTGCATAGATGTGGCATCTTGGTCCATCTGATAAAGGCTTTATCGTCACTGTATCTCCAACTAAGTGAGAGATCGTTGGCACGTATGCTGTGCCTGTTTTTATCGGTAATCCACTTGCACTTTTTGAACTTATTGTTTTTAACAGCCTTTTAGTCACTAGGACAAGAAATCTAATTCATCTTTGGTCCTTGGCAGTACTTTTCCTGTTCTGACCTTTGTTTCAGACTTCACTGTCTGCCAGCCCTCCAGCCAGCTTTTAGCCTAGCTTTGGTTAGCTCTGCAGCTTTACCTGCTCTGTAGCAATTACTCACACAAGCAATCACTTCTTCAGGGTGGACTCTTGGATCCCACAAATTATCCAGGGTATTGAGTATGGAAGTTGCAATGTTATGTTACAGTTGTGCAGGACATTGGTGAGTTGTAGTCACCCTGCTATAGGAAGAACATCATTAAGCCAGAAAGAGTGCAGATAAGATTTACTCGTATGTTGCTAGGACTCAAGGGCCTGAGCTATCGGGAGTGGTTGGGCAGACTAGAGCTTTACTCCTTGGAGAGTAGGAGGCTGAGGGGTGATCTTACAGAGGTGTATAAAAATATGAGGGGAATAGACAGGGTGAGTGAACAGTCTTTTAACCAGAGAAGGGAAATCAAGAACCAGAGGGCATAGGTTTAAGGCAAGAGGGAGAGATTTAATAGGAACCTAAGCCGCAACCTTTTCACACCAAAGTAGGTGGGTATGTGGAATGACCTGCCTTTGGAGTTGGTTGATGGAAGTACAATAACAACATTTCTTGTGTTTGCAAGTTCTGTCTCCTTATCAATGCCTCTGTCGCTGCAAGGTTGATATATAGAGCTATGCAGCATGGAAACAAGCCCTTCAGCCCAACGTCATGCCAACCAAGTTGGCATTCTGTATGAACTAATATATATATATATAAAGTCATGAAGGGAATAGATAGGGTGAATGCACCGTCTTTTACCCAGGTTGGGGATTCGTGAACTAGGGAGAACTGGTTTATGGTGAGAGGGGGAAAATTTAATGGCAATCTGATGGGCAACTTTTTCACACAGAAAGTGATGAGTATATGGAACAAAATGCCAGAGGAGGTAGTTGAGGCACGTACTATACAGCATTTAAAATACACTAGGACAGATAGGAATGGTTTAGAGGGAAACGGATCAAATGCACGCAAATGGGACGAGCTTAGATGGGGCATCATGGGCAGCAGTAATGAGTTGGGCCAACGGGCTTGTTTCCATTTGACTATGACTCTTGTACTCTAAGTAACAATTTGATTGTTCCATTGTGGGTACACATGACAATTAATCACTCTCGACACTTGACTCTCTTGGAAAACCATTGCCTAGAAATTTATTCCTAATCCCAGTTATTCTACCTGTCTTTTATGCACCAATCATGTGTTGCATGGGGCAATATATACAATTGGACAGGGATATGGGCCAGCCAAAGGCAAATGCAACTAGCTTAGATGGGTAGGCCAGGGTGAGTTGGGCTGTAGGGCCTGTTTCCATGCTATGTGACTAATGACTCTGACTCGATTATAGAGTTGTTGTTGCTCCCTGCATTTTCCTTGGAGTTACGCCATGTCTCTGGAACCACCACCAACCTGCGGCTGGTGTAAATCATGAAATTCACCTCCGACTTAAACTAACTGGGTTCTTAATTTATCTAAACAAACTTACAGACAGTCAGGCACCATTCCTCTTCAATCTGTTTACCTTACAAAGGGAGGCAGCTTCCACACAGTCTTTTGTAAAACAATGTAATAAATATATCTACTGCAGATTATAATTCTTAAAGCACTGGTATGAATGTGCATAACTTAAGTAGAAAATGCAGTTGTACAAAGCAAGGTGCGTTAGTTAGGGTGGTGGGTGTTTAAGATTTTAGCTTGGAGGTACAGCATGGAAACAGGCCCTTCAGCTCACCGTGTCCATGTTGAACATCGACCACTCGTTCATAATAGTTCTATGTTATCCCACTTTCCCACCCACTGCACACTTGGGGCAATTTACAGAGGTACAATTTATCAACAAACCCGCACGTCTTTAGGATGTGGGAGGAAACTGGAGCACCCAGAGGAAAGCCATGCGGTCACAGGGAGAATGTGCAAACTCCTCATAGACAATGCCTAAGGTCAGGATAGAACCTGAGTCTTTGGCTTTGTGTGGCAGCAGCTCCACAAGTTACGTCATTGTGCCACCATTAGTTAAGTAGAAAGTACAGTTGTACAAAGCAAGGGGAAAAGTTTAAAAGAGATGTTGGGGGCAAGTTTTTTTACACAGAGAAAGGTGAGTGCCTGGAACATGCTGCCAGGGTGCTGGTGGAAGCAGATACAATAGGGGCATTTAAGGGGCTTTTGGATAGGGATGTGGTTATACAGGAAATGGAGGAATACGGATCACATGCAGGCAATTAAGGGTTGGTCTCAACATCATGTTCGACGCAGACATTGTGGGCCGAAAGGCCCGTTCTTGTTCCGTGTTCTATTCCGTGTTCGGATGGTGGGTGCATTCTGCATTTCAACTTTTAGAATTTGCCTGATTTTTATCAGACTTTTATTCCTCGCCATACTTGTACTTATGACAATAAACTTGAACAATGAACGATATCATCCTCTTCCTTGGAGAAGGGAAATCAAAAACCAGAAGACATGGGTTTAAGGTGAGAAGGGAAAGATTGAATAGGAACCTGAGGGGTGACCTTTTCACTCAGAGGGTGGTGGGTACATGGAATGAGCTACTCGAGCTGCTAGGAGGTAGTTGAGGCAAGTACCATAACAACATGTAAAAGACATTCAGATAGGTACATGGAGAGGAAAGGGTTAGAGGTATATGGGCCAAATGCAGGAAGATGTGACTAGCGTATGGACGAATTGGACTGTTTCTGATGCTGTATGACTCTATGATTGTTGGTGGAAGGATTTAATTGCCCTGAAATTTCTGCACTGCTCTTTCAATCTTTTACAAAAACTCAACATGACAAAGTCCCCAGGGAAATTGTTAATGACAGCTGAAGCTACATCCCAATTTGCCTGTTGTCTCTTAGCTGTCCTGTTGTAGCATCTCAGCAGAACCCCTGCAGAATTCAGGAGCCATTTAATGCTTTACCACTAATTGATAAACTACCTGATTAAGGTTCAGATCGGAATGTGAGCACTGTGAATGTTATCGAAAGGTACATTAATCGATTCTGACAAGATATATTCCCCATTTAATCACATCCTACATCATTCAGCCTCTGAAGCCCAAAGGGCTCACTACAATATCACAAAGAAATGCATTAAAACATTATCTATAGTCACAGCATCTTATTGTGATGGTGCCTTGTAAAAGGATTGCTGCATTGCTTGGGGAATATAAAGCAACCACTGGAGTTTGGTAATAAGCTCTGTAACAGCATAGCATTAACATCTTATTGCCCCGACAGATGGATATGAAAAGTTACTACAGCATGAAAACTGGCCCTTCAGCCCACCTTATCGATGCCGACCAAATTGGCATACATGGATGGCTATTCCCATTTACCAAAGCCCTCTAAACATTCTCTCCTGTATTCACAGGCGGCATGGCAGCACAGCATAGAGCCACTGCCTCACAGCGCCAGAGAACCAGGTGAGGATGTGTGGATTTATAGGTTAATTGACCCTCTGTAAATTGCCCCTAGTGTGTCGAGGGTGCATGAGAAAGTGGGCTAACGTGGACTGGTGTGAATGGGTGATTAATGGTCAGTGAGAATTCAGTGGGCCGGAGGGCCTGTTTCATGCTGTGTCTGCACTAAACTAAATCAGTCTTGTTTCAATGTGTTAATAACTTGACTCCTATCAAATGCTCTTTCCTTTCTACTCTATTTTATGCTCCACAATACTCATGCATGGAACATAATACATAGAACAGGACAGCACAGGAACAGCCCCTTCAGCCCACAATGTCCATGCCGAACGATGTCAAGTTAAACTAATCTCCTCTGCCTGCACGTGATCCATCTCCATCCATTCCCTGCAGTGCTTGGAGTCCTCGTTTTAATTTCACTACCCTTCATCTTAATGGGAACATTATAGGGCATTGAGTGGGGGACGATACCAGAGGAAATGTACCAGAGGATTTACTGAATGAGAAAAAACATTTGGCCCAATAAGAACCATTTAGAGTAGGTGTCTGAAGAAGGGTCTCGACCCAAAAACGGCACCTATCCATGTTCTCAAGAGATGCTGCCTGACCTGTTGAGTTACTCCAGCACTTTGTGGTTTGCTAAAAAAATGGTACAAGGAGAAAGAATGATATTGCCTACGTGATACAGAACCAGAGGTAGTAAGTGGGTTACCCAAAACATCACCCCTTCCTTCTCTCCAGAGATGCTGCCTGTCCCGCTGAGTTACTCCAGCTTTTTGTGTCTATTTATAATGGGTTTACTCTAATTGGTGACACAAAGTGCTGGAGTAACATAGCAGGTCAGGCAATATCTGCGGAAGTAATGAACAGATGATGTTATGGGTTGTGACCCTGCTTCAGACTCCGTAGATTGAAAGTTTCATGGAGCCATAGATTGATACAACAGGAAACGGGCCTTTTGGCTCAACTCGTCCGTGCCAATGCTCCATCTAAACTAGTCCCATTTGCATGCCTTTGGCCCATATTCCCAGAAATCTTTCCTATCCATGTACCTGTCTAAGTTTGAATATCAATTTGGCAGGATTCAGTGGAGGTGGGGTGGAGTTGAAGTCCATGGCATGTCTGGGTGAAGCCTGGCAGAGTGAGGGCCAGATTGTAGAACGCCGGGCAGGGAGGGAGAGCTGTTGGGAGAAGCAGTGGAAGGAGTGTAGCCCCCTTAGAAGCTGTTTGGGCCCAAACTGAGAGGCCGAGAAACATAGCTGGAACCCACCAGCGACACAACAATGCGGGAAATGGACGGGTATGGATTATCCACAGATAGATAAGAGTTGGTCTTGACATCATATTCAGCACATACATTTTGGGCTGAAGGGCCTGTTTTGCTGCTGTACTGTTCTATGCTAAATGAAGGGCGAGACAGCTACAGGAATTACAAAGGGGGAGCAATGAGAAAGAGTTTCATAGAACTCCGATCAGAATGAGGAGGAGAACTTGTTCAGAGCAGGAATACTTTGAGGAGATTTTGAGTGAAGCAGTAAAATGGAGACACAAGGAACTGCAGATGCTGGAATATTGAGCAAAACCCAAAGTGCTGGAGGAACTCAGCAGGTCAGGCAGCATCTGCGGAGAGAATGGGCGGACGATGTTTTGGATCGAGAACCTTCTTCTGGTGTTTTGCTCAGGATTTCAGAATTAGCAATTTTTGTGTCACCATTTTAGTTGAATGTGGTCAGGCTTTCTGCCCCCATCACCTTTCTGGACAGTGGATTTCAGATCTGGAGCATTCTTTGAACAATGAAATTCCTGACTTCCCTCCAATTCTTTTTTCACTTGCATTAAATCTATGATTCACAGGGAAGCAGAAGAAAGCAAGAAAGGCACCCTGATGTATCGTCTCAATTAATGAAAAAGAGAAACAAGAGAGAGGGATTTAAGGAAACGATTTATAATGAAGGACAATAGTGGAGGTTTATCTGTACTTTGCAGGATCAAATTAGTGAGCTGTGACAGTGGAGAGCAGACCCTAATGGTGCCTTTTGTAGTCCAGCCAAATTAGACATGAATGGTTCAGTTAGATGTCTTCATAAACATCCATCTCAGCTTCCTCTGGACTCAACAGAGTGACTGGAGAGCTGAAAGAAGTTGACATATTTTCCCTACAATAGACACAAAATGCTGAAGTAACTCAGTGGGTCAGGCAGCATCTCTGGAGAACATGGATGGGTGATGTTCAGTTAGAGATCCTTCTTCACACTGATTGTCATGGAGAGGGGGAGGAAACGTAGTGAGAAAAAGCCAGGACAAATTGGAGCCGGCAATGACCTCAGGCAAGGAGGTTCCCTGATAGCCCAATTGTTGGCAAAAGACAGTGTGAGCCCACGGAGGATGCATTGTTGCGAACTGTAGTACAGATTAATAGACTTTTAGTGGGGGAGGTGGGGGGCGGGGAAGGGGGGGGGAGAGGAAAGTTAGGGGTTTGTAGAAGTTACCTAAAATTGAATTCAACGTTCATGCCCTCAGGTTGAAAGCTACCCAAGTTAAATATGAGGTCTTATTCCTCCAAACCCACTGAGTTACATCAGCATTTTATATGTACCTTTGGTATAAACTAGCTTCTGCAATTCCTTTTTATTAAATATTTGCCCTGGTGCTACATAGATTCAAAAGCTGAATAGCATGGATACTGGGCCTTTTTGCCTGCCTTGGTCTAGATCCATTTACTTGCATTTGGCCCCTATCCCTTCTCTACCTTAAGATTCTAAGGTGAGAAAGACTAAGTGTGTAGTTTATCCATTCGCCTTTTGTAATTTCCCAACACAATTCAATGCAATTGCGCCAAAGATTAGATAGGTTTAGGTTTATTATTATCACGTGTACCAAGGTACATGTACCTCAAAAACAGAAAAGCTTTATTTAGCATGCTATCCAAATAGATTACATCATACCATGCATAGATACAATCAGTTCACACTCTAATACAATAGATACAACAAAGGGGAAGAGACAGAGTGCAGAATATAGTTCTCAGCATTGTCGCATATCAGTTTCAGAGACAAAGTCCAATGTTCTCATTGGGCTAGAGGTGAATCGGACAGTGCCTTAGCTTGTAGAAGAATCGTTCAGAAGACTGATAACAATTCCTGATAACAAAAGGGAAGGAAGGTATTCCTGAGCCCGGTGGTGTGCACTTTCAAGCTTAGATGCACATCCTGCTGGACAGAAGCAGTTAGAAGGAGGAATACAAGGAATGGGACAATTCATTGATTTTGTTGGCTGTTTTTCTGAGGCAGTGTGAAGACTATTGGGAATTCTGTAACCTCCAGAACTGACAGAAAGGCTGCCAGCAAAACTGTTCCATCGATTATTAATTGAAAAGATTTTCACTTAAAATATCCACGTTATCTTACGGTTCGCTTTAATATACAAGTTTACAATTTATTGACAGCATATTTTTGTTCTATGGAGGACCTTACATCGTGCATTAAAATCGGCCCTTTGGCCCACTGAATCCAAGTCGACCATTGCTCACCCATTCCCACTAGTTCTATGGTATCCTACTTTTGTATCCACTCCCTACATACCAGTGGCAATTTATAGAGAACCCGTACGTCTGTGGGATGTGGGAAAAAACCGCAGCAGCCGGTGGAAATCCATGCGGTTACAAGGAGAACAAGCAAACTTCACATGGACAGCACCTGAGGTCAGGATCGAACCTGCTGTGAGGCAACAGTGCTACCAGCTGCACCACTGTTCACCATCAACACTATAATTTTACTATCATCACCGTCCATCATCTGAAAAATGATATGTCCTTTCCAAAGTAGATCTACTTAGAAAATTCCAAATGAGGCACAACGTTTTTTTTAAATCCATGTGATTGCTTTGATGTTAGTTCACACGTGTACATTTTAGATTTTTTCTAGTCTTGGGTCCTTTCAAATGTCACTTTTGGCCAACACAATGGTGCACGTTGTTGTTGCCTCAAGCATCAGAGACCCAGGTTCCATCCTGATGTCACGTGCTGTTTGTGTGAACTTTATACATTCTCCCTGTTACCGTGTGGATTTCCTCCGGGTGCTCTGGCTCCCTCCCATATTCCAACGGTATGCAGATTTGTAGGTTAATTGGCCTCAGTAAATTGCCCCCAATGTGTCTGGAGTGGATACAATTGTGGGAACGTGTGAATGGGTGATCGATGGTCGGTGCTGACCAATGGTCGAAAGCCCTGTTTCCATGCTGCACAATCAATTCAATTCTGGGTGGGAGCTGCTTTACGTCCTCGTCGTCCACCCTGGGTAGTTCTATGGAACTGGCAAAATTTGCAGCAAAGCGTCAACTACGGTACTCTGAAGCACCAATTGCCACTTTTGATTGTTGTAGTTGACATACGAAAGAAGGAGAATTCAATTCAATTCAATTAAAACCATAGCACCAACGATGCGTACTGCACAAACCTTTTTTTTAACAGCAATACAAAACCATTTCCTTCGCCCATTCCATTTCTCTGCTTCAAGTATATTTAGTTTTGTTCTGAGAAATGCAATTGTCTCAGGATCAATAATTCCTTGTGGCAACGTATTCCATTTAACCACAAATCCATGCCGTGATTTCTCCAAGTCAGTTACTTTGCTCTCTGAGAAGCAAGTTTAATTTGACGAGCTCTGATCATTGATTCTGCATCTGAAAAGGATCACTGTTCCCTCCACTCTGTCTTCATAAATTAAAAATATTCCAATATATTATTTCACTTCCTCTGCTCTAGTATGTTAAATCTATTCCTAAAACTCTGGTACAAACTATATCATGCACAATTCATACCCTAATTTAACCTCTGTTAATTAACATTGGTTTAGCGATGGTTTAGAGATACAGCATGGAAACAGGCCCTTCGGCCCAGGAAGTCTATGCTGACCATCAATGAGCTGTTCACACTAGTTCTGCTATCCCACTTTCTCACCCACTCCCTACGCATTCAAGGCAATTTAATATCGGCCAATTAACCTACAAACCCACATGTCTTTGGGATGTGGGAGGAAAGCGGAGCACCCGGAGGAAGCCCACATTAGCCTGCCAATTGCAGACACTTGAACAGATACATGGATAGGAATGGTTTAGAGGGAAACAGACAACATGGGCATGTAGGACTAGCTTGGAATAGGCATTTTTGTTGGCATAGACAAGTTGGGCCAAAGGGTCTGTTTCTGTGCCATCTATATACTAAAACTCTTGTTTGTTTGTTTGTTTGCTCCTTAACTACAGCCAAAATGGTACACAATAGCGCAACAATTTTAGGCCCACCTTACTCACCGTCCTTTGGTGCTAATGAAAGAAGTTTCATCGAAATTGGTGTTATATATTTAAAGTTATTCACATTTTAAAGTTTAAATCTATCTCCTAGGGAGGGAGAGGGGAGGGAGGAGGATAAGGGGGGTTGAGGGGGATGGAGTAGGGGAAGGGGAGGGGGAGGGAAGGAGGGGGGGAGGGGAGGAGGGAGGGGTGGGAGGGGGAGGGGGGCGTAGGGGAGAGAGAGTGGGGCGGGGAGGGAGGAAGGGGGGAGGGGGAGGGGAAGGGGGAAGAGGGGAGGGGGGGGGGTGGAGGAGAGGGTGCTGCACCAATGCAGGAGAGGTTTGGGCCCAATGGGTCCACTTGGTCTAGTATGACTCTATAATTACACATCAGTGATCCAATCTCAGTGAAAAGAGTAAGGCCAGATGTGTGAGGTCATAGAATCATACTGTGATCTTGGAATAATTTTTCCATTGATTGGAAAATTGACAAACAATTCTACAGCTTCTTTTTAAATGATTGTATCACTAATTGCTATCTTCAAAATAACAGGCTGTGATCACTGTAATTTGTTGAATATATAATTTTGTAGCATCTCTCAAGATTAGCATGGAGTTCAGCTGCACTAACAACCTATGTTTCCACATATTTCTCTGCAGCAGATTCTTTAAAGCATAACATGTTGGTGTTGCTGAAGTAAAATAAAACCAACGAGAAAATCATTTTGAAAATAGCTAACAATATAGCTGATACAATAGACACTGACTAGGGATCCCCCATGTGATTTCTCACCCCTCTGGGCATTTTCAGAGTGGATAGATAATTTTTCTTCTGGGACAAATATAATGCAAAGAAGGATTTATAGTCACCAAGCAAAGTGATTTTGCTGAAGTTTTTATTGCATTGAATATCCTTCCAAGTCATCACTTGGAAACTGTAGAATCTTTTCAATCCTTCTCATTTCTTTGGGGTTTGTTATTAAAAACAAAGGATTCCTTAGTTCTCAGAAATATAAATGCTTAACATTTGGATTTTCAAAGCAGCTAACTTTGGCTGTCAGCTGAACTCAATGAGAATTAACATTTTTGCAAATCAACATCAATTTTACTTCTATCCTGAGGTGTCAAGAGTGTGGCACTACAATTTCAAATTCATAAATTATTATGAATTGTCACATAGTCATAGAGCTGTAAACACAGAAATAGGCCCTTCAGCCCAACTAATCCATGCTGGCCAAGAGGCCCCATTTAAGCTAGTCACATTTGTCTGCATATGGCCCCTATCCTTCTAAACCCTGCCAGTGCCTCTACTCTGGGTGTCACCACCTTGCCGTGGCGGAGCAGCTAGCATGTGCCCGAGATCCAGAGAGTGAAACCGTCAGGAGCTGTACTCCTAGCAGGGTCGCCCATGGTGGGCAGGTCAAGGGGAACGGAAAAGACCTCAACTTGGGACAGGCAGGGGGATGGTGGCTGGCCGGTGGGTGGAGACCACAACGGCTGAGAAAGCGGACGAAGGCTGCAGCAGGGAGACACTTCCAACCGTGGTGGAGTCCATGCTGGACCCAGGTGTATGATGGACCCAAGTCTGTCTCTGACCGTGCGGAGGATGTCCGTGTACCAGTCTCCCCATGGTAAAAGATGTCACGCACAGGAGTCCACCTGGAGGGACATAAAGTCTGTGGCTCCAGGATTGGCCTCTTCAACCATCTGAAGACTCACAGAAAAGACCCACCTGGAGGACAACCACGCTCGACATTGCGATCACCCAAGATGATGTTGGTAATGATGGTGACTCAATGACAACCATTCATGGGCTTCTGAGGCTGAGAATTTCTGAGAATTACTGTCCTTTGCACAGAGAAATTTCTCTTTGTCTCTTTTCCATTGATGAACCTCTTCCTATGATATATCTATCCAAGTCACGATTTGCCCATAGAATTCATCACCATTAAAACTAAAAATTTGTATGTGCCAGTATTTGTTTCCAGTTTGAACTGCATACTGTATATGTTTTCACTGCCCAGACATCGTAAATACAGTAGATATATTTTTGAGATCAGCATCTTCATCACAATTATCAAAATATTTTGATTTGTTTAAATATCATAATATGAGCAATTTTAAACTTTATAAAATCATCTTTAATAATAATAATAATAATGCATTACATTTATATAGCGCTTTTCAAACACTCAAAGACGCTTTACAGGGATTTCTAGAACATAGAGAATTGAATAAATAGATAAATAAGTAAACGTACAGAAAAAGGAGACAGAAGGTGAGGTGACGGTCAGTGGTTGAAGGCAGTGCTGAACAGGTGAGACTTCAGTGATGTTTTGAATGTGGTGAGTGAGGAGGAGTCTCTGACGGTTTGGGGTAGTGAGTTCCAGAGGGTGGGAGCAGCGATGGAGAAAGCCCTGTCCCCCCAGGATCTGAGTTTGGTCCGGATGGGGGGGGACAGGAGATTGGCAGCAGCAGAGCGGAGGGTGCAGGTGGGAGTGTGCCTGTGGAGGAGGTCAGTCAGGTAGGATGGGGCCAGGTTATGGAGGGCTTTGTAGGTCATGAGGAGGATTTTGTACTGGATTCTCTGGGGGATGGGGAGCCAGTGGAGTTTGTAAAGGACGGGGGTGATATGGTCACGGATCGGGGAGTGGGTGAGTAGACGGGCAACGGAGTTTTGAATGTATTGAAGTTTACTGATGATTTTTTAGGGTGAGCCATAGAGGAGGCTGTTGCAGTAGTCCAGACGGGAGGTGATGAAGGCGTGGATGAGGGTTTCTGCAGCTGTGGAGGAGAGGGATGGACGGAGACGGGCAATGTTTTTGAGGTGGAAGAAGGCTGTCTTTGTGATGTGTTTGATGTGTTTGTCGAAGGAGAGGGTTTGATCAAAGATGATTCCAAGATTCCGGATGTGAGGGGAGGTGGATACTGGGAGACCATCAATATTGAGGATGAAGTTTTGGGTGGATTTGGTGAGCGTTTTTGGACCAATGATGATGATTTCAGATTTGTTGCAGTTGAGTTTGAGGAAATTTGATTGAAGCCAAGATTTTATTTCAGTGATGCAGTTTGTCAGTGTAGAGTGTGTGGTGGTGGAGATTGACTTGGTGGAGATGAGGAGCTGGATATCATCGGCGAAGCAGTGGAAGTTGAGACCATGACGGCGGATTAATTGACCAAGGGGGAACAGGGGGTGGTGAAGGTGTGGAATTCTCTGCCTCAGAAGGCAGTGGAGGCCAGTTCGTTGGATGCTTTCAAGAGAGAGCTGGATAGAGCTCTTAAGGATAGCGGAGTGAGGGGGTATGGGGAGAAGGCAGGAACGGGGTACTGATTGAGAGTGATCAGCCATGATCGCATTGAATGGCGGTGCTGGCTCGAAGGGCTGAATGGCCTACTCCTGCACCTATTGTCTATTGTCTATTGTCTAATAGAAAATATAGCAAAACAATCCATGACGTGGAAACAAATACTATAGGGATACAATCCACGGGAAGTGTGCAGAGATTTTCAACGATATTGCCAGGATTTGTGGGGTTGAGCCAGAGGGAGACGTTGTGCAGGCTAGGGCTTTATTCCTTGGAGCGCAGGAGGATGAGGGATGATTTTATAGAGGTGCATAAGATCATGAGGGGAATAGATTGGGTGAATGCACAGATTTTTTACCCAGGGGAATCAAGAACCAGAGGATATTGAACCTGAGGGGCAACTTTTTCACACAGAGTGGTGGTATATGGAACTAGCTGCCAGTGGAGTTAGGTGAGGCAGGTACTATAACAACATATATATCTCCAAAGACGTACAGGTTTGTAGGTTAATTGGCTGGGTAAATGTAAAAATGGTCCCTAGTGGGTGTAGGATAGTGTTAATGTACGGGGATCGCTGGGCGGCACGGACTTGGAGGGCCGAAAAGGCCTGTTTCCGGCTGTATATATATGATATGATAACATTTAAAAGGCATTTGTATAGGTATATGGAAAGGAAAGGTTTAGAGGGATGTGGGCGAAACCTGAGCAAATGGGACGAGTGCATATGGGGTGTCTTTGTCATTGTGGGCAAATTGGGCTTAAGGGCCTAATTCTACACTGTATCACTCTATGACTGTGATAGAAAATTTCAAATTTTGAATCTGCAATGTTTGAAAAATAGGTTAGAGCAATTATTCAGAGCCAAATGAAAATATGCTTCCAGGGTATGACATTTGGGAGGTCATTATTCACATTGCTGCTTTCATCCCACTGAACAGATCAAGCATATTAAATCATGGCCATTTCTTTCATTCCTTAGGAGCAATAAGTCATTTTGAAATATATTGAAGTAGACATTGTGAAGAGATTCAAGAGATAACAACTTGACTTTCACATGCTGCAGGGGTGTGTTGTGTAAATTCCATTTATTACAATGCAATCTGCTGGCTATTTTTGAAATGTTATTATGTTGATTTTTTTACAAGTAAAGGGCAAAAGTGAGAAAAAAAGACGCGAGTCCAAGACGAGAGTCCAAATATTATTGCCATAATATTTAGCCTAAATGGGTCTGTATTTTGGCAGTAAAATACAACGCATAATCACTGCAATATTTCCAAATTTAGTATGATAGATTTCAACCAGTTATTATTTTCGTTGTTTGGAACCTCACTCGAGAAGCATGCCAATATTTTGTTAGCATTTTAAGTTGACATTAAATGGTAATGTTACTGGGCCCACAGATTCAGAGATGTGAACAGAGGATTTAAAATGTATTAATTGAACTGAACATCTCACTTTCTGACCATTATCAATGTGATTATATTAGCCCACGTTTACTGAGCGAGCCCTGCTGCCTAAATATGCCATCATCATGCACGTTCTCGGTTTGTACCTGTAAGGCTTGAACTTGTTCGCCACATTCTCCCTATGTCCAATGGCAAGGTTGTAACACTGAATACAGTGCCCAATCCTTGTGCATTGTTTAAGAAAAAGATACAAGGTGCTGGGGTAAGGCGGTCAGTTGGTCAGGCAGCACCTCTGGAGAGATGATGTTTCGGGTCGGGACATTTCTTTAGACTGATTGTGGTGGGGGGATGGGGGCGCCGGAAGAGAGATGTGGGCAGGACAAAGCCCGGCAAGTGATAGGTGGATACTGATGAGGGGGGCTTTGACCGGCAGATGCTTGGAGAAAGGCCAGAGATGATAAAACAAAATGTGCAAGAATAAGGATAGAAGATGTGAGAAATGTGAAGCCAGAGTGAGAAATATAAGTGGAAGTTGATGGGGGGAGATGGAGGGGAGAAGTGCAATGTGCAAGTGTTTAATTGTGCAATATTATTGAGTTATGTAGGTGGCCAACAAACCACTGAGAAACCATCTGGCAGATAGTAAAACGACACCCCATCCATTTTGTTGGGGATCTAACAACACTGTACATCCATTGCTCTAGTGTATCAATGGTCACTTGCATCCCTGGTTGCTTTCCTCTCAAAGCTGTTCAACTTTGGAAATGGCACTGAATGTTCCAGGCATAAAGATGCATTGAAAAAAAGAAAAAAACATGTACAGTTAAAATTATATGTTATCTATTATCTATTATCTATTATATATTACTAAAACTCTGTGTCCGTGTGTTTGTGTGTTTTGTGGACAACTTAACTTTTGATGCTCGCGCAGCCAAAACGGTACACCATAGCGCTACAATTTCTGCACCACCATATTCACCATTATCCTGGCCATATATTAAAACTACTTTCATTTAAATTTGAAGCTACATTTTTAAATCTAGAGAGATTTTAAAGTTTAAAATTTTAATTTCTAACCCATTTCTTGAAGGGCTTCAGCGTGTGACGTCACAATGCAATGCGACCTGCACGTCTTCAACAGATCAGCTCGCCCCCCCCCCCCCCCCCCCCAGACCTTTCACTAATGCGCCCCCCCCCCCCTGGACCTTTCACTAATGCGCTCCCCCGCCCCCCCCCCACCCCCCCCCCCGGAGCACAGCCGCCTGTCCCGGCATGCCTCGGGCCTGCCATTCCTCAGATCGGGCCGCGCTGACCGCCGGGAGGTGTCGTCGCCTCTCCCGCTCTGTGAGGGGGGCACCCGCCTGACTGATGGCAGTGCTGACGGGGGATGGAGTGGGTGAAGGGGGGGAGAGGGAGGGGGGGAGGAGGGAGGGGGAGGTGATGGGGGGAGGAGAGGGGGGAGGGAGGGGGAGGGGGAGGGGGGAGGGGGAGGGGGAGGGGGGAGGGGGAGGGGGGAGGGGGAGGGGGGAGGGGGAGGGGGAGGGGGAGGGGGGAGGGGGAGGGGGGAGGGGGGAGGGGGGGGAGGGAGAGGGGGTGAGCGCATTCCATTCCCACCTCAACCCCCCGTTAAAACTCCCCCAAACCTCTCCTGCATTATCTGAAATTGTGTTTGGGATTTTTTTCAGAACCCTGCTCACGCACCTCCATTCCCCCATAAATCCCCCCTCAATCCCCCTTAAAAAAAACCCAAACCTGTGCTGCATTAACTTAAATTGGTTTCAGGTTTTTGTAAGAGCCCCACTCCATCCACACCCCCCTCAACCCCACTTATCATCCCCCCGCCACAACCCACCTCAACCCCCCCCTTATCCTCCCCTCACCCACTCCATCCCCCTCAGCCCCCTTATCCCCCCCTGCCCCACCCTCCATTCACCCAATTCATCCCCCCTGAGGCCCCTTTAAAACTCCCCCAAACCTCCACTGCATTGGTCTAAAACCCTTCCCTTACTCAGCCACTCCATTCCCCCCTCACTCAGGCACTCCATTCCTACCTCAACCCCCCCCCCCCTTAAAACTCCCTCAAACCTTTCCTGCATTAACTGAAATTGTGTTTAAGATTTTTCTTCAGAGCCCCACTCACGCACTCCATTCCCCCCTTAATCCCCCTTAAAACTCCCCCAAACCTGTGCTGCATTCACTTAAATCGGTTTCAGGTTTTTTTTAAGAGCCCCACTCACCCACTCCATCCACACCCCCTCAACTTCTTATCATCCCCCCCACAACCCACCCCCTTATCCTCTTCTCACCCACTCCATCCCCAGCCCCATTATCCCCCCCTCTCTTACACCCTCCATTCACCCAATTCATCCCCCCTGAACCCCCTTTGAAACTCCCCCAAACCTCTACTGCATTGGTCTAACACTCAGCCACTCCATCCCCCTGCGTTCCCGGGTGGGGGCAGGGGAGGGGCAAGTGGGGGTGGCTAGGGGGGATGGAGTGGGTTAGTAGGGGGAGGAGGGGGGATAAGGGGGGATTGAGTGGGGAGTTGAGGGTGCTACAATACAAGAGAGGCTTTGGGTCCAGGCCTCACTCAATCATACCCTCTCCCCTTCCCTGTCCCCCCTCTATGAGGAATGGGCCCAACAAGTCCACTTGGTCTAGTTAACACTAAAAAGCACCTCATATTTCACATGGGCATCTTACAATCCAATAGTATGAACATTGGGTTTAGGTTTAAATTTATTCTTGTCACGTGTACTGAGGTAGAGTAAAAAGTTTTGTTTGCATTTATCTCATATGTAAGCAATTGTCTCAATGATGATTAAATGACTGGTTACAGTTCCCAATTATTGTCTTAATTCAATCTCAGGGAATGAGAAAGTACTCTCATCAGGTAAAAGTGATTTAGAATAATTAATCTTAAAGTTAACTAGATTTAGGTTTATTATTGTTATGTATACTGAGGTACAGTGAAGAACTTCATTTTGCATGCTATCCAAACAGATCATATATAGCGTACATAAATGCTTAAGTCAAACTCACGTGCAACAGATAGAGCAAATGGGAAGATACAGAGTACAGAATATAGTCCTCAGCTTGTAGCAAAGGGGTATCTTCCAAATAAAAAGTAACATCCTTCTTACTTTGCCCTTTTTGCCTGACCCCCCACCGACCTCCTCATTTCCCCCTGGCACCCATTTCCTCCACCATCTCCTACCACGCCAGTCAGCCTGCTCCTTTCCCCTCCTCCGTACGCTCATCTCCCATCCCCGAGTTTCCCATTTCCCTTTGATCCCCCCTCTTTCCCTTTCCCCCACATGCCCTTCCATCCATAATCCCTCCCTCCGGCATTACATTTCACTCCTTCTCTTCTCTCCTTATCAAACAGCCTTTTGCCTCCTTTTCACTATTTGCCTCTGCATTTCTTGTTGGTCGACATTTGGGAATTCTGTATGGGAGAGCTTGCCTCACTCATTAGTAGTTAATTTAAATAAATAAATAAACCAGGCAGCCAATTTACAATTCACCTACTTTTTAGAATTGTTTATCATTTTTATAATTGCTGATGTTTTAGAAGTGGACAAGAATGGTTTTCTTAGCCGGTAAAGTCGCTGACTCACACCGCCAGAAATCTGGGTTGAATCCTGACCACGGGTGTTGTCTGTATGGAGTTTGCACGTTCTCCCTGTGACCTTGTGGGTTTCCTCCCACATCCTACAGTGATGTTGGTTTGTAGGTTAATTGGCCCTGAGTGTGTAGGGAGAGGATGCAAAAGTGGGATAACAGTGAACTAATGTGAATGGGTGACCAATGGTTGGTGTGGATGTGGTGGGCTAAAGGGCAAGTAGCCACATCCACTACATGAGAAATTGTTCATAATTCCTACAACCTGTTTCCTAACCAGTTTTTAATTCACTTTGAAGCACTCTCCATTTCTATTTTCCTTAATCTCCTCCCATAATTTCCAGAGTGATGCTTTGCCAAAAGCTTTCTGAAAGTCCAGAAACATAAAAACTACTACATTTTCTCATCTGTCTTATCTGTCACCTTCACGAAGATTGCCATTAGATTTGCCAACCATGATCTCTCTGAAATCCAAGTTCACGGCTTCAAATTACTTTCTACTCAACTAGATATTTAGTAATTTCAAACGAGAATGGGTGCTGCCATTTTCATGGTATTTTCAGTCACAGCAAATAACTATTTCAGGCAGTAAAGTGGGGAAAAGGCAGTTCATGTCAGTTTTGTCCTAACACATTGCTGCATCTGAATTGCTTTGAACCTTTCAGGTCTCTGAGAACTGTGTCTCCTTATTCAAGTTAAAAAATATGCACCTAATATGTAAGGAGTAGATGGGAAAGTAGAATAACATTGAACAATGAGGACAAGATTCCCTGAATGTTATACTGTGTTGAATTTGAATATTCCAAGTCTCTGAAGAAGCTTCATCAAAGGTTGGTTTAGGCACAGAATAGCGGCACAGTAGCACAGCTGGTGGAGTTGCTGCCTCACAGTACCAGAGACCCAGGTTCAATCCTGATCTTGACTTCTGCCTGCGTAGAGTTTGCACGTTCTCCCTGTGACCGCATGGTTTTCCACCTGGTGCTCCGGTTTCCTCCCACATCCCAAAGACGTGTGGATTTGTAGGTTAATTGGCCTTTGTAAATTATCCCTAGTGTGTAGAGAGTGGAGACAAAAGTGGGATAACATAGAACTAATGTGGTTGATGGATGGTGTGGACTCGGTGGGCCGAAGGGCTTGTTACTAAGCTGTTTTTTTCATTCACTTCACACATTTCTCTCACAGTTTTGATATTGACATTAGGATGAATTTTGAGATTACCAACATTGTTATAATTAAAATGACATGAAGGAGAACATCACAGAAACAAGAAATTTATAACATAGACAGTTGATCCACAATAGTGTTTTCAAATGGCCAAAAAGGTAAAGATCTGCTACAATTTGTTTACAGAAATATTTTTGGGGAATTGATTTGAAAGATGGTAACAATAGAAACATGGTACCAGGGCAACAAACTCTCCCTTGAAGTCAGCAAGATAAAGGAGTGAGTTATCAGCTTCAGGAAGCCTGGTGGAATTCATTAGCCAATCAGCATCAATGGTGCGGAAGTGGAAATGCTTGAGTGCTTCAAGTCTCTTGGTATTAATATTACTTACAAGCCATCAAGGACCAACCACATTGATGCAACAGCCAAGAGGAAACTGTAGCCCAGTCCATCACACAGACCAGACTCCCCACCATTGTCTCCATCTACATTTCACACAGCCTTAGAAAAGCAGCCAACATAATCAAAGACCTTTCCCACTCCATTCATCCTTTTTTCTTCCCACTCCCATCTGGCAGAAGGTACAGAATCTTTAAAGTGGGCCCTTGGATTAGTTACTTAAATTCTTTCTGAAGGTTGTGTAGATGGAAACCTCGAAAAAAAACCCCACCATAAATCCCATTGGATTAGCAATAGGAAAGATGCCATAGAACTGGAAAGAGTGCAGCGAAGATTTACAAGGGTGTTGCTGGGACTCGAGGGCTTGAGCTGTTGGGAAAGATTGGCATAGGCCAGGACTATATACCTTGGAGTGTAGAAGGCTGAGGAAAGATTTAATAGAGATGTATAAAATCATGACGGGAATAGATAAGATTAATGCAGAGTCCTTTTCCCAGGGTAGGGAGATCAAGAACTAGAAGGCGAGAGGGGAAAAATATAATAGGAACCTGAGGGGCAACTTTTCTACACAGAGTGGTTGATATATGGAACCAAGCTGCTAGAGGAATCGGTTGAAGTAGGTACAATAACAATATTTAAAAGACACTTGGACAGGTACATGGATTGGAAAGGTTGAGAAGGATATGGGCCAAACAAACACAGTCAAATAGAGCATTTTGGGTCGGAATTGACGAGTTGGGCCGAAGGGCCTATTTTGTGCTCCATGACTTTATGACTCTATATCAATGAAAATATTCTAGCTAAAGCAAGGAACTGCAGACGCTGGTTTACAATAAGAGAGACACAGACTGCTGGAGTAACTCAGCATTAATAATCCATCATATTTGCTGTTTCAGAATTCTTTAGGCTTTCACTTTGTCACCACTTTGAATTAGTATTTGCAACAATTGAAGTTGTGAAGACAAAACCTGACCCCCAATTGAAAAGTACAAAAATCTCATTATTTAATATCATTGGGACAGGATGCAAAACTAAATTTATTTGATATTTTAACAAGGATTTTAGAGTTTGCCACATACATACAGGGGCTTACAAACAGTGATTTTTGAAGTTGAGAAAATGCATTCACTTTGATAAATAATTGAAAATTTGATTTTAAATGTCAAAGAAATTTGCAATAACAAATGTTAATGCTAGCTTTGCAATGTTTTTATTCAACCATAGTTAATAAATTTGGATTGTTTTCTCTGGAGCATGAGGGGTTGAGGGGAGACCTAATAGAAGCATATAAGATTATGAGAGGCATAGAGAGGATAGACAATCAGAACCTTTTTACCAGATTGGAAATGTCAAGGAATGAAGGTGAGAGTGGCAAAGTTTAAAGGAGATGCACAGGGCAAGTTTTCTACACATCGGGTGGTTGACTGCCAAGGGTGGTGATGGGGAGAGATATGGGAGTGGCATTTAATAGGCTTTTGGACAGGCACAACGATACACGGAGAATGCAAGGATATGGATTGCAATTAGGCAGAGGAGCTTAGTTTAGCTTGGCATTATGTTCAGCACAGATATTGTGAGCCGAAGTGCTGTACTGTTCTATGTTCTAAGTATGCAATTATTGAATTATATAGTAGTAGTATAGTATAGTGGTATTGCATGTTAATTCTAATGAAGTGAATTGTTAAACTTGAAAGGCAACAGTTAATAATATACATATTTAGTAGAAAAACACTGGTAGCCATAAACAACACTGAGCACTCTTGATAAATCATTATTTATGACTCCAACAGACAGACATGCTTCTTCATAGCACTGTTGTGTTGTTCATCATAAAATATATGTAAGATATTACTTGTCCTCAAAAATTCAGATGAAAGCACTTAATCTAATATGTAAGCAACTGTCTCAGCGATTATTAAATTACTATGGTTACAGTTCCCAATTATTGTCTTAATTTAATCCCAGGAAATGAGAAAGTAGCCTCATCAGGTATAAGTGATTTTGAATAATTAATCTTCAAATTATCTAGATTTAGGTTTATTATTGTCACGTGTACCAAGGTAGAGAGAAAAGCTTTTCTTTGCATGCTAGCCAATCAGATGAGATAATACTACACATGAATACTGTACAATCAAATTAAACAAGTACAGTAGGTAGAGCAAAGGGGAAGATACAGAGTGCAGAATATAGTTCTCAACATTGTAGCGCATCAGTTCCAGATCTAACCTCCAATGTCCGCAATGGGGTAGGTTAGAGAATAGGGACTATACCTAGCTTATGGGAGGACCACTCAGAAACCTGATAACAGAGGGGAAGACACTGTTCCTGAGGCAGGTGGTGTGCGCTTTCAAGCTTCTGTACCTTCTGCCCAATGGGAGGAGAAGCAGGAGCAGGAAAGGGTTTTGATTATATTTGCTGCTTTCCAGAGGCAGTATGGTGTAAATGGAGTCAATGGTGGGGAGTTAGTCTGTGTGATGGAATGGAGTAAATAAGAGACTGTAGCGACCATAGGGATTGGTCCTGAGAGTCGAACCCTCGGATTGGCCAGCAGGGTCACATGGTGGTGCGACCATAGGGATTGGTCCTGGGAGTCGAACCCGCTGATTGGCCAGTAAGGTCAGGTGGTGGTTTTGGCGCCCAAAACCTAGTCAGAGTGAAGAGAACTTCGAAACGAACAGTTGATTTAATGGTTGTCTGTAATTTCGTTTGTTATACTTTGTAATCGAATATTGCTGCGCAATAAACTTCTTTAACAAAGAACAAGCCTCCAGACTCGCCATAAGACACAAGAAATTACAGAAGCTGGAATCTTTAGTCAAATGCCAAGTGCTGAAGAAATTAAGTGGATCAGGCAGCACCTGTAGATTCCATTAACAACTGTAAATCCCCCACCGCTCCCCTCCCCCAAGGTGTCCCCCAAGGCTCAGTCCTTGGCCCCCTCCTCTTCATCCTCTACCTGTTCCCCCTTGGTCAATTAATCCGCCGTCATGGTCTCAACTTCCACTGCTTCGCCGATGATATCCAGCTCCTCATCTCCACCAAGTCAATCTCCTCCACCACACACTCTACACTGACAAACTGCATTACTGAAATAAAATCTTGGCTTCAATCAAACTTCCTCAAACTCAATTGCAACAAATCTGAAATCATCATCATTGGTCCAAAAATGCTCACCAAATCCACCCAAAACTTCATCCTCAACATTGATGGTCTCCCAGTATCCACCTCACCTCACATCCGGAATCTTGGAATCATCCTTGATCAAACCCTCTCCTTCGACAAACACATCAAACACATCACAAAGACAGCCTTCTTCCACCTCAAAAACATTGCCCGTCTCCGTCCATCCCTCTCCTCCACAGCTGCAGAAACCCTCATCCACGCCTTCATCACCTCCCGTCTGGACTACTGCAACAGCCTCCTCTATGGCGCACCCTCAAAAATCATCAATAAACTTCAATACATTCAAAACTCCGCTGCCCGTCTACTCACACACACCTCGATCCGTGACCATATCACCCCCGTCCTTTATAAACTCCACTGGCTCCCCATCCCCCAGAGAATCCAGTACAAAATCCTCCTCATAACCTACAAAGCCCTCCATAACCTGGCCCCATCCTACCTGACCGACCTCCTCCACAGGCACACTCCCACCTGCACCCTCCGCTCTGCCGCTGCCAATCTCCTATCCCCCCACATCCGGACTAAACTCAGATCCTGGGGGGACAGGGCTTTCTCCATCGCTGCTCCCACCCTATGGAACTCACTACCCCAAACCGTTAGAGACTCCCCCACACTCACCACATTCAAAACATCGCTGAAGTCTCACCTGTTCAGTACTGCCTTCAACCACTGAAGGTCACCTCACCTACTGTCTCCTTTCTCTGTTCATTTATTTATTTACTTATTTATCTATTTATTAATTTCCCTATGTTCTCAAAATCTCTGTAAAGCGTCTTTGAGTATATGAAAAGCGCTATATAAATAAAATGTATTATTATTATTATTATTAATGCTGTTGATGCTGTTTTGGGACAGGACCCATCTGCAGACTAACTGGAAAGTACAACATAGATATTAAACTTTACGTCATTATGTAAACATACATTGTTTTCATTACCCAACAGAGAAAAGTAGTTGTACATTTTTCACTGCTGGCTTAAATTATATTTGCATCTACACGCTTGACTGCTCAAACAATCAATACTAGTTTTGCATCATTTAGATATTACACATTAATTGTATTGATTGTCTAATCTGCTAATGTAGAACAAATTATGAAGCACATCCGATGGAGGAAAGCAGCTTCAAGTGATAGATATTACAGAAAAGTAATTTATATTTATTAGTATATGATCATTACTGATGGCACACAGTGGTGTTAATAAATTGCATGTTGATAGAATGACTGGCTGACCCGAACACACTAACTTGCATATTCTGGTGTAAACTGAATATCTTTTAATTACCATCTCCCAATATTAACCAACTTGCAAAGGAAATGAGTATTAGAATATGGAACATTATAGTAGAGAAACAGGCTCTTCAGCCCATGTTTGTGCCAAACATGAAGCCAAAACTAACTCTTAACTGTCTGCACATAATCAATATCCTGCCATATCCATAGGCCTATTCAAAAGTCTCTTCAATTCCACAATCATATTTACCTTCACCACCACCCCAGCACTAAATCAGCAATTTAGTTGATTTCACACAGTGACACAGCTAGTAGAATTGGCATGATTATTAAGTTTGTTGAAGACACCTAAACTGGTGGTATAGTGGCAACAAAGTTGGTTATCTAACGTTATAAGAGGATCTAGACCAACTGAGAAAATGGGCTAAGGATTGGCAGATGAAATTTAACTGTTCAAGTGTGAACTGTTGCATTTTGGTAAGTTAAATCAGGGCTGGGCCTACACAGTGTGTAGGAAGGAACTGCAGATGCTGTTTTAAACCAAAGATAGACACAAAAAGCTGGAGTCAGACAGTATCTCTAGAGAAAAGGAATAGGTAACATTTCGGGTCGAGACTGAAGAAGGGTCGCTGAGATGCTGTGTGACCCGCTCAGTTTCTCCAGCTTTTTGTGTCTATCTTCAGGATCTGCACAGTAAATGGCACTTAAACACTTAAAATGGGACTCGAGGGGCTGAGAGAAAACAGCAGTACTTGGTTTTGCTCTTCATGAAGATTTCTTGATTTCATGCCATGTCTGCACTCTTTAAAAACGATAAGCTATTTAAAATACATTTAAAATGTATTTAAAATACAGCTAGAATTAAATCACAGTCTGATTTAAGCAAGACTTAAATTCATGGTTTTTAAGCTTATTGATTTCAGACATCACAGACATTTTTATCATCTGGATTATTTCTCAATGCAATTTGCAGTGCAAGCCCACCCTTCCACAACCACATTTGGAATTTTGATTCACCTTTTAATCACGATGGACTGGAACATATATATATTTATTATTATTACTATTATTATTATTATTATTATTATTATTATTATTATTATTATTATTATTATTATTATTATTATTATTATATAATTATTATTTTTATTATTACCCTGGAGGTGT
The DNA here is from genome assembly GCF_053455715.1 of Rhinoraja longicauda. Lineage (NCBI taxonomy): Eukaryota > Metazoa > Chordata > Chondrichthyes > Rajiformes > Arhynchobatidae > Rhinoraja > Rhinoraja longicauda. Next base: position 72,064,515 of record NC_135959.1, on the reverse strand, counting down.
GTGTGTGTGTGTGTGTGTGGGTGTGTGTGTGGTCTGGTCATGGGGGTTGTGGTCTGGTGATGGTCCGGGGCGATGGGGCCAGGCGGGAGCGTGGATTACACCTCCCGGCGGGCAGCACGGCGGCAGGAGGGGCGCACAAGATGGCGGAGCGGGAGGAGGAGGAGAAGAAGGAGAGCTTCTGCCATTGTTGTTGGGTCGTTGATGATGCCGTTGGCTGAAGTGGACGCTGGAGGAGACGCAGGAGGAGGAGGAGAAGAAGCTGTCCAGTGATGGTCCGGGGCTCTGGGGCCGGATGGGAGCGGGGACGCGACAATGCCGTCAGTTGAAGCAGGCACTGGAGGAGATGGAGGGGAACAATGAGACGGTGGGGACGACGACCATCTTCCTCCCGTTCGGAGTCCCCCCGGGGCCGGGGGCGGGCAGCCATCAGTTGAAGCGGGCGCTGGAGGAGACACGGGAGGAGGAGGAGAAGAAGCTGCCTGCTGGGGGTTGTAGTCTGGTGATGGTCCGGGGCACTGGGGCCGGGCAGGAGCGGGAACTCAACGACGCCGTTGGTTGAAGCCGTTGGGTGCTGGAGGAGATGGAGGGGAACACGGGCGGGTCCCGCCTCCCTCCAAGCTCCCATTAATCAGATCCCGTCCCGCCCTCGACCCTCATTGGCCGGGCGACTGTTGGGTTCTCATTGTGATGTCAAACACGGCTGACAGGCAGGGAAAATTGAAAAGGGATTTATTAATGTTTAAAAAGTGATTTTTAAAGTTTAAAAGGTGAAAAACTTAAAAAATATAACGAACATTTGAACCCCAGGACAATGGTGAGTAAGATGGGCCTAAAATTGTCGCACTATCGCATATTGTTTTGGCGAGAACAAATATATCAACAAACACACAAACACACAAATATACAAGACGAGAGTTTCTACATATACATTAACTGTAAAGCTGGCAATCTTAAAACTTTTTCAACATGTATCAATATAAAAACAATTTTCAAATCCCTTACATTGTACAGTAGGAGGACAGAAGAAACGGTTTAAGGACTGCCTCAAAGTGTCCCTCAAAGACTTGGACATCAACCTCAGCACTTGGGAGTCTCTTGCTCTGGACCGTCCAACCTGGCGTAGCAAGCTCACCACAGGAGCCCGTGCAGCAGAGAACAGACACACTGCAGAGGCCCAGAGGAAACGCACCGCGCGCAATGCCTGGGCTACCTCCACTTCCACTGCAGCACCCATCCACTTGCGTCCTACGTGTGGGCGTGCCTTCCGGGCCCAGATTGGCCTCACCAGTCACTTCCGGACCCACAGTTACCAATCCTCCAACTGAAAGTGAAGTCATGGTCATCTTCAAACCCGAAGGACGAACAACAACAACAACAAATCTTCTTAATGGTAAACTGTGAATTGCCAATCGCACAATATGCATTTCTATTGCAAAAAGGGCTGAAGGAGCTCAGCAGGTTGGGCAGCATCTGCAAAGGGAATGAACAGGCTGTTTCGTGTTGGGACCCCTCTTCAGACTGATCTCATTGATTAGGTATATTGGTGACTTTCATTTGTTTGAGAAAAGATTACTACAGGCACATTGTTGGGATAATTAGTTTCTTAAAAGGGAGAAGTCCCTGTTTAAAATGGCATAAGCATTAGAATTATTTGGCATGCAAAAAAAATCATGTGCTTCCCTGTGACACTAGTGATGTAACAACAAGGGATACATTATGCAACTGCTAAGATTACTGTTTTGACCTTTTGTTTGCCCTTTAATTGCTTATCTAATTTTAATAGACTGTGGGGTTCAGAATCCAAACATTCTCATTCTAGATATCTGTTTACATGCCACATATTTCAAATTAACTAGCCAGTCAGTTGGGTAAATACAAATGCAATTAATATACTAAAATCATCACGAGAGGAATTCCTATGCAGAGTTGTAATTTTCAGTACAGGGCGTAACTGACATTTAAACTGTTCATGGAGGTCCTTGAGACATTTTTAGGCTGAAATAACTATGTAAATACAAGATGTTCTTTCTTAATTTGCAAGGACTATCATGATGATATTAAGAAATTCTGGGTCTTTGATTCAGTGATTATGAAGGAATACCATAACAAGTCACTATGGTGTATATCTTCAAACGACAATATGGATTGCTGTTTGATCATCTGTAAATTGAAAATCTGCCTCTCAGGCCATTATGAGACCCTACCAAATAACATTTGATTGATTAATGCCCTTGACATTGTATCCACTCCACTGGTACACCGGTTGAAGTATGTGTGATGTACAGATTGCAATTAGCTACATTTATAATGGCAACACTTCCTACTTGCGACTTTTACAATAGTGAAGGTCAAACGCAGCAAAATACAGGAACCTGTAGTCTCCCCTCCAAATCACACAACACTTTCAGTTCATAGGTACTGAGTAGCAAAGGACCCTTAGTAGCCTGTGCTAAACTGAAAATGTAGCAGCGTGTGCACAGTTTAAGTAGTTTTCAAAATGTGGACTTATTTATTTGATTTGAATCGAATTTTGGAAGTGAAGTAAATAATAAACATTCCACTCCAAGAAGGGTGTTATTGGAAAGGTGCCAAAAGCAATTGGGAATACGGGATTGAAGATGGTTATTTCCATCCCTGATTAATGTAATTAATTTTATTTTTGCACTAACCCATTGACTTGTGTAAAGTTGGAAATTTCCAACCAATACAATGTATCGTCCTATCTCCAAAAAGCAAATAAATGCAGGTGCTGAACATCTGAAATAAAAATAGAAAATGCTAGAAACGTTTAGCAGTTTGGGCAGCATCAATGAAGAGAGAAAGTTCATGAATCAAGTTGAAGAACTTTCATCAGAATTGGGAAAGTGAGGAAACAGAAAACACAAAGTGCTGGAGCAACTCAGCGGGTCAGGCAGCATCGCTGGAGAAATGGATAGGTGACCTTTTGGGTCGGCACCCTTGATTATTGTGTGTGTCCTACACACTAGGGACAATTTACAATTTTTACCAAGCCAAATTAACCTACAAACCTGCATGTGTTTGGAGTGTCGGAGGAAACCGAAGCACCCGGAGAAAACCCATGCAGGTCACGGGGAGAGTGGACAAACTCAATAGAGACAGCACCCGCAGTCAGGATTAAACCTGGGTCTCTGGCGCTGTAAGGCAGCAACTCTATCACTGCGCCACTGTGCCACCCTTCTTCAGACTAATTGTGGTGGTGGGGGGGAAGGAAGAGAAAGCTGAAAGAGGGAAGAGGCAGGACCAAACCCAACAAGTGATGGGTAGATACAGGTGAACGGGAAGGTTTTGATAGGCAGATAGTTGGACAAAGGCCAGGGATGAAAAGACAAAATATTGAGGTAAGGATTAAAGAGTTGCAAATTGTGAAGCCAGAGGAAGAAATGTAAGTGTAAGGAAAGGGTGGAGGGGAGAAATAGTACTGCTTTCAGGTGGGGCACAGAGGAGAGAGGGGGGAAGCAAACAAAGTGGAAAAGGCTTTAGGCTAGTTACTTAAATTTGGAGATTCAAAGTTCAAGTTGGGTTATAATGGAGACAGAGAGATCAGTAAAGGGGAGAGAGGCCTCAGAGAAAGTCCAAGTGAATTTGAGGGCAGGAGGGAAGTTAGTGGTAAATTTAGTGAAATCAACGAGTTCTGCACGGGTGCAGGAAGCAGCCCAGATATAGTGGCTGATATAATTGAGCTGGGGGATGGTGCTAGTGTATGTTTGGAACAAGGACTGTTCAACATAACCAACAAAAAGGCAGGCATAGCTGGAGCCCATTCGAGTGCCTATGGTTCAAAGGGTCATGAAAGGTCCTGACCCAAAACATAATTATCCATGTCCCCCAGAGATGCTGCCTGACTTGCTGTGTTACCCCAGCACTTTGTGCGTTTTGTAAACCAGTATGTGCAGTTCCTTGTTTCTACATTCCAAGTGAGAAAACGAATGGGTTTTAAGTTGTGAAGAGCATGGGAGAGGGATGGATAGAACAAAGGGAATTCCTGTAATCGAATGATGCCAGTAGTATCCAGATAGTCCTTCTGTATACTGTACAGAAGCATTTGACTGATAGATTAAGGAGGGGAGCCAGGATGAAAAAACAAAGAGGGGTGGGTTAAAGCTATGAAAGGTTGGTCAGAGCATTTGATTGATTTGATTGATTGATTCGTGGATGCAGCATGGAAAAATACCCTTCAGCCCATTGAGTCAATGCTAACCATTGCTACTAGCTCAATGTTATTCTATTTTCGCACCCACGCCCTACACGTGAGGGGCAATTTAGAGGTCGGCTGACCTACAAACCTATACATTTGGGGGATTTGGGAGGAAGCCGGAGCACCCGGAAGAAACCCATGCAGCCCCAGAGAAAATATGCAAACTACACACAGGCAGCACCCGAGGACAGAATCATACCCAGGTCTCTTGTGCTGTGAGGTAGCAGCTCTACCAGCTGGGTAAAAGACTCACCCTATCTATTCCCCCTCATGATTTTATACACATTTTGATGACATTTTCCTTGTTACAAAACAATGCTGCTGCTTTTTGGTTACAGATGCTACCTAATCAATCATAACATTGCCAGAAATATCACCATGATGCTGAAGTATTCAGAGGGCGAGAATGGCGTAATTGTGACTTTTTACTTGCGTCTCATGCCCTACTGAAGTATAGAGAATGAACAATGGTTGATGAATGTCTTGCAAATTATTTTTCTTAAGCTCCATCTGTTTACACCAATTTTACTTGCATCAAAGACATGCAAATGCCCATTCCCTGGCCACAGCCAGTTATCTCCCTCTGGAGGCCAACAATGTATATACGATCAAAACTGTAAATCATGTGCTCTTATAGCTTTCTGTCCAAAATGCAGGGTATGGCAAATATCTTACAACTGACTGCATGTCCTGCAAAATTCTGTCTTTTTAATCTCTCATACACAGCCTTATGCTTAGTTCAGGAGAAAATTGGATTCCAGATCAAATATCTGTTGATTTTATTTCAAAATTCATTGCCAGCTTTCGCCACAGAGAAAAGTGGATGCCCAGAGATCAAGGGTTCTGCTGAACCAGTAAGCAGCAAAAAAGGTAAGATATGGTTAAAATGGTAGTGACATCTCAGCCAAATTTGGGGTTGAAGGTGTGGTTGCATAAGTTGGATTAAAGTCTTAGATTCATGCACATAGTACACTGCAGCTGCTAACCAGAAATGTTGTGGGAGAGACAGCAGATTGTCAGCAGCACAAAAGAACCTAATGTATTGGTAAATTAATGTTATTCTACAACAGAAGCAGAAAATGCTAGAAACATCAAGCAAGTTGGCTGGTAAATTTGAAATAGAGTTACTGCTTCAAGTTGAAGACCCTTCATCAAAATCAATTGATTTTCCATTATAGTGATCTTCCAAATGCTGCTTTTCTTTTTCTTTCTGTCGTCTGAGTGCTCAGCTCCTGTGTTCCACTCACGGTTTGAGATCTGCCTGGAGTGTTCCGAAGGCATGGCTGCTTTATCAATTTGTACTTTTACCTCTGCTTTAGATTTTGTATTTTTAATCGGGAAGAATCCCAGGGTCAAACAGATTTTTTCCCCTCACTGCATTTAGAAGGATGAGAGGGGATCTTATCGAAACGTATAAGATTATTAAGGGGTTGGACACGTTAGAGGCATGAAACATGTTCCCAACGTGTTCAGAACAAGGGGCCACAGTTTAAGAATAAGGGGTAGGCCATTTAGAACTGAGATGAGGAAAAACTTTTTCAGTCAGAGAGTTGTAAATCTGTGGAATTCTCTGCCTCAGAAGGCAGTGGAGGCCAATTCTCTGAATGCATTCAAGAGAGAGCTAGATAGAGCTCTTAAGGATAGCGGAGTCAGAGGGTATGGGGAGAAGGCAGGAACGGGGTACTGAATGAGAATGATCAGCCATGAACACATTGAATGGCGGTGCTGGCTCGAAGGGCCGAATGGCCTCCTCCTGCACCTATTGTCTATTGATTGATTGATTGAGAGATACAGTATGGAAATAGCCCCTTGAGCCCTCCCCCCAGTCCATGATGACCATCGATCACCCATTCATACCAGTTCATGTTACCCCACTTTCTCATCCTCTCCCTACACACTAGGGGCAATTTACAGAGGCCAATTAACCTATAAACCCACAGGTTTTTGGGATGTGGGAGGAATCAGAGCACCCGGAAGAAACCCGTTCGGTCACAGGTGGATGACAATTAAATACTCTTGACTCTTGAGATTCAGATTCATCCTGCACAGACAGGTCCAACTCGTACACAATAGACCCTCTAACTACCTCAGCCTTGGGTAGCTCAGCATCTACAGTTTTTATAGACAATAGACAATAGACAATAGGTGCAGGAGTAGGCCATTCAGCCCTTCGAGCCAGCACCGCCATTCAATGCGATCATGGCTGATCACTCTCAATCAGTACCCCGTTCCTGCCTTCTCCCCATACCCCCTCACTCCGCTATCCTTAAGAGCTCTATCCAGCTCTCTCTTGAAAGCATCCAACGAACTGGCCTCCACTGCCTTCTGAGGCAGAGAATTCCACACCTTCACCACCCTCTGACTGAAAAAGTTCTTCCTCAACTCCGTTCAAAATGGCCTACCCCTTATTCTTAAACTGTGGCCCCTTGTTCTGGACTCCCCCAACATTGGGAACATGTTATCTGCCTCTAATGTGTCCAATCCCCTAATTATCTTATATGTTTCAATAAGATCCCCCCTCATCCTTCTAAATTCCAGTGTATACAAGCCCAATCGCTCCAGCCTTTCAACATACGACAGTCCCGCCATTCCGGGAATTAACCTAGTGAACCTACGCTGCACGCCCTCCATAGCAAGAATATCCTTCCTCAAATTTGGAGACCAAAACTGCACACAGTACTCCAGGTGCGGTCTCACCAGGGCCCGGTACAACTGTAGAAGGACCTCTTTGCTCCTATACTCAACTCCTCTTGTTACGAAGGCCAACATTCCATTGGCTTTCTTCACTGCCTGCTGTACCTGCATGCTTCCTTTCATTGACTGATGCACTAGGACACCCAGATCTCGTTGAACTCCCCCTCCTCCTAACTTGACACCATTCAGATAATAATCTGCCTATCTATTCTTACTTCCAAAGTGAATAACCTCACACTTATCTACATTAAACTGCATCTGCCATGTATCCGCCCACTCACACAACCTGTCCAAGTCACCCTGCAGCCTTATTGCATCTTCCTCACAATTCACACTACCCCCCAACTTAGTATCATCTGCAAATTTGCTAATGGTACTTTTAATCCCTTCGTCTAAGTCATTAATGTATATCGTAAATAGCTGGGGTCCCAGCACCGAACCTTGCGGTACCCCACTGGTCACTGCCTGCCATTCCGAAAGGGACCCATTTATCCCCACTCTTTGCTTTCTGTCTGTCAACCAATTTTCTATTCATGTCAGTACCCTACCCCCAATACCATGTGCCCTAATTTTGCCCACTAATCTCCTATGTGGGACCTTGTCGAAGGCTTTCTGAAAGTCGAGGTACACCACATCCACTGACTCTCCCTTGTCAATTTTCCTAGTTACATCCTCAAAAAATTCCAGTAGATTTGTCAAGCATGATTTCCCCTTCGTAAATCCATGCTGACTCGGAATGATCCCGTTACTGCTATCCAAATGCTCAGCAATTTCGTCTTTTATAATTGACTCCAGCATCTTCCCCACCACTGATGTCAGACTAACTGGTCTATAATTACCCGTTTTCTCTCTCCCTCCTTTCTTAAAAAGTGGGATAACATTTGCTATCCTCCAATCCACAGGAACTGATCCTGAATCTATAGAACATTGAAAAATGATCTCCAATGCTTCCACTATTTCTAGAGCCACCTCCTTAAGTACTCTGGGATGCAGACCATCAGGCCCTGGGGATTTATCAGCCTTCAGTCCCATCAGTCTACCCAAAACTTTTAGGGTAGACAACAGCAAACGTTAAAAACCTGTCGTGATATGATTTCCTTCTCAACCCTGTCAAGTAGTCAACCCTAATCCTCAGATAATATCCTTGAGTTTCCCACCGGAAGAAACATCTTCACTGAATCTTTTTCAAGTGCTCTAGGAATCATTCACTAAAACCTACTCTCTTTCTTTAGAACCTATATTCCCCACTCTGGTTTCACAATTCACACCTCTTCATTCCTCAAATTCCATGTTTGATATATCTGTTAAAAAGACAATAAACTTGGGGCATAAGATCCAACAATAGACACCCAATGTATACTTGATTCCCAATCAAAATAATCCCCAGCTAAACTATTACCATTTGCCCGCATTTGGCCTATATCCCTCCAAACCCTCAACAAGGATGCATTCTCAACCCCCTGCTTTATTCCTTATACACCCACAACTGTGCAGCCAATACAAATTCAACTAAATTTACAAATTTGCAGATGACACCACCATTGTGGGCCAGATATCAAATAATGACGAGACGTAGTATAGAATGGAGATTGAATACCTCGTAACCTAATGTCAAGACAACAACCTTTTCCTCAATGTTGGTAAGACAAAGGAAATAGTGATCGACTTTAGGAAACAAAGCAGTACACCTACCCCGGTTAAAGGCGCGATGGTTGAAAGCTTCAAGTGCCTAGGAGTAAATATCACCAGCAGCTTGTCCTGGACCAGCCATATCAGAGCAATGGCTAAGAAAGCACATCAACGCCTCTACTTCCTTAGAAGGCTTAAGCATTTTATCAGGATGCATCACAGCGAATTTTGGGAACAGATCTATGCAAGACCGCAAAAAAAGGAGAGAATTGTGAACGCCGTGCAGACCATCACACAAACCAACAACCTTCCTCCTATTTACTCCACCAACACTTCACACTGCCTTGGCAAAACCATCAGCATAATCAAGGATGATTCTCAGCCTGCCTCTTCTCCCGTCTTTCATCAGGCAAGAGGTACAAAAGTGAAAATATAATTTAAAAAACAAATTCTCTGCACAAATATTGCAAGAGCATACAAATAAATATATGATAATCAATGATACAATAAATGAATTTCAGTAATACTAGGTAACCATAAAAACTATCAACTCTCCACCTTTCTGCCACTTGATGCATGATTGTTTTCTCACTTTTCCAGTTCAAATTAACCTGAAATATTGACTCTTTTTTTCTATCCATGCTTCAACTGTTGAAAGCTTAAAGCATTTTCCACTTTTGCTTTGGAATTGCAGCCTCTGCAGATTTTCAGCTCCAACATTAATCAGCACTTGGAAAAACATGGACTGATATCTGAAGGCTTTTCAGAACTAAATCACATTTGACTAACTTAATTCAATTTGAGTTACTGGAGTATGTAATGTGGATAACACGATAGATGTTGTCTACATATACTTTTAAGTAATGTTTAATAACCTGTCACATTACGGATGAGTAGGCGGAATAAAAGCCCAATGATAAAAGAAAGAATGGCAGAACGGATACACTATTTACTGAACAGAGGATTGACAATTATGATGAGTGGTTTTACTTGCAGATGGAAGGTAAGAATCCATTAGTGGACACAATGAACTGCAGATTGTTGGTTTACACAACAAGACAGAGTGCTGGACTAACTCAGCAGGTCAGGCAGCATCTCTGGCGAACACGTTGGAGTCGGGACCCTTTATCAGATTTACTGTGGTGGGTTGTGGGGAGGGGGTAGGGAAGCTAGAGGAGGGTGAGGTCTGGCAAGTGATAGGTGGATACAGGTGAGCTGGGTTTTTTATTGACGGTTGCACAAAGGCCAAAGATGAAAAGATAGAGGTGTGAGTTAAGGATAGAAGAGGTGTGAATTGTGAATCCAGAGAAAGGAATATAGGAGAAAGGGACGGAAGGGGAAGGGTGAAGTGCGTGCAAATCCAATTGGGGCACAGAGAATGGGGTTAATACCATTGGCAAGGTCTGGCAATGGAGAAGGCCTAGGACAGAAAGGTCAATATGGAAAATATGGGAATGAGCAGGGGAGATAAAATGATTAGCTCAGTATGGGAATTGATCCTTAGGAATCAATTTTATGATCACGGCTCTGTTGATGTTTTCCATCTTTTTAATACAACACAGAAGGAGATCCGTGGTGTTTAAAGGTACAATACCAATTTTAGATTAAAAAGAGTAAGGAATTAATAAAACAGCAGCTTGAGGAACAGAGTCGGTAGGTCTAAAGGTGATCATAAAAAGAGAAAGAAAATTTCCATGACCAATACTATTCCTCCACTTATTTCCCCTATCTCACATGTGGCCATTAGCATTCCACCTTGTACCTCATTCCATGGCCAGGTTCTTGCCACCCACCTATTCAAGAGTCAAGTTTCTTGCCACCCACCTATTCAAGAGTCAAGTTTATTATTGTCACGTGTGCCGAAGTACAACAAAAAAAATTGTTTTGCATGCTATTCGTTCAGATCAGATAATATTATAAACAAATACAATCAAACCAAACTCAAGTACAATATGTAGAGGAAAGGGTGAGGGACACAGTGCAGAAAAGAGTTCTCAGCATTGTGGTGCATCAGTTCCATGGATAAAGTTCAATGTCTGCAATGGGGTAGTGGTGAATCGGACAGTACTCTAGCTCATGGAAGGAGTGTTCAGAAGCCTGTTAACAGCAGGGAAGAAGCTGTTCCTGAGTTTGGTAGTGCGCGCTTTCAAGCTTCTGTACCTTCAGCTGGACGTGAGCGGGGAAAAGAAAGAATGACCAAGGTGGACCGTCTTTGATCATGTTGGCTGCTTTTCTGAGGCAGCGTGAGATAATCAAGAATGTTTCATTGTCATATGTTCCGACAATCTATTATATTACTAAAACTCTCACAGATATACACAGATATACACAGATCAGCCAAAACATTATGACCACCTGCCGAATAAGCTGTTGATCCTCCGTGTGCAGCCCCATAAGTAGCAGGGTGCGATGCACTGTGTATTGTGACACATTCCTCCCATGACCAGCATTAAAATTTTCTGTGACTTGTTTTAAAGTAACCTTCTGTCGATTCAGACCAGACGGGCTATCTTTCATTGCCCTCGCTCATCGATGAGCATTGGGCGCCCAACGCCCTGGCGCCGGTTTGTGGTTTGTCCGTCCTCGGACCACTGTTGGTAGGTACTCACCACTGCTGACCAGGAGCACCCCACAAGCCTTGCCGTTTCAGAGATGCTCTGACCCAGTCGTCTGGCCATAACAATTTGGCCCTAATCAAAGTCGCTCAGGTCTTTACTCCTGCCTATTTCTCCTGCATCCAACACATCAACTTCAAGAACTGACTGTTCATTTGCTGCACAATATATCCCACCCCTTGACAGGTGCCATTGTAACAAGATAATCAATGCTATTCACTTCGCCTGTCAGTGGTCACAATGTTTTGGCTCATCGGTGTATATTAGTTTGATCCCGAAATACAGCCAAAACGGTACACAATAGCGCAACAATTTTAGGCCCACCTTAATCACCATTGTCCTGCGGTGTGCTGGAGGGTTTCGTTCAAATTGTTGTTATATTTTTTAAGTTATTGATATTTTAAACTTCAATAAATCCCTTTTCAACCTACCCTGCCCGTCAGCCGCATTCGACGTCACAATGGGAACCCAACGGGTCCAAGCCTGCGCAGTTGGGGCCCATTGATGTTATGTGCATCTTGCGTCACATTGGTAAGATGGCCGCCGGATCCATGCGTGCGCAGTTGGGGGAGGGTTGCCATTTGAGATCGTCATTTTGAGATTGTGATTTGATTGGCTCTACCACCTCCCCCCCACGTGGGGTCTAGCGTGTCCTGATTGGTTCCTGCTGCTCCCGCCCACGTGGGGTCGATTGATTGGCTCCGACCTCCCGCTCGACACCCGATTGGTCGCTGTTCCGGGTCCCATGTGGGGGAGCGCCGCAGCCACTCTGATTGGTTGCCGGCTCTTCCTACTCAAAGCGTGCTGGTTGTTCGCTGGGGCTTCTTCCCGCTCAAAGCAACGACTGTCGCCGTCGATCCGCCACTGCCGCTGCTGCTGAATGAGGGGACAGTCGCCTTTGAGCTGCCACCGCCTCAAGTGGGATTGAGGGGGGATGGAGTGGGTGAGTGGATGAGGAGGGGAGGAGGGGTGGATAAGGGGGGATGGAGTGGGTGAGGGGGGAGGAGAGGGGGGGATAAGGGGGGTTGAGGGGGAATGGAGAGGGTGGGTGGGGGGAGGGGGAAGGGGGAGGGGTAGAATGGGGGTGGTGGGTACTAGACCCACTGCAGGAGAGGTTTGGGGGAGTTTTAAGGGGGGTTGAGGGGGATGGAGTGGGTGAGGGGGGAGGAGAGGGGGATAAGGGGGGGTTGAGGGAGGATGGAGTGGGTGAGGGGGAGGAGGGGGGATAAGGGGGTTGAGGGGGGCGGAGTGGGTCAGTGGGGGGGGAGGGGAGGGGAAGGAGGGGGGAGGGGAAGGAGGGGGGGAGGGGAGGGGAAGGAGGGGTGGGGGAGGGGAAGGAGGGGTGGGGGAGGGCAGGATGCTAGACCAATGCAGGAGAGGTTTGGGCCCAACGGGACTACCCTGTTCTAGTGGATCAATAAAATTCTTACTTGGTGCAGCATAACAGACCCGTAAACTCCATACACAGAGATAATATATCATCAAAAACATTAATTAACAACCTTAATACTAGGTCACCATAATAGTGCAAAACTGAAGTCCATAGTGCAACCAAAGACACAGTCCACAGAAGATCATAGTTGCTGAGGTTAATGTTGTGCAGTATTCAAGATGGTTGCTGGGAGGAAGCCGTTCTTGAACTCGGAGGTCACGGTTTTCAGGCTCCTGTACCTTTTTCCCGATGGTAGCAGCAGGATGAAAGTGTGGCTAGGATGGTGTGGGTCTTTGATAATGCTGGCTGCCTTTTTGAGGCAGCGCCCCTAAGGTATGGAGGCCTTTTTAGAGACCAATTAACCAACAAATTCGCCCGTCTTTGGGATGTGGGTGTAAACTGGAGAAGCTGGAGGCAACCCATGCAGTCACGGGGAGAATGTGCAAACCCCAGACATTACTGCCGGTCAGGATCAAGGTCTCTGACGCTGTGAGGAAGCAGCTCTATCCTCTGCACCACCTCATAGTCCATAGGTTAGTGTTACTATAAATCTACAAATATAAATCTGTAATATAATATAAAATAAGCTGTATAATCATATTCTTTATATTCTATAATGTAAAATATGTGTTTTACCACTGGACTCTTCACTGGGTGCTCTATAGGCCACTGTGAGACCACTGGATCCATTGGGTACTCTATAGGACATTCTCTGGGACCACTGGGTGCACTGGGCGCTCTATAGCCCACTCTATGGGATCATTGGATTCACTGGGTGCTCTATGACTATGGGGCCACTGGATTCACTGGGTGCTCTATAGGACGCTATGGGACCACTGGATTCACTGGGTACTCTATAAGATACTCTATGGGACCACTGGATTCACTGGGTGCTCTATATGACACTATGGGACCACCAGACTCTTCACTGGGTGCTCCATAGGCTACTATGGGATCACTGGACTATTCACTGGGTGATCTATAGGCCACTATGGGACCACTGGGCTCGTCGCTGGGTGCTCTATAGGCCACTATGAGACCACTGAAATCTTCGCTGGATGCTCTATAGGCCACTATGGGACCACTGGATTCATTGGGTGCTCTATAGGACACTCTATGGGACCACTGGACTCTTCACTGGGTGCTCTATAGGACACTCTATAGGACCACTGGGTGCTCTATAGGACACTCTATGGGACCACTGGATTCCCTGTGTGCTCTAGAGGACACTCTAGGACCACTGGATTCACTACAAGACACTCTATGGGACCACTGGGTGCTCTATAGGACACTCTATGGGACCACTGGACTTCACTGGGTTATCTATAGGACACTATGGGACCACTGGACTCTTCACTTTGGGTGCTCTATGGGACATTCTATGGAACCACTGGGTGCTCTATAGGACACTCTATGGGACCACCGGATTCACTGGGTGCTCTATAGGACACTCTATGGGACCGCTGGACTCTTCGCTGGCGCGCGGGAGGTGGGGGCGGCTGTTGGGCGCGGGGGTCGACCGTTGGGCGCGGGGGGGGGGGGGGGGGGTCGCAACTGCCACGCGCCTCTCCGGTCGGCTGGTGCGCGCGGTGGTGGCACATGCGCGGTGCCCGCGGCCAGGGCGGGCGGGAAGAGCGTGAGTCCGCGGGGTGGGTGGGCGAAACTCGAGGCTCCGCGTCGCCGCCGCCTTCGTCGTCGTCGTTCGGTTCCATCGTGTGTGTGAGGGAGGCTTTTCCCTTCGAAAATCACCTCACGCTGCCTCTTGCTTCGGGACCCAGCCGAGAACGGGGAGTTGGTGGATGTATTCACAAAATGCTGGAGTAACTCAGCAGGTCAGGCAGCATCTCGGGAGAGAAGGAATGGGTGACGTTGTGTTTGACGGGGGGGGACGGCCGGTTGCTGAGGCGCGCAACAGACACTGTTCGCTGACAGAACCTGCGAGGCACCGAAGGGTTTGGTTGCAGTTCGCCCTCCCTCTGTGGGCAAAACAAACATCACGCTGCGGCTTTAGAATACCAGGTTGACATCGCTGTGCTTTACGAGTAAAAAAAATGCTATGCTATGCATCTTTATTATTTTAAAAAGATTGCGCGTCCTGCTATTTAAAACGCAGCTGCCTTCAGAGTTTGCATAGAAGATTGGAATGCACCTTTAAATTTAAAAGGTTCTGCGTCCTGGCATTTTAATGTATTACTCTTCGGAGTTTGTATAATATAGAATATTGTAATCTGTCTTTATTTTTAAAAGTGTAGGAAGGTTCTGCGTCTTGGTATATTAATGGATTTGATCTCAGAGTTGGTTTGTCGAGTTGCCATGCATATTTTAAAAAGAGGTTGTGCATATTGTATTTTAATGCATTTGATCTCAGTTTGCATGGATGATTGTCATGCATCTTTATTTTATTAAAAGGTTGTGCGTCTTGATATTTTAATGCATTTGTCCTCTAACCTAGAATATTTAAATACATCTTTGTTTTGAAAAGGTTGCGCGTTTTAATGCATTTGGCTTCGAGAGTTTGCATAGAATATTGCAATGCATCTTTTTTTCGCTTTTAAAAGGTTGTGCATATTGATTAATGCATTTGGTTTCGAGTTTGTACAGAAGATTGTAATTTAAAAAAACTGCATCTTGGCATTTTAATGCATTTAGCCATTTTAATGCAATGAATACTGCAATGTATCTTTTTTTTGTTTAAAAGGTTGTACGGCTTGGTATTTAAACGTATTTAATCAGAGTTGCATAGAATATTGCACTTTTATTTTAGGAAGATTGTGCGTCGTACTGTTTTAATTTATTTGGCATCAGAGCATAGACCGTGGGAGCGGTGGAAGTGTCAAGATTATTTCCCTTCCATTCGATGGTTGCATTTAATTCTGTGCAGCAACTATCTGTGTTAGTTTAGCACGTTTTGCTGGTCGGTGAAATGGATAGTTTTGCAGAATAATACCCGCCTGTTGTTGACTTTACATCGCAGTGAAACTATTAAAGCAGTGCGTCAGTGGCTGGCGTGGTTTATTTTCGGTAAAGGGCGCCGCTGCTGGGCAACGCAGCTCCTCAGTAATCCTGGGATTCCTCCAGTTCAATTAAATTGTACGAAGTTATCCCAAGCTAAAATTATTTTTCAAACCGCATGTTTGCAAACCTGCGATGTTCAATGTACAGCAAGGTGCGTGAAGTTGCAAATTATCCCTGTATGCTATACTAGGAATAACATCAAATATTAAGACAAGGAAATCTACAGGACTGATTTAGTGAAGGAGGATTACAAAGTTTAATTTTGTTGGTGGTTGATTCAGTTATTATCTTCAACGGGCGTGTGTATGGGTGCAGACCCACAGAGATAACTGCTGAGCGAATGTATCATTGTCCAGACCAGACTGGGGGTTACTGTAAAGTCACATTACCTTTGCTACCTCAAAACGATGGGAAGTGTCCTCTTTAATCATGCAAATCATGCAAATAATTTATAATAATGTAAATATTAATATTTTAAAAGAGGCAAGTTGTGTGAGTGCAGCAGTGTTTGGTGAAGGATTGGTGTTATTCCGATGCAGCACTTTTTTCCTTTATCATCACCGGTTTGTAACAACCTGATCTGTTTTGCGATCGAAATGAGGAAAGGAAGCTTATGTAGTGTTTTGAAAGCCCCAGTGATCGGTTAGTTCATCTAGAAAGGATTTAGTTTATGAGCCGCGAGTCACTGCTATCAACGGATATAATTACGGAGTAACTAATACTTGAGAGGAAACTTTACTGCTGGTTTTGTAATGTATCGTACTTGGTTCGAGAAACACATCAAGCTATCTGCACTGTGATCAGGCGGTCTCTAAACTACATCTCTCCAACATTAATCTAATTTAACGTAAAAAGTATGCGTCCGCATGCGTGCAGCATTTACATTCATCAAATGCATTACTTATGTTAATATTTAATTCATTGAATATGTATTTTTGGATCAGATGTTTACAATCCATAATTGAAATCGGCTCGCTTGTGATCACACGAGATGGCTGTGGTGGGCGACGACATTGTGCAGACGCACTGCACGGAATTATCCTGTTTATGAGAGTACATAAGACGGGAACATGGCCAATAAAATGTAGCTGGTCATGCTTTCGTTGATTATAGATCCACCAGCTTTCGAAATTGTTCTTGCATGCAGGTTCTCGGAGATAAACCACGATTAGGGCAGGAGCGTGGGATAGTTATGGAAAGTTTTAGGCTTCAAAAATATGCACGCAATGAAATATATCACAAGTCAAACTTATTCAAACATGCGGCCCTCTTGAAATAAAACCATAAAACTAGTTGAACAATATTTATAATTTTTGTGTGCTTAACCGATTAACTGGTCTTTGCATTCTTGAGCAAAGCGCAAAGTGCTGGAAAACCACTCAGTGGGTCAGGTGTGCCCACTTTTCCAGCTTTCTCCCCAGTACTCCATCAGTCTGAAGAAGGGTCCTGACCTGAAACATCACGTCCATTCCCTCCACAGATGCTGACTGACCTGTTGAGTTCCTCCAGCATTTTGTGTTTTGCTCAAGATTCTAGCATCTGCGTTTTTTTGTGTCTTTTCTTAGAATTCTTGTTGATCTTAGTAACTACATTGGTGTTTATATTGACCTTGTACTCAATAGATGTTCTTGACATGGCATTGTTTTTCCTGTACTCATTGAGCCATTTCTTCACTCTTTTCTATAATGCTTATCTCTGTACGTTGTACTGGGAATAACATCACAT